>NC_080193.1:33235484-33538514 GCF_030028045.1 Hippopotamus amphibius kiboko
AAAGAGGAAGGGAATCATGCGTTTGGAGCAATGACGATGGACTTGGGGGGAGGGGGGCTGGGGGGCTGGGGGCGGGAGGGCGTGATGCTGTGAGAAAGACGTCTGACAGAAAGACAAATACCGCACGACAGCGCTTCTATGTAGAATGCAAACCATGACAGCGATGTAGTGGATATATTCGCAACACAGGACAAACTGCTGGGTTACCAGTGGGCAGACGGAAGGCGAGGGGCGTAAGAGGCACACACTTATCAGGTGTGAGATCAGCTAAAAGAATGTCCTGTATGACACCGGGACCTAGAGCCAATACTTTCTAGGAAGCATCAAGGAAATGTAAGCTTTGAGGAATTGTCAATCACTAGACTGTACACCTTCCATAATATTGTAGAGCAAGCATCGTTTCAATGAAAGAACAAAACCAAAGAGAACACAACAAAACACCAAAAACCAAAAGGTGGTGGTGGAGGGGGTGGGGGTGGGGAGGGGGGTGGGGAGAAAACACAGAAGAGATGAATACAAAATCAAAGCTACAGGTGGGCTGGCTTTGGGACACGATCATCGACATGAAGGAAAAGGACATGTTTCCACACTCCTTGAATCCCTTGCTAGGACACTGAACGCAAGAAGTGGCTCTCCTAACCTATGGGAATTGAAGTGGGAAGCTCTCAAGAACATCTGTCAGGAAAGGAGTAGAGTGGAATTTTGCACCATTGGGAAAAGTGTGAAAGTGTTTGTTTAGCCCTTGGGCAGGAATCGTTTTGAGCAAGTGTGTTGCCAACTGGCTTGTGTTCCCCCCAGTACCTGTGCTCAGCTTCTAAACCCCCGTGTGCATCCCTTGGGGGCAGGCTAAGGCCAACGCATCCCCTTGGCCGGCAAGTCATTTCCATTCTGAGCACCTTTCTACGTGAGCCTCTCAGAGGTGTTTCTGGAGGTGTGTAAACAGACTTCCCGGAGAAAGGTGTGCATTGTTCCCGCTGGGGATTGCGAGTGACCACGCCCTCAGGCCCTAAATCCGATCAGAAGCTTGCAGCGCATTGGTGGATTTCGTGCCCCCGGGGGTTGGGATGGGGGCGGAGTGGGTGGTGAGCCATCAAAGGGCTGGTGGGACTGGCCCAGGCTGTCACTTGCAGACCGGCCATGTCCGGGAAGGAGGCATCCCTGCTGCAGCTGGAGCTCCGAGATGGACACTCTCGACACTCTCGTGGGCCTCGTTTGCAGAGACATGGAGGCTGCTTCTCTCGACTCGGGAGGTGAGCCTCCAGCTCAGTTCCACGTCTTTCCCAAACTCCACTCTTCCCGGCCAAGTGCCGCTGCTGTGGATGCCCGCCGGGGACCCTCTCGGCAGGAGGAACCGTGCCCGCCGGCCCAGACCATTGGGCGCTGGCAGCGTGGTGACTTGGCGCGTGTGTCAGCAGGGCTGGCTCCCGCCCAGACACGTCTCCTGAGTTGGAGGAGACCGTCTGTGGTCGGGGCTGGGCTTTGCAATATGGGGAACACCTGCTACTTGAATGCAGCCCTGCAGTGTCTGACCCACACACCACCCCTGGCCAGCTGGCTGCTGTCCCAGCAGCACTCGACGATCTGTCCAACCCAGACCTTCTGCATGCTGTGTGCTATGCAAGCCCACATCACGCGAGCCCTCCTTCATCCTGGCGAGGTGATCCGGCCCCGCCAGGACCTGCTCACTAGCTTCCACAGGCACGAGCAGGAAGATTCCCACGAGTTTCTGATGTTCACGCTGGATGCCATGCAGCAAGCGTGCTTGCGTGCCTGTGAGCTGTTGGGCTGTCCCTCCAACGACACCACCCTCATCCGTCAGATCTTTGGTGGGTCCTGGCGATCTCAGGTCCAGTGTCTCCACTGCCTTGGGGTTTCAGACACGTTCGACCCTTATCTGGACATCACCCTGGATATCACGGCAGCTCAGAGTGTGGACCAAGCTTTGAAAGAGCTGGTGAAGCCCGAGAAGCTGGACGGTGAAAATGCCTATCGTTGCAGTGTTTGTCTCCAGAAGGTGCCTGCCACCAAGAGGTTGACTCTGCACAGCGCCTCCAAGGTCCTGATCCTTGTGCTGAAATGCTTCACACAGATCGCCGGTGACAAAATGGCTCAGAAAGTGCACTATCCCCAGTGCCTCGACTTGCAACCCTACATGTCCGAGCAGACGGCAGGCCCACTGGATTATGTGCTCTATGCAGTGCTGGTGCACTCCGGGTGGAGCTGTCACCGAGGACACTACTTTTGTTATGTCCAAGCTGGCAACGGCCAGTGGTATCACATGGACGATGCCAAGGTTACTGCCTGTGACGTGACGTCTGCCCTGAGCCAAAGCGCCTATGTCCTCTTTTATGCCCAGAAGAGTGCCTTGGAAGGAGACGGTGGGCCAGTGGCACCGGGAGGGGCACCGACGTCCCTGGGGGCTGACCCCACAGGCACTGTCGTGGCCCACAGGGGACGGGAAAGAGATGCCAGCATCAGAGCTCCTGGGTCGGAGGAGCCCCTGGAGGAAACAGGCGTTCAAGCAATCAGCTTAGAGCAGTGGAGACGCCTCCAAGAACACGACCGACCTCGGCCTGAATTCAACCTCAGGAAGGTCGAGTCTGCCCTGCCTGCCGGTGCGGTCGTGATTCACCGGTCGAAATACGCAGCTGGCATGAACCCACAACTGCCTGAACCGGGGAACTACCAGCTCAACCATCCAACCAGGGACAGCCCACCTCAGCGGCCCATCAACATCAGCAACGTCCCTTGTCTCAGCGGGAGGGCCAAAACTACCAAGAAAAAGAACAAGAAGAAGCAGGGGGCTCTGGGTGCATTGCACTAGGCTCCGGTGCACATCCCTGCAGACATGCACACACACCCACGCACCAACCCACACACCCACCCGCTCACACACTTGCTGCCCAACCTACGCTCACCTAGAGGAAATCGGGTGTGCTACACGTGGGAATAATCTACCCTTGTGGAAGGACTGTTAGTCTGCAGTGTTCATGGGACGTGCTATTCACTTGGAACTTCTTACTACTGAGCTTTCAGGCGTGGCTCTCCACTGGCATGCTACTGGGGAGGGTGGGATTGATGACTGGGTCTAAGGACTGTCTCAGCACAATCCACGTCCACGGCACTGGAACAGTCCTTTGGGGATGGGGCGTCTGGTAGGTTTCCTTTGGTTTTAACCCTCCCCTCCCCACCCCCAACCCCTTCATTTGCTGCACTATTGGCTTCTTGTGAAGGACGCAGCCTGGAGGCTCCTCAGAAAGGCTCACGCCCACCCAGGTGAGGAGGAAACCTCCTGAGCCCTTCAGAGGGTCCATGACCCTCTCCTGCCTGCTGGGGTCTCCCCGTCCTGGTCCAGTCAACTGGGGATGACCCCAGCCTCCCAGGTCACCAGCCCCCACACCCCATCCCGCTGCGCATAGCTCAGCACAGCACAGACAAATACGAATATTCCCAAGACCTGGTGCAGGATTCCATGGGAGCCGGGCAAGCAG
Source organism: Hippopotamus amphibius kiboko (assembly GCF_030028045.1). Lineage (NCBI taxonomy): Eukaryota > Metazoa > Chordata > Mammalia > Artiodactyla > Hippopotamidae > Hippopotamus > Hippopotamus amphibius. Next base: position 33,238,976 of record NC_080193.1, read on the forward strand.
GCTCTAAGGGTGGCTGTCAATCGGAGGCCTTGTGCAAATGCCTGAAAGGAATGACCCGGCCACCCATTCATCACTTGCCCTGGAGACTTCACAAGGATACTTCTCCAAAGACACCTGGGGCTGGATTTCATTTGAAAGGGATATGTTGGAGACTCTCCAAATGCCAACCAGGAGAAACGATGCAAACCACCCACCCCCGCAGCAACACCAGCAACAACGCCAAAACCCCAACAGCAAGAGACAGACTCGGTACATCTTCTGACAGACCCGCACAGGTGAGAGTGGGATGTCAGGTACTATGGGGACCAGTGTGACAGAGGGGTCTCCACGGTGGGGAGGAGGATCCCTGCGGCAAGTGGGAGCTTGAACACGTCCTCAATTTTCCCTCTAAAGCTGACAGCGATTGCCACTGGTTCACTGATTGCAGGTGCCTGCGAGGACCACAGTGTCTTCTGGCCACAGCACAGCAAGTGCACGAGTGAGCCAGCGGAGCGAGTGAGGGGGTGAGTGCAGGAGCTGTCCCACGAAGGGCAGAGGTGGGGCTCTGTTTCCCTAGCCCTTGGGTCGAATCGTGGGAGGGCGAACCCAGAGGACCTGGGGGGATCGTCAAAGCCCAGGATCCTTCCCCAAGACCGAAGGAAGGAACATAGACATTGGTGAGGAAGGGTTAGGGGGAGGGGGAGTGGACTGTGACCTGGAGGTGCTGTCTCTCCACCTCTGCACCAGGTGCGTGGCCATCTCCAGGCAAGGAGAGGCAACCGGAGGAGAAGCCACCAAGAGATCCGTATCCTCTGCAGGTCCACATGGAGGAAGGGGCTCGTTCTACCCTTTGAGAGTCCCTGAGCGGCATAGAACGGGGCACCTCTGGGAACGTGGGCCAAAACAACTGCATCATGCCTGGGAAAGCCTGGGACAACCCCCTGGAGTGGGCCAGTGGCTCCAGGTGAAGGAAGGGGCATTCTTGGCCGAGTTCACAGCACGTCAGTGCTCCCGCTCCCCCTCCTCCCGCCCCTCCCCCTCCCCCTCATCCCTTTATCCCCTGAAGCAAACACTGACTAACACTGGGGCCCAATCAGATTCTCCCTCATGGGGACACAGCCTTGAGGCACATCCACTTACCATGGTTTGTCTTGTAAGTGAGGAAAGCCAAGGTGGAATGCCGAGGACCCCAATCCCCAGGGCGACTCTGCGGGAGACGCCACAGGGCCCGTGTGGGGAGGAGGGGGTGGACAGAATCGGGGAGCCCTTGCTCAGGCCTGCCCAGTGCCTCATCCCCACCCCACACCCCACGCACCGTCCCTCCACGCCCAGCCATCTTCCAGGCCAGCCCCTAGCATGGTGTTCACTCCACTGGAGAATGGATGGTGGAGATCGTGGTTCCAAAGAGCTCCCTGCCTCTAGGATGCCTTTGAGCACGTGGAGTGGAGTGAGAAGCTCCCAGGGTAGCTCCGACCTGGGTTTCAGCCTCGGGGGACCTGGAAGGGGCTCTTGGACTGAGGGTGAAACCGCGAGGGGCAGGCCGTGTCTGACGGACCAGGCTTCCCTCAGACATCCTCAGGCACCTGCACCGTGGAAGGAGCCCTGTGGAGCCCCGCGAGACAGACACCCCGACACCACCTCTGCTAATGATGGGCGTGTCTGGGCCATGGGAAATGGATCAAACGAACCTGGCACGGGACAGGGTTTGGATGCAGTCTACTTGGTAATAAACTGAGTGAAATCATTGGCATGAGTGTTTAATTCGAGAAATGAAGACCTATGAAATTCATCGCGGGGTTGGGGGGGCAGGGCTGTGTATCTCTGGAGAGGTGCCCTGTCTTGTCTGGGCGGAAGTGCACTCCAGAAAGCCGGAAGTGTCGTTCTTCAACACCAATGGAAAGCTGTGTTTCTAGAAGGGGTTTTCCTTTGACTCAAGCCACCAAGAGGGACGGTATTGCATGGGTGTTTTGGTGTGTAATCACCGCTGGTCCACGGGATAGGATGATTATTCTCAGTTTCATGTCTGAAGTTCATCCCCCTGGTACCGAGGGCAAACGAGGGTGCCTGTGGCTTCTGAGAAGGGCAGTCCCTTGGATGTCCAGGGCCCCACGCTCAGGAAAGAGGGTTCTGCCAGGTCGGATGGGCCCAGTGATGGGGACGCTGGTCCCCACACTTCCCTCCAGTAGCGCTAGGAGAAAGAGCAAGCAGAGCACAGCCTATGCCTTGGTGCCAGCCAGGCCCATCTCAACCCAGGACCGCTTGCTCCCAGGGGGGTGGCCGCTGCATCTCCGACAGATCCCACTGGGTGCTGAGCCTTCCCTCGCAAAGACAAGAAGGGAGAAGGCAGTGGGTTTGGAGCGAGGCAGTATCTGAGCACCGAAGAGCCTTCACTCCTTCCTAAAATGGGCACAGAGCATCTCCTGTGCTCTCTGAGGTGGGGTAGGGGGCACTGCATGCTGGCCACCATGCTGGGCACTGCAGTCCACGGAGCGCAGTGCATCCTCATGGAGACTTGAAGTGATCACAGTCGAGTCACACATGAGAGTGGAATGCGTACGGTTGTGGAGTTAGAGGATTTCTCAGCTGAGAATTCCTGATTCCCAGGGGGACAGCATTCCAGCAGCAGGGGAGAGAGCAGTTCATTGTATCTGGCGGCAGTTTGGTTCACTTCTCCTAAAGTGCCTGGACGTCCTGTGACATCAGACATTTGGCTTCTGTCTCCCATGTTCATCCTCAAAGGAGCATGCCACCTGAACCTTACAGAAGGTAACTCAACAACACTTCGAGCTCAGGCAAAGAAACCAAACGAACAAATGAAAAACCCTAACCTCCCCACGCCCACCCCCCCACCCCAACACCAGAAACAACAAAGAAATCCAGAGCAGTGAAAAATGCAGTGAACAGAGCAAACCAAGTGCACAAAATGGATTTGAAAGATTCACAGAAAAGAATCCTGCAGACCTATTGGGAGACGTCTACAGAGAGGGGGAGGCACAAGTACAAACTCTTTGCAGTATGGTATTGGAAAAATGTAAGTTGTGTGTTTGGGTGGTGTTGGCATTGGCATCAGGGTGGTTGGGGGTTAGGGGGTGGGGGTAGGGGTGGCGTGGTGAGCCTCTGTAGGAAAGGGAGGCATTCATACTATAACGTTGTACAAAGAAACCTGCCGACTAGTATTCCAATGATGCCTAAGTAGGAATGTGAAACTCAACGTTCATTTATAAAATCAAAGGTCCTCCCTGCACTGACGGAAGACCCTTCCCTAACGTCGTTGGGGACAGCGAAACCACCTGACTTGCAGCTCTGCCCCTCCTATCTGTCAGTAGGTTCTCATCCAGGTGGTCCCAGGACAGACACACTCCACTGGACCACGTGCAGCTTCGAAGGGGGCTGGGCGGGCTTGGGGGCAGGGTCCGTGGGGGAACTCTCCTCTCCTAGCTGACTCTTCCACTGCCTCAAGATCACATGACCTCGAGGAGTCTCACCCAAGGAACCTTATGTATCACCTTTCTCCTTTCCCTCCCCACGCCCCCACCCCCTGCACCTAAGGTTCGACCAGCACGTTGTGATTGAGCGTCCTCGTGCATTTCCCACTGAGCCGCACAGCTGTGTCTAGTCTATCTGGGGACAGAACCGAGAATCGTTTTTGACAGATGGCTATTTACATATGCCCCCACCAAGATCCCATAGAGAGGGAAAGAAAGACCAATGATTGCCCCCACGAACACAAACAATCATGCCCTGGATAAAGAAGAGGTGACGTGCCCCACGGGGCGGGCTGTGGAGCAGGGTCAGTCGGGGACCTTCCCTCTCCTAGCTGAATCTCTGACTGCCTCAAGGTCACATGACCTCAGGGAGTCTCACCCAAGGAACTTTATCTATCACTTTTTTTTTTCCACACCCTACATCAAAGGGTCAACCGGCACCTTTGCATCCTCAGGCATTTTTGACTGAGCCGGACAGCTGTGTCTAGTTTCTTCGGGGCGGGAAGCAAAGAATCATTTCTCACCGATGCCTATATACATATGCCCCCACCATCATCTCCACAGAGAGGGAAAGGAAGTATAAATATGTCCCCCACAAACACAAACAAGCATGCCCCGGATTAAGAAGATGTAAGACGCCCCCCACTCCACACACCACCTCAGCCACCCCCTCCCCCCCCCGGCCGTTTCCAAAACAGACAGCGGAAGACTGCTCAGCCCAACACCCCTTCCCCAAGAAAGAGGAAGGGAATCATGCGTTTGGAGCAATGACGATGGACTTGGGGGGAGGGGGGCTGGGGGGCTGGGGGCGGGAGGGCGTGATGCTGTGAGAAAGACGTCTGACAGAAAGACAAATACCGCACGACAGCGCTTCTATGTAGAATGCAAACCATGACAGCGATGTAGTGGATATATTCGCAACACAGGACAAACTGCTGGGTTACCAGTGGGCAGACGGAAGGCGAGGGGCGTAAGAGGCACACACTTATCAGGTGTGAGATCAGCTAAAAGAATGTCCTGTATGACACCGGGACCTAGAGCCAATACTTTCTAGGAAGCATCAAGGAAATGTAAGCTTTGAGGAATTGTCAATCACTAGACTGTACACCTTCCATAATATTGTAGAGCAAGCATCGTTTCAATGAAAGAACAAAACCAAAGAGAACACAACAAAACACCAAAAACCAAAAGGTGGTGGTGGAGGGGGTGGGGGTGGGGAGGGGGGCGGGCAGAAAACACAGAAGAGATGAATACAAAATCAAAGCTACAGGTGGGCTGGCTTTGGGACACGATCATCGACATGAAGGAAAAGGACATGTTTCCACACTCCTTGAATCCCTTGCTAGGACACTGAACGCAAGAAGTGGCTCTCCTAACCTATGGGAATTGAAGTGGGAAGCTCTCAAGAACATCTGTCAGGAAAGGAGTAGAGTGGAATTTTGCACCATTGGGAAAAGTGTGAAAGTGTTTGTTTAGCCCTTGGGCAGGAATCGTTTTGAGCAAGTGTGTAGCCAACTGGCTTGTGTTCCCCCCAGTACCTGTGCTCAGCTTCTAAACCCCCGCGTGCATCCCTTGGGGGCAGGCTAAGGCCAACGCATCCCCTTGGCCGGCAAGTCATTTCCATTCTGAGCACCTTTCTACGTGAGCCTCTCAGAGGTGTTTCTGGAGGTGTGTAAACAGACTTCCCGGAGAAAGGTGTGCATTGTTCCCGCTGGGGATTGCGAGTGACCACGCCCTCAGGCCCTAAATCCGATCAGAAGCTTGCAGCGCATTGGTGGATTTCGTGCCCCCGGGGGTTGGGATGGGGGCGGAGTGGGTGGTGAGCCATCAAAGGGCTGGTGGGACTGGCCCAGGCTGTCACTTGCAGACCGGCCGTCTCCGGGAAGGAGGCATCCCTGCTGCAGCTGGAGCTCCGAGATGGACACTCTCGACACTCTCGTGGGCCTCGTTTGCAGAGACATGGAGGCTGCTTCTCTCGACTCGGGAGGTGAGCCTCCAGCTCAGTTCCACGTCTTTCCCAAACTCCACTCTTCCCGGCCAAGTGCCGCTGCTGTGGATGCCCGCCGGGGACCCTCTCGGCAGGAGGAACCGTGCCCGCCGGCCCAGACCGTTGGGCGCTGGCAGCGTGGTGACTTGGCGCGTGTGTCAGCAGGGCTGGCTCCCGCCCAGACATGTCTCCTGAGTTGGAGGAGACCGTCTGTGGTCGGGGCTGGGCTTTGCAATATGGGGAACACCTGCTACTTGAATGCAGCCCTGCAGTGTCTGACCCACACACCACCCCTGGCCAGCTGGCTGCTGTCCCAGCAGCACTCGACGATCTGTCCAACCCAGACCTTCTGCATGCTGTGTGCTATGCAAGCCCACATCACGCGAGCCCTCCTTCATCCTGGCGAGGTGATCCGGCCCCGCCAGGACCTGCTCACTAGCTTCCACAGGCACGAGCAGGAAGATTCCCACGAGTTTCTGATGTTCACGCTGGATGCCATGCAGCAAGCGTGCTTGCGTGCCTGTGAGCTGTTGGGCTGTCCCTCCAACGACACCACCCTCATCCATCAGATCTTTGGTGGGTCCTGGCGATCTCAGGTCCAGTGTCTCCACTGCCTTGGGGTTTCAGACACGTTCGACCCTTATCTGGACATCACCCTGGATATCACGGCAGCTCAGAGTGTGGACCAAGCTTTGAAAGAGCTGGTGAAGCCCGAGAAGCTGGACGGTGAAAATGCCTATCGTTGCAGTGTTTGTCTCCAGAAGGTGCCTGCCACCAAGAGGTTGACTCTGCACAGCGCCTCCAAGGTCCTGATCCTTGTGCTGAAATGCTTCACACAGATCGCCGGCGACAAAATGGCTCAGAAAGTGCACTATCCCCAGTGCCTCGACTTGCAACCCTACATGTCCGAGCAGACGGCAGGCCCACTGGATTATGTGCTCTATGCAGTGCTGGTGCACTCCGGGTGGAGCTGTCACCGAGGACACTACTTTTGTTATGTCCAAGCTGGCAACGGCCAGTGGTATCACATGGACGATGCCAAGGTTACCGCCTGTGACGTGACGTCTGCCCTGAGCCAAAGCGCCTATGTCCTCTTTTATGCCCAGAAGAGTGCCTTGGAAGGAGACGGTGGGCCAGTGGCACCGGGAGGGGCACCGACGTCCCTGGGGGCTGACCCCACAGGCACTGTCGTGGCCCACAGGGGACCGGAAAGAGATGCCAGCATCAGAGCTCCTGGGTCGGAGGAGCCCCTGGAGGAAACAGGCGTTCAAGCAATCAGCTTAGAGCAGTGGAGATGCCTCCAAGAACACGACCGACCTCGGCCTGAATTCAACCTCAGGAAGGTCGAGTCTGCCCTGCCTGCCGGTGCGGTCGTGATTCACCGGTCGAAATACGCAGCTGGCATGAACCCACAACTGCCTGAACCGGGGAACTACCAGCTCAACCATCCAACCAGGGACAGCCCACCTCAGGGGCCCATCAACATCAGCAACGTCCCTTGTCTCAGCGGGAGGGCCAAAACTACCAAGAAAAAGAACAAGAAGAAGCAGGGGGCTCTGGGTGCATTGCAGTAGGCTCCGGTGCACATCCCTGCAGACACGCACACACACCCACGCACCAACCCACACACCCACCCGCTCACACACTTGCTGCCCAACCTACGCTCACCTAGAGGAAATCGGGTGTGCTACACGTGGGAATAATCTACCCTTGTGGAAGGACTGTTAGTCTGCAGTGTTCATGGGACGTGCTATTCACTTGGAACTTCTTACTACTGAGCTTTCAGGCGTGGCTCTCCACTGGCATGCTACTGGGGAGGGTGGGATTGATGACTGGGTCTAAGGACTGTCTCAGCACAATCCACGTCCACGGCACTGGAACAGTCCTTTGGGGATGGGGCGTCTGGTAGGTTTCCTTTGGTTTTAACCCTCCCCTCCCCACCCCCAACCCCTTCATTTGCTGCACTATTGGCTTCTTGTGAAGGACGCAGCCTGGAGGCTCCTCAGAAAGGCTCACGCCCACCCAGGTGAGGAGGAAACCTCCTGAGCCCTTCAGAGGGTCCATGACCCTCTCCTGCCTGCTGGGGTCTCCCCCTCCTGGTCCAGTCAACTGGGGATGACCCCAGCCTCCCAGGTCACCAGCCCCCACACCCCCTCCCGCTGCGCATAGCTCAGCACAGCACAGACAAATACGAATATTCCCAAGACCTGGTGCAGGATTCCATGGGAGCCGGGCAAGCAGGCTCTAAGGGTGGCTGTCAATCGGAGGCCTTGTGCAAATGCCTGAAAGGAATGACCCGGCCACCCATTCATCACTTGCCCTGGAGACTTCACAAGGATACTTCTCCAAAGACACGTGGGGCTGGATTTCATTTGAAAGGGATATGTTGGAGACTCTCCAAATGCCAACCAGGAGAAACGATGCAAACCACCCACCCCCGCAGCAACACCAGCAACAACGCCAAAACCCCAACAGCAAGAGACAGACTCGGTACATCTTCTGACAGACCCGCACAGGTGAGAGTGGGATGTCAGGTACTATGGGGACCAGTGTGACAGAGGGGTCTCCACGGTGGGGAGGAGGATCCCTGCGGCAAGTGGGAGCTTGAACACGTCCTCAATTTTCCCTCTAAAGCTGACAGCGATTGCCACTGGTTCACTGATTGCAGGTGCCTGCGAGGACCACAGTGTCTTCTGGCCACAGCACAGCAAGCGCACGAGTGAGCCAGTGGAGCGAGTGAGGGGGTGAGTGCAGGAGCAGTCCCACGAAGGGCAGAGGTGGGGCTCTGTTTCCCTAGCCCTTGGGTTGAATCGTGGGAGGGTGAACCCAGAGGACCTGGGGGGATCGTCAAAGCCCAGGATCCTTCCCCAAGACCGAAGGAAGGAACATAGACATTGGTGAGGAAGGGTTAGGGGGAGGGGGAGTGGACTGTGACCTGGAGGTGCTGTCTCTCCACCTCTGCACCAGGTGCGTGGCCATCTCCAGGCAAGGAGAGGCAACCGGAGGAGAAGCCACCAAGAGATCCGTATCCTGTGCAGGTCCACATGGAGGAAGGGGCTCGTTCTACCCTTTGAGAGTCCCTGAGCGGCATAGAACGGGGCACCTCTGGGAACGTGGGCCAAAACAACTGCATCATGCCTGGGAAAGCCTGGGACAACCCCCTGGAGTGGGCCAGTGGCTCCAGGTGAAGGAAGGGGCATTCTTGGCCGAGTTCACAGCACGTCAGTGCTCCCGCTCCCCCTCCTCCCGCCCCTCCCCCTCCCCCTCATCCCTTTATCCCCTGAAGCAAACACTGACTAACACTGGGGCCCAATCAGATTCTCCCTCGTGGGGACACAGCCTTGAGGCACATCCACTTACCATGGTTTGTCTTGTAAGTGAGGAAAGCCAAGGTGGAATGCCGAGGACCCCAATCCCCAGGGTGACTCTGCGGGAGACGCCACAGGGCCCGTGTGGGGAGGAGGGGGTGGACAGAATCGGGGAGCCCTTGCTCAGGCCTGCCCAGTGCCTCATCCCCACCCCACACCCCACGCACCGTCCCTCCACGCCCAGCCATCTTCCAGGCCAGCCCCTGGCATGGTGTTCACTCCACTGGAGAATGGATGGTGGAGATCGTGGTTCCAAAGAGCTCCCTGCCTCTAGGATGCCTTTGAGCACGTGGAGTGGAGTGAGAAGCTCCCAGGGTAGCTCCGACCTGGGTTTCAGCCTCAGGGGACCTGGAAGGGGCTCTTGGACTGAGGGTGAAACCGCGAGGGGCAGGCCGTGTCTGACGGACCAGGCTTCCCTCAGACATCCTCAGGCACCTGCACCGTGGAAGGAGCCCTGTGGAGCCCCGCGAGACAGACACCCCGACACCACCTCTGCTAATGATGGGCGTGTCTGGGCCATGGGAAATGGATCAAACGAACCTGGCACGGGACAGGGTTTGGATGCAGTCTACTTGGTAATAAACTGAGTGAAATCATTGGCATGAGTGTTTAATTGGAGAAATGAAGACCTATGAAATTCATCGCGGGGTTGGGGGGGCAGGGCTGTGTATCTCTGGAGAGGTGCCCTGTCTTGTCTGGGCGGAAGTGCACTCCAGAAAGCCGGAAGTGTCGTTCTTCAACACCAATGGAAAGCTGTGTTTCTAGAAGGGGTTTTCCTTTGACTCAAGCCACCAAGAGGGACGGTATTGCATGGGTGTTTTGGTGTGTAATCACCGCTGGTCCACGGGATAGGATGATTATTCTCAGTTTCATGTCTGAAGTTCATCCCCCTGGTACCGAGGGCAAACGAGGGTGCCTGTGGCTTCTGAGAAGGGCAGTCCCTTGGATGTCCAGGGCCCCACGCTCAGGAAAGAGGGTTCTGCCAGGTCGGATGGGCCCAGTGATGGGGACGCTGGTCCCCACACTTCCCTCCAGTAGCGCTAGGAGAAAGAGCAAGCAGAGCACAGCCTATGCCTTGGTGCCAGCCAGGCCCATCTCAACCCAGGACCGCTTGCTCCCAGGGGGGTGGCCGCTGCATCTCCGACAGATCCCACTGGGTGCTGAGCCTTCCCTCGCAAAGACAAGAAGGGAGAAGGCAGTGGGTTTGGAGCGAGGCAGTATCTGAGCACCGAAGAGCCTTCACTCCTTCCTAAAATGGGCACAGAGCATCTCCTGTGCTCTCTGAGGTGGGGTAGGGGGCACTGCATGCTGGCCACCATGCTGGGCACTGCAGTCCATGGAGCGCAGTGCATCCTCATGGAGACTTGAAGTGATCACAGTCGAGTCACACATGAGAGTGGAATGCGTACGGTTGTGGAGTTAGAGGATTTCTCAGCTGAGAATTCCTGATTCCCAGGGGGACAGCATTCCAGCAGCAGGGGAGAGAGCAGTTCATTGTATCTGGCGGCAGTTTGGTTCACTTCTCCTAAAGTGCCTGGACGTCCTGTGACATCAGACATTTGGCTTCTGTCTCCCATGTTCATCCTCAAAGGAGCATGCCACCTGAACCTTACAGAAGGTAACTCAACAACACTTCGAGCTCAGGCAAAGAAACCAAACGAACAAATGAAAAACCCTAACCTCCCCACGCCCACCCCCCCACCCCAACACCAGAAACAACAAAGAAATCCAGAGCAGTGAAAAATGCAGTGAACAGAGCAAACCAAGTGCACAAAATGGATTTGAAAGATTCACAGAAAAGAATCCTGCAGACCTATTGGGAGACGTCTACGGAGAGGGGGAGGCACAAGTACAAACTCTTTGCAGTATGGTATTGGAAAAATGTAAGTTGTGTGTTTGGGTGGTGTTGGCATTGGCATCAGGGTGGTTGGGGGTTAGGGGGTGGGGGTAGGGGTGGCGTGGTGAGCCTCTGTAGGAAAGGGAGGCATTCATACTATAACGTTGTACAAAGAAACCTGCCGACTAGTATTCCAATGATGCCTAAGTAGGAATGTGAAACTCAACGTTCATTTATAAAATCAAAGGTCCTCCCTGCACTGACGGAAGACCCTTCCCTAACGTCGTTGGGGACAGCGAAACCACCTGACTTGCAGCTCTGCCCCTCCTATCTGTCAGTAGGTTCTCATCCAGGTGGTCCCAGGACAGACACACTCCACTGGACCACGTGCAGCTTCGAAGGGGGCTGGGCGGGCTTGGGGGCAGGGTCCGTGGGGGAACTCTCCTCTCCTAGCTGACTCTTCCACTGCCTCAAGATCACATGACCTCGAGGAGTCTCACCCAAGGAACCTTACGTATCACCTTTCTCCTTTCCCTCCCCACGCCCCCACCCCCTGCACCTAAGGTTCGACCAGCACGTTGTGATTGAGCGTCCTCGTGCATTTCCCACTGAGCCACACAGCTGTGTCTAGTCTATCTGGGGACAGAACCGAGAATCGTTTTTGACAGATGGCTATTTACATATGCCCCCACCAAGATCCCATAGAGAGGGAAAGAAAGACCAATGATTGCCCCCACGAACACAAACAATCATGCCCTGGATAAAGAAGAGGTGACGTGCCCCACGGGGCGGGCTGTGGAGCAGGGTCAGTCGGGGACCTTCCCTCTCCTAGCTGAATCTCTGACTGCCTCAAGGTCACATGACCTCAGGGAGTCTCACCCAAGGAACTTTATCTATCACTTTTTTTTTTCCACACCCTACATCAAAGGGTCAACCGGCACCTTTGCATCCTCAGGCATTTTTGACTGAGCCGGACAGCTGTGTCTAGTTTCTTCGGGGCGGGAAGCAAAGAATCATTTCTCACCGATGCCTATATACATATGCCCCCACCATCATCTCCACAGAGAGGGAAAGGAAGTATAAATATGTCCCCCACAAACACAAACAAGCATGCCCCAGATTAAGAAGATGTAAGACGCCCCCCACTCCACACACCACCTCAGCCACCCCCTCCCCCCCCGCCCGTTTCCAAAACAGACAGCGGAAGACTGCTCAGCCCACCACCCCTCCCCCAAGAAAGAGGAAGGGAATCATGCGTTTGGAGCAATGACGATGGACTTGGGGGGAGGGGGGCTGGGGGGCTGGGGGCGGGAGGGCGTGATGCTGTGAGAAAGACGTCTGACAGAAAGACAAATACCACACGACAGCGCTTCTATGTAGAATGCAAACCATGACAGCGATGTAGTGGATATATTCGCAACACAGGACAAACTGCTGGGTTACCAGTGGGCAGACGGAAGGTGAGGGGTGTAAGAGGCACACACTTATCAGGTGTGAGATCAGCTAAAAGAATGTCCTGTATGACACCGGGACCTAGAGCCAATACTTTCTAGGAAGCATCAAGGAAATGTAAGCTTTGAGGAATTGTCAATCACTAGACTGTACACCTTCCATAATATTGTAGAGCAAGCATCGTTTCAATGAAAGAACAAAACCAAAGAGAACACAACAAAACACCCAAAACCAAAAGGTGGTGGTGGAGGGGGTGGGGGTGGGGAGGGGGGTGGGGAGAAAACACAGAAGAGATGAATACAAAATCAAAGCTACAGGTGGGCTGGCTTTGGGACACGATCATCGACATGAAGGAAAAGGACATGTTTCCACACTCCTTGAATCCCTTGCTAGGACACTGAACGCAAGAAGTGGCTCTCCTAACCTATGGGAATTGAAGTGGGAAGCTCTCAAGAACATCTGTCAGGAAAGGAGTAGAGTGGAATTTTGCACCATTGGGAAAAGTGTGAAAGTGTTTGTTTAGCCCTTGGGCAGGAATCGTTTTGAGCAAGTGTGTTGCGAACTGGCTTGTGTTCCCCCCAGTACCTGTGCTCAGCTTCTAAACCCCCGCGTGCATCCCTTGGGGGCAGGCTAAGGCCAACGCATCCCCTTGGCCCGCAAGTCATTTCCATTCTGAGCACCTTTCTACGTGAGCCTCTCAGAGGTGTTTCTGGAGGTGTGTAAACAGACTTCCCGGAGAAAGGTGTGCATTGTTCCCGCTGGGGATTGCGAGTGACCACGCCCTCAGGCCCTAAATCCGATCAGAAGCTTGCAGGGCATTGGTGGATTTCGTGCCCCCGGGGGTTGGGATGGGGGCGGAGTGGGTGGTGAGCCATCAAAGGGCTGGTGGGACTGGCCCAGGCTGTCACTTGCAGACCGGCCATCTCCGGGAAGGAGGCATCCCTGCTGCAGCTGGAGCTCCGAGATGGACACTCTCGACACTCTCGTGGGCCTCGTTTGCAGAGACATGGAGGCTGCTTCTCTCGACTCGGGAGGTGAGCCTCCACCTCAGTTCCATGTCTTTCCCAAACTCCACTCTTCCCGGCCAAGTGCCGCTGCTGTGGATGCCCGCCGGGGACCCTCTCGGCAGGAGGAACCGTGCCCGCCGGCCCAGACCGTTGGGCGCTGCCAGCATGGTGACTTGGCGCGTGTGTCAGCAGGGCTGGCTCCCGCCCAGACACGTCTCCTGAGTTGGAGGAGACCGTCTGTGGTCGGGGCTGGGCTTTGCAATATGGGGAACACCTGCTACTTGAATGCAGCCCTGCAGTGTCTGACCCACACACCACCCCTGGCCAGCTGGCTGCTGTCCCAGCAGCACTCGACGATCTGTCCAACCCAGACCTTCTGCATGCTGTGTGCTATGCAAGCCCACATCACGCGAGCCCTCCTTCATCCTGGCGAGGTGATCCGGCCCCGCCAGGACCTGCTCACTAGCTTCCACAGGCACGAGCAGGAAGATTCCCACGAGTTTCTGATGTTCACGCTGGATGCCATGCAGCAAGCGTGCTTGCGTGCCTGTGAGCTGTTGGGCTGTCCCTCCAACAACACCACCCTCATCCGTCAGATCTTTGGTGGGTCCTGGCGATCTCAGGTCCAGTGTCTCCACTGCCTTGGGGTTTCAGACACGTTCGACCCTTATCTGGACATCACCCTGGATATCACGGCAGCTCAGAGTGTGGACCAAGCTTTGAAAGAGCTGGTGAAGCCCGAGAAGCTGGATGGTGAAAATGCCTATCGTTGCAGTGTTTGTCTCCAGAAGGTGCCTGCCACCAAGAGGTTGACTCTGCACAGCGCCTCCAAGGTCCTGATCCTTGTGCTGAAACGCTTCACACAGATCGCCGGCGACAAAATGGCTCAGAAAGTGCACTATCCCCAGTGCCTCGACTTGCAACCCTACATGTCCGAGCAGACGGCAGGCCCACTGGATTATGTGCTCTATGCAGTGCTGGTGCACTCCGGGTGGAGCTGTCACCGAGGACACTACTTTTGTTATGTCCAAGCTGGCAACGGCCAGTGGTATCACATGGACGATGCCAAGGTTACCGCCTGTGACGTGACGTCTGCCCTGAGCCAAAGCGCCTATGTCCTCTTTTATGCCCAGAAGAGTGCCTTGGAAGGAGACGGTGGGCCAGTGGCACCGGGAGGGGCACCGACGTCCCTGGGGGCTGACCCCACAGGCACTGTCGTGGCCCACAGGGGACCGGAAAGAGATGCCAGCATCAGAGCTCCTGGGTCGGAGGAGCCCCTGGAGGAAACAGGCGTTCAAGCAATCAGCTTAGAGCAGTGGAGACGCCTCCAAGAACACGACCGACCTCGGCCTGAATTCAACCTCAGGAAGGTCGAGTCTGCCCTGCCTGCCGGTGCGGTCATGATTCACCGGTCGAAATACGCAGCTGGCATGAACCCACAACTGCCTGAACCGGGGAACTACCAGCTCAACCATCCAACCAGGGACAGCCCACCTCAGGGGCCCATCAACATCAGCAACGTCCCTTGTCTCAGCGGGAGGGCCAAAACTACCAAGAAAAAGAACAAGAAGAAGCAGGGGTCTCTGGGTGCATTGCACTAGGCTCCGGTGCACATCCCTGCAGACACGCACACACACCCACGCACCAACCCACACACCCACCCGCTCACACACTTGCTGCCCAACCTACGCTCACCTAGAGGAAATCGGGTGTGCTACACGTGGGAATAATCTACCCTTGTGGAAGGACTGTTAGTCTGCAGTGTTCATGGGACGTGCTATTCACTTGGAACTTCTTACTACTGAGCTTTCAGGCGTGGCTCTCCACTGGCATGCTACTGGGGAGGGTGGGATTGATGACTGGGTCTAAGGACTGTCTCAGCACAATCCACGTCCACGGCACTGGAACAGTCCTTTGGGGATGGGGCGTCTGGTAGGTTTCCTTTGGTTTTAACCCTCCCCTCCCCACCCCCAACCCCTTCATTTGCTGCACTATTGGCTTCTTGTGAAGGACGCAGCCTGGAGGCTCCTCAGAAAGGCTCACGCCCACCCAGGTGAGGAGGAAACCTCCTGAGCCCTTCAGAGGGTCCATGACCCTCTCCTGCCTGCTGGGGTCTCCCCCTCCTGGTCCAGTCAACTGGGGATGACCCCAGCCTCCCAGGTCACCAGCCCCCACACCCCATCCCGCTGCGCATAGCTCAGCACAGCACAGACAAATACGAATATTCCCAAGACCTGGTGCAGGATTCCATGGGAGCCGGGCAAGCAGGCTCTAAGGGTGGCTGTCAATCGGAGGCCTTGTGCAAATGCCTGAAAGGAATGACCCGGCCACCCATTCATCACTTGCCCTGGAGACTTCACAAGGATACTTCTCCAAAGACACCTGGGGCTGGATTTCATTTGAAAGGGATATGTTGGAGACTCTCCAAATGCCAACCAGGAGAAACGATGCAAACCACCCACCCCCGCAGCAACACCAGCAACAACGCCAAAACCCCAACAGCAAGAGACAGACTCGGTACATCTTCTGACAGACCCGCACAGGTGAGAGTGGGATGTCAGGTACTATGGGGACCAGTGTGACAGAGGGGTCTCCACGGTGGGGAGGAGGATCCCTGCGGCAAGTGGGAGCTTGAACACGTCCTCAATTTTCCCTCTAAAGCTGACAGCGATTGCCACTGGTTCACTGATTGCAGGTGCCTGCGAGGACCACAGTGTCTTCTGGCCACAGCACAGCAAGCGCACGAGTGAGCCAGCGGAGCGAGTGAGGGGGTGAGTGCAGGAGCTGTCCCACGAAGGGCAGAGGTGGGGCTCTGTTTCCCTAGCCCTTGGGTCGAATCGTGGGAGGGCGAACCCAGAGGACCTGGGGGGATCGTCAAAGCCCAGGATCCTTCCCCAAGACCGAAGGAAGGAACATAGACATTGGTGAGGAAGGGTTAGGGGGAGGGGGAGTGGACTGTGACCTGGAGGTGCTGTCTCTCCACCTCTGCACCAGGTGCGTGGCCATCTCCAGGCAAGGAGAGGAAACCAGAGGAGAAGCCACCAAGAGATCCGTATCCTGTGCAGGTCCACATGGAGGAAGGGGCTCGTTCTACCCTTTGAGAGTCCCTGAGCGGCATAGAACGGGGCACCTCTGGGAACGTGGGCCAAAACAACTGCATCATGCCTGGGAAAGCCTGGGACAACCCCCTGGAGTGGGCCAGTGGCTCCAGGTGAAGGAAGGGGCATTCTTGGCCGAGTTCACAGCACGTCAGTGCTCCCGCTCCCCCTCCTCCCGCCCCTCCCCCTCCCCCTCATCCCTTTATCCCCTGAAGCAAACACTGACTAACACTGGGGCCCAATCAGATTCTCCCTCATGGGGACACAGCCTTGAGGCACATCCACTTACCATGGTTTGTCTTGTAAGTGAGGAAAGCCAAGGTGGAATGCCGAGGACCCCAATCCCCAGGGCGACTCTGCGGGAGACGCCACAGGGCCCGTGTGGGGAGGAGGGGGTGGACAGAATCGGGGAGCCCTTGCTCAGGCCTGCCCAGTGCCTCATCCCCACCCCACACCCCACGCACCATCCCTCCACGCCCAGCCATCTTCCAGGCCAGCCCCTGGCATGGTGTTCACTCCACTGGAGAATGGATGGTGGAGATCGTGGTTCCAAAGAGCTCCCTGCCTCTAGGATGCCTTTGAGCACGTGGAGTGGAGTGAGAAGCTCCCAGGGTAGCTCCGACCTGGGTTTCAGCCTCAGGGGACCTGGAAGGGGCTCTTGGACTGAGGGTGAAACCGCGAGGGGCAGGCCGTGTCTGACGGACCAGGCTTCCCTCAGACATCCTCAGGCACCTGCACCGTGGAAGGAGCCCTGTGGAGCCCCGCGAGACAGACACCCCGACACCACCTCTGCTAATGATGGGCGTGTCTGGGCCATGGGAAATGGATCAAACGAACCTGGCACGGGACAGGGTTTGGATGCAGTCTACTTGGTAATAAACTGAGTGAAATCATTGGCATGAGTGTTTAATTCGAGAAATGAAGACCTATGAAATTCATCGCGGGGTTGGGGGGGCAGGGCTGTGTATCTCTGGAGAGGTGCCCTGTCTTGTCTGGGCGGAAGTGCACTCCAGAAACCCGGAAGTGTCGTTCTTCAACACCAATGGAAAGCTGTGTTTCTAGAAGGGGTTTTCCTTTGACTCAAGCCACCAAGAGGGACGGTATTGCATGGGTGTTTTGGTGTGTAATCACCGCTGGTCCACGGGATAGGATGATTATTCTCAGTTTCATGTCTGAAGTTCATCCCCCTGGTACCGAGGGCAAACGAGGGTGCCTGTGGCTTCTGAGAAGGGCAGTCCCTTGGATGTCCAGGGCCCCACGCTCAGGAAAGAGGGTTCTGCCAGGTCGGATGGGCCCAGTGATGGGGACGCTGGTCCCCACACTTCCCTCCAGTAGCGCTAGGAGAAAGAGCAAGCAGAGCACAGCCTATGCCTTGGTGCCAGCCAGGCCCATCTCAACCCAGGACCGCTTGCTCCCAGGGGGGTGGCCGCTGCATCTCCGACAGATCCCACTGGGTGCTGAGCCTTCCCTCGCAAAGACAAGAAGGGAGAAGGCAGTGGGTTTGGAGCGAGGCAGTATCTGAGCACCGAAGAGCCTTCACTCCTTCCTAAAATGGGCACAGAGCATCTCCTGTGCTCTCTGAGGTGGGGTAGGGGGCACTGCATGCTGGCCACCATGCTGGGCACTGCAGTCCACGGAGCGCAGTGCATCCTCATGGAGACTTGAAGTGATCACAGTCGAGTCACACATGAGAGTGGAATGCGTACGGTTGTGGAGTTAGAGGATTTCTCAGCTGAGAATTCCTGATTCCCAGGGGGACAGCATTCCAGCAGCAGGGGAGAGAGCAGTTCATTGTATCTGGCGGCAGTTTGGTTCACTTCTCCTAAAGTGCCTGGACGTCCTGTGACATCAGACATTTGGCTTCTGTCTCCCATGTTCATCCTCAAAGGAGCATGCCACCTGAACCTTACAGAAGGTAACTCAACAACACTTCGAGCTCAGGCAAAGAAACCAAACGAACAAATGAAAAACCCTAACCTCCCCACGCCCACCCCCCCACCCCCAACACCAGAAACAACAAAGAAATCCAGAGCAGTGAAAAATGCAGTGAACAGAGCAAACCAAGTGCACAAAATGGATTTGAAAGATTCACAGAAAAGAATCCTGCAGACCTATTGGGAGACGTCTACGGAGAGGGGGAGGCACAAGTACAAACTCTTTGCAGTATGGTATTGGAAAAATGTAAGTTGTGTGTTTGGGTGGTGTTGGCATTGGCATCAGGGTGGTTGGGGGTTAGGGGGTGGGGGTAGGGGTGGCATGGTGAGCCTCTGTAGGAAAGGGAGGCATTCATACTATAACGTTGTACAAAGAAACCTGCCGACTAGTATTCCAATGATGCCTAAGTAGGAATGTGAAACTCAACGTTCATTTATAAAATCAAAGGTCCTCCCTGCACTGACGGAAGACCCTTCCCTAACGTCGTTGGGGACAACGAAACCACCTGACTTGCAGCTCTGCCCCTCCTATCTGTCAGTAGGTTCTCATCCAGGTGGTCCCAGGACAGACACACTCCACTGGACCACGTGCAGCTTCGAAGGGGGCTGGGCGGGCTTGTGGGCAGGGTCCGTGGGGGAACTCTCCTCTCCTAGCTGACTCTTCCACTGCCTCAAGATCACATGACCTCGAGGAGTCTCACCCAAGGAACCTTACGTATCACCTTTCTCCTTTCCCTCCCCACGCCCCCACCCCCTGCACCTAAGGTTCGACCAGCACGTTGTGATTGAGCGTCCTCGTGCATTTCCCACTGAGCCGCACAGCTGTGTCTAGTCTATCTGGGAACAGAACCGAGAATCGTTTTTGACAGATGGCTATTTACATATGCCCCCACCAAGATCCCATAGAGAGGGAAAGAAAGACCAATGATTGCCCCCACGAACACAAACAATCATGCCCTGGATAAAGAAGAGGTGACGTGCCCCACGGGGCGGGCTGTGGAGCAGGGTCAGTCGGGGACCTTCCCTCTCCTAGCTGAATCTCTGACTGCCTCAAGGTCACATGACCTCAGGGAGTCTCACCCAAGGAACTTTATCTATCACTTTTTTTTTTACACACCCTACATCAAAGGGTCAACTGGCACCTTTGCATCCTCAGGCATTTTTGACTGAGCCGGACAGCTGTGTCTAGTTTCTTCGGGGCGGGAAGCAAAGAATCATTTCTCACCGATGCCTATATACATATGCCCCCACCATCATCTCCACAGAGAGGGAAAGGAAGTATAAATATGTCCCCCACAAACACAAACAAGCATGCCCCGGATTAAGAAGATGTAAGACGCCCCCCACTCCACACACCACCTCAGCCACCCCCTCCCCCAACCGCCCGTTTCCAAAACAGACAGCGGAAGACTGCTCAGCCCACCACCCCTCCCCCAAGAAAGAGGAAGGGAATCATGCATTTGGAGCAATGACGATGGACTTGGGGGGAGGGGGGCTGGGGGGCTGGGGGCGGGAGGGCGTGATGCTGTGAGAAAGACGTCTGACAGAAAGACAAATACCGCACGACAGCGCTTCTATGTAGAATGCAAACCATGACAGCGATGTAGTGGATATATTCGCAACACAGGACAAACTGCTGGGTTACCAGTGGGCAGACGGAAGGCGAGGGGCGTAAGAGGCACACACTTATCAGGTGTGAGATCAGCTAAAAGAATGTCCTGTATGACACCGGGACCTAGAGCCAATACTTTCTAGGAAGCATCAAGGAAATGTAAGCTTTGAGGAATTGTCAATCACTAGACTGTACACCTTCCATAATATTGTAGAGCAAGCATCGTTTCAATGAAAGAACAAAACCAAAGAGAACACAACAAAACACCAAAAACCAAAAGGTGGTGGTGGAGGGGGTGGGGGTGGGGAGGGGGGTGGGGAGAAAACACAGAAGAGATGAATACAAAATCAAAGCTACAGGTGGGCTGGCTTTGGGACACGATCATCGACAT
This sequence comes from Hippopotamus amphibius kiboko, assembly GCF_030028045.1. Taxonomy (NCBI): domain Eukaryota; kingdom Metazoa; phylum Chordata; class Mammalia; order Artiodactyla; family Hippopotamidae; genus Hippopotamus; species Hippopotamus amphibius. The sequence goes on from NC_080193.1 coordinate 33,259,126, forward strand.
GAAGGAAAAGGACATGTTTCCACTCCTTGAATCCCTTGCTAGGACACTGAACGCAAGAAGTGGCTCTCCTAACCTATGGGAATTGAAGTGGGAAGCTCTCAAGAACATCTGTCAGGAAAGGAGTAGAGTGGAATTTTGCACCATTGGGAAAAGTGTGAAAGTGTTTGTTTAGCCCTTGGGCAGGAATCGTTTTGAGCAAGTGTGTTGCCAACTGGCTTGTGTTCCCCCCAGTACCTGTGCTCAGCTTCTAAACCCCCGCGTGCATCCCTTGGGGGCAGGCTAAGGCCAACGCATCCCCTTGGCCCGCAAGTCATTTCCATTCTGAGCACCTTTCTACGTGAGCCTCTCAGAGGTGTTTCTGGAGGTGTGTAAACAGACTTCCCGGAGAAAGGTGTGCATTGTTCCCGCTGGGGATTGCGAGTGACCACGCCCTCAGGCCCTAAATCCGATCAGAAGCTTGCAGCGCATTGGTGGATTTCGTGCCCCCGGGGGTTGGGATGGGGGCGGAGTGGGTGGTGAGCCATCAAAGGGCTGGTGGGACTGGCCCAGGCTGTCACTTGCAGACCGGCAGTCTCCGGGAAGGAGGCATCCCTGCTGCAGCTGGAGCTCCGAGATGGACACTCTCGACACTCTCGTGGGCCTCGTTTGCAGAGACATGGAGGCTGCTTCTCTCGACTCGGGAGGTGAGCCTCCACCTCAGTTCCACGTCTTTCCCAAACTCCACTCTTCCTGGCCAAGTGCCGCTGCTGTGGATGCCCGCCGGGGACCCTCTCGGCAGGAGGAACCGTGCCCGCCGGCCCAGACCGTTGGGCGCTGCCAGCGTGGTGACTTGGCGCGTGTGTCAGCAGGGCTGGCTCCCGCCCAGACACGTCTCCTGAGTTGGAGGAGACCGTCTGTGGTCGGGGCTGGGCTTTGCAATATGGGGAACACCTGCTACTTGAATGCAGCCCTGCAGTGTCTGACCCACACACCACCCCTGGCCAGCTGGCTGCTGTCCCAGCAGCACTCGACGATCTGTCCAACCCAGACCTTCTGCATGCTGTGTGCTATGCAAGCCCACATCACGCGAGCCCTCCTTCATCCTGGCGAGGTGATCCGGCCCCGCCAGGACCTGCTCACTAGCTTCCACAGGCACGAGCAGGAAGATTCCCACGAGTTTCTGATGTTCACGCTGGATGCCATGCAGCAAGCGTGCTTGCGTGCCTGTGAGCTGTTGGGCTGTCCCTCCAACAACACCACCCTCATCCGTCAGATCTTTGGTGGGTCCTGGCGATCTCAGGTCCAGTGTCTCCACTGCCTTGGGGTTTCAGACACGTTCGACCCTTATCTGGACATCACCCTGGATATCACGGCAGCTCAGAGTGTGGACCAAGCTTTGAAAGAGCTGGTGAAGCCCGAGAAGCTGGATGGTGAAAATGCCTATCGTTGCAGTGTTTGTCTCCAGAAGGTGCCTGCCACCAAGAGGTTGACTCTGCACAGCGCCTCCAAGGTCCTGATCCTTGTGCTGAAATGCTTCACACAGATCGCCGGCGACAAAATGGCTCAGAAAGTGCACTATCCCCAGTGCCTCGACTTGCAACCCTACATGTCCGAGCAGACGGCAGGCCCACTGGATTATGTGCTCTATGCAGTGCTGGTGCACTCCGGGTGGAGCTGTCACCGAGGACACTACTTTTGTTATGTCCAAGCTGGCAACGGCCAGTGGTATCACATGGACGATGCCAAGGTTACCGCCTGTGACGTGACGTCTGCCCTGAGCCAAAGCGCCTATGTCCTCTTTTATGCCCAGAAGAGTGCCTTGGAAGGAGACGGTGGGCCAGTGGCACCGGGAGGGGCACCGACGTCCCTGGGGGCTGACCCCACAGGCACTGTCGTGGCCCACAGGGGACCGGAAAGAGATGCCAGCATCAGAGCTCCTGGGTCGGAGGAGCCCCTGGAGGAAACAGGCGTTCAAGCAATCAGCTTAGAGCAGTGGAGACGCCTCCAAGAACACGACCGACCTCGGCCTGAATTCAACCTCAGGAAGGTCGAGTCTGCCCTGCCTGCCGGTGCGGTCGTGATTCACCGGTCGAAATACGCAGCTGGCATGAACCCACAACTGCCTGAACCGGGGAACTACCAGCTCAACCATCCAACCAGGGACAGCCCACCTCAGGGGCCCATCAACATCAGCAACGTCCCTTGTCTCAGCGGGAGGGCCAAAACTACCAAGAAAAAGAACAAGAAGAAGCAGGGGGCTCTGGGTGCATTGCACTAGGCTCCGGTGCACATCCCTGCAGACACGCACACACACCCACGCACCAACCCACACACCCACCCGCTCACACACTTGCTGCCCAACCTACGCTCACCTAGAGGAAATCGGGTGTGCTACACGTGGGAATAATCTACCCTTGTGGAAGGACTGTTAGTCTGCAGTGTTCATGGGACGTGCTATTCACTTGGAACTTCTTACTACTGAGCTTTCAGGCGTGGCTCTCCACTGGCATGCTACTGGGGAGGGTGGGATTGATGACTGGGTCTAAGGACTGTCTCAGCACAATCCACGTCCACGGCACTGGAACAGTCCTTTGGGGATGGGGCGTCTGGTAGGTTTCCTTTGGTTTTAACCCTCCCCTCCCCACCCCCAACCCCTTCATTTGCTGCACTATTGGCTTCTTGTGAAGGACGCAGCCTGGAGGCTCCTCAGAAAGGCTCACGCCCACCCAGGTGAGGAGGAAACCTCCTGAGCCCTTCAGAGGGTCCATGACCCTCTCCTGCCTGCTGGGGTCTCCCCCTCCTGGTCCAGTCAACTGGGGATGACCCCAGCCTCCCAGGTCACCAGCCCCCACACCCCCTCCCGCTGCGCATAGCTCAGCACAGCACAGACAAATACGAATATTCCCAAGACCTGGTGCAGGATTCCATGGGAGCCGGGCAAGCAGGCTCTAAGGGTGGCTGTCAATCGGAGGCCTTGTGCAAATGCCTGAAAGGAATGACCCGGCCACCCATTCATCACTTGCCCTGGAGACTTCACAAGGATACTTCTCCAAAGACACCTGGGGCTGGATTTCATTTGAAAGGGATATGTTGGAGACTCTCCAAATGCCAACCAGGAGAAACGATGCAAACCACCCACCCCCGCAGCAACACCAGCAACAACGCCAAAACCCCAACAGCAAGAGACAGACTCGGTACATCTTCTGACAGACCCGCACAGGTGAGAGTGGGATGTCAGGTACTATGGGGACCAGTGTGACAGAGGGGTCTCCACGGTGGGGAGGAGGATCCCTGCGGCAAGCGGGAGCTTGAACACGTCCTCAATTTTCCCTCTAAAGCTGACAGCGATTGCCACTGGTTCACTGATTGCAGGTGCCTGCGAGGACCACAGTGTCTTCTGGCCACAGCACAGCAAGCGCACGAGTGAGCCAGTGGAGCGAGTGAGGGGGTGAGTGCAGGAGCTGTCCCACGAAGGGCAGAGGTGGGGCTCTGTTTCCCTAGCCCTTGGGTCGAATCGTGGGAGGGCGAACCCAGAGGACCTGGGGGGATCGTCAAAGCCCAGGATCCTTCCCCAAGACCGAAGGAAGGAACATAGACATTGGTGAGGAAGGGTTAGGGGGAGGGGGAGTGGACTGTGACCTGGAGGTGCTGTCTCTCCACCTCTGCACCAGGTGCGTGGCCATCTCCAGGCAAGGAGAGGCAACCGGAGGAGAAGCCACCAAGAGATCCGTATCCTGTGCAGGTCCACATGGAGGAAGGGGCTCGTTCTACCCTTTGAGAGTCCCTGAGCGGCATAGAACGGGGCACCTCTGGGAACGTGGGCCAAAACAACTGCATCATGCCTGGGAAAGCCTGGGACAACCCCCTGGAGTGGGCCAGTGGCTCCAGGTGAAGGAAGGGGCATTCTTGGCCGAGTTCACAGCACGTCAGTGCTCCCGCTCCCCCTCCTCCCGCCCCTCCCCCTCCCCCTCATCCCTTTATCCCCTGAAGCAAACACTGACTAACACTGGGGCCCAATCAGATTCTCCCTCGTGGGGACACAGCCTTGAGGCACATCCACTTACCATGGTTTGTCTTGTAAGTGAGGAAAGCCAAGGTGGAATGCCGAGGACCCCAATCCCCAGGGCGACTCTGCGGGAGACGCCACAGGGCCCGTGTGGGGAGGAGGGGGTGGACAGAATCGGGGAGCCCTTGCTCAGGCCTGCCCAGTGCCTCATCCCCACCCCACACCCCACGCACCGTCCCTCCACGCCCAGCCATCTTCCAGGCCAGCCCCTAGCATGGTGTTCACTCCACTGGAGAATGGATGGTGGAGATCGTGGTTCCAAAGAGCTCCCTGCCTCTAGGATGCCTTTGAGCACGTGGAGTGGAGTGAGAAGCTCCCAGGGTAGCTCCGACCTGGGTTTCAGCCTCGGGGGACCTGGAAGGGGCTCTTGGACTGAGGGTGAAACCGCGAGGGGCAGGCCGTGTCTGACGGACCAGGCTTCCCTCAGACATCCTCAGGCACCTGCACCGTGGAAGGAGCCCTGTGGAGCCCCGCGAGACAGACACCCCGACACCACCTCTGCTAATGATGGGCGTGTCTGGGCCATGGGAAATGGATCAAACGAACCTGGCACGGGACAGGGTTTGGATGCAGTCTACTTGGTAATAAACTGAGTGAAATCATTGGCATGAGTGTTTAATTCGAGAAATGAAGACCTATGAAATTCATCGCGGGGTTGGGGGGGCAGGGCTGTGTATCTCTGGAGAGGTGCCCTGTCTTGTCTGGGCGGAAGTGCACTCCAGAAACCCGGAAGTGTCGTTCTTCAACACCAATGGAAAGCTGTGTTTCTAGAAGGGGTTTTCCTTTGACTCAAGCCACCAAGAGGGACGGTATTGCATGGGTGTTTTGGTGTGTAATCACCGCTGGTCCACGGGATAGGATGATTATTCTCAGTTTCATGTCTGAAGTTCATCCCCCTGGTACCGAGGGCAAACGAGGGTGCCTGTGGCTTCTGAGAAGGGCAGTCCCTTGGATGTCCAGGGCCCCACGCTCAGGAAAGAGGGTTCTGCCAGGTCGGATGGGCCCAGTGATGGGGACGCTGGTCCCCACACTTCCCTCCAGTAGCGCTAGGAGAAAGAGCAAGCAGAGCACAGCCTATGCCTTGGTGCCAGCCAGGCCCATCTCAACCCAGGACCGCTTGCTCCCAGGGGGGTGGCCGCTGCATCTCCGACAGATCCCACTGGGTGCTGAGCCTTCCCTCGCAAAGACAAGAAGGGAGAAGGCAGTGGGTTTGGAGCGAGGCAGTATCTGAGCACCGAAGAGCCTTCACTCCTTCCTAAAATGGGCACAGAGCATCTCCTGTGCTCTCTGAGGTGGGGTAGGGGGCACTGCATGCTGGCCACCATGCTGGGCACTGCAGTCCACGGAGCGCAGTGCATCCTCATGGAGACTTGAAGTGATCACAGTCGAGTCACACATGAGAGTGGAATGCGTACGGTTGTGGAGTTAGAGGATTTCTCAGCTGAGAATTCCTGATTCCCAGGGGGACAGCATTCCAGCAGCAGGGGAGAGAGCAGTTCATTGTATCTGGCGGCAGTTTGGTTCACTTCTCCTAAAGTGCCTGGACGTCCTGTGACATCAGACATTTGGCTTCTGTCTCCCATGTTCATCCTCAAAGGAGCATGCCACCTGAACCTTACAGAAGGTAACTCAACAACACTTCGAGCTCAGGCAAAGAAACCAAACGAACAAATGAAAAACCCTAACCTCCCCACGCCCACCCCCCCACCCCCAACACCAGAAACAACAAAGAAATCCAGAGCAGTGAAAAATGCAGTGAACAGAGCAAACCAAGTGCACAAAATGGATTTGAAAGATTCACAGAAAAGAATCCTGCAGACCTATTGGGAGACGTCTACGGAGAGGGGGAGGCACAAGTACAAACTCTTTGCAGTATGGTATTGGAAAAATGTAAGTTGTGTGTTTGGGTGGTGTTGGCATTGGCATCAGGGTGGTTGGGGGTTAGGGGGTGGGGGTAGGGGTGGCGTGGTGAGCCTCTGTAGGAAAGGGAGGCATTCATACTATAACGTTGTACAAAGAAACCTGCCGACTAGTATTCCAATGATGCCTAAGTAGGAATGTGAAACTCAACGTTCATTTATAAAATCAAAGGTCCTCCCTGCACTGACGGAAGACCCTTCCCTAACGTCGTTGGGGACAGCGAAACCACCTGACTTGCAGCTCTGCCCCTCCTATCTGTCAGTAGGTTCTCATCCAGGTGGTCCCAGGACAGACACACTCCACTGGACCACGTGCAGCTTCGAAGGGGGCTGGGCGGGCTTGGGGGCAGGGTCCGTGGGGGAACTCTCCTCTCCTAGCTGACTCTTCCACTGCCTCAAGATCACATGACCTCGAGGAGTCTCACCCAAGGAACCTTACGTATCACCTTTCTCCTTTCCCTCCCCACGCCCCCACCCCCTGCACCTAAGGTTCGACCAGCACGTTGTGATTGAGCGTCCTCGTGCATTTCCCACTGAGCCGCACAGCTGTGTCTAGTCTATCTGGGAACAGAACCGAGAATCGTTTTTGACAGATGGCTATTTACATATGCCCCCACCAAGATCCCATAGAGAGGGAAAGAAAGACCAATGATTGCCCCCACGAACACAAACAATCATGCCCTGGATAAAGAAGAGGTGACGTGCCCCACGGGGCAGGCTGTGGAGCAGGGTCAGTCGGGGACCTTCCCTCTCCTAGCTGAATCTCTGACTGCCTCAAGGTCACATGACCTCAGGGAGTCTCACCCAAGGAACTTTATCTATCACTTTTTTTTTTCCACACCCTACATCAAAGGGTCAACCGGCACCTTTGCATCCTCAGGCATTTTTGACTGAGCCGGACAGCTGTGTCTAGTTTCTTCGGGGAGGGAAGCAAAGAATCATTTCTCACCGATGCCTATATACATATGCCCCCACCATCATCTCCACAGAGAGGGAAAGGAAGTATAAATATGTCCCCCACAAACACAAACAAGCATGCCCCGGATTAAGAAGATGTAAGACGCCCCCCACTCCACACACCACCTCAGCCACCCCCTCCCCCAACCGCCCGTTTCCAAAACAGACAGCGGAAGACTGCTCAGCCCACCACCCCTCCCCCAAGAAAGAGGAAGGGAATCATGCGTTTGGAGCAATGACGATGGACTTGGGGGGAGGGGGGCTGGGGGGCTGGGGGCGGGAGGGCGTGATGCTGTGAGAAAGACGTCTGACAGAAAGACAAATACCGCACGACAGCGCTTCTATGTAGAATGCAAACCATGACAGCGATGTAGTGGATATATTCGCAACACAGGACAAACTGCTGGGTTACCAGTGGGCAGACGGAAGGCGAGGGGCGTAAGAGGCACACACTTATCAGGTGTGAGATCAGCTAAAAGAATGTCCTGTATGACACCGGGACCTAGAGCCAATACTTTCTAGGAAGCATCAAGGAAATGTAAGCTTTGAGGAATTGTCAATCACTAGACTGTACACCTTCCATAATATTGTAGAGCAAGCATCGTTTCAATGAAAGAACAAAACCAAAGAGAACACAACAAAACACCAAAAACCAAAAGGTGGTGGTGGAGGGGGTGGGGGTGGGGAGGGGGGTGGGGAGAAAACACAGAAGAGATGAATACAAAATCAAAGCTACAGGTGGGCTGGCTTTGGGACACGATCATCGACATGAAGGAAAAGGACATGTTTCCACACTCCTTGAATCCCTTGCTAGGACACTGAACGCAAGAAATGGCTCTCCTAACCTATGGGAATTGAAGTGGGAAGCTCTCAAGAACATCTGTCAGGAAAGGAGTAGAGTGGAATTTTGCACCATTGGGAAAAGTGTGAAAGTGTTTGTTTAGCCCTTGGGCAGGAATCGTTTTGAGCAAGTGTGTTGCGAACTGGCTTGTGTTCCCCCCAGTACCTGTGCTCAGCTTCTAAACCCCCGCGTGCATCCCTTGGGGGCAGGCTAAGGCCAACGCATCCCCTTGGCCGGCAAGTCATTTCCATTCTGAGCACCTTTCTACGTGAGCCTCTCAGAGGTGTTTCTGGAGGTGTGTAAACAGACTTCCCGGAGAAAGGTGTGCATTGTTCCCGCTGGGGATTGCGAGTGACCACGCCCTCAGGCCCTAAATCCGATCAGAAGCTTGCAGCGCATTGGTGGATTTCGTGCCCCCGGGGGTTGGGATGGGGGCGGAGTGGGTGGTGAGCCATCAAAGGGCTGGTGGGACTGGCCCAGGCTGTCACTTGCAGACCGGCCGTCTCCGGGAAGGTGGCATCCCTGCTGCAGCTGGAGCTCCGAGATTGACACTCTCGACACTCTCGTGGGCCTCGTTTGCAGAGACATGGAGGCTGCTTCTCTCGACTCGGGAGGTGAGCCTCCAGCTCAGTTCCACGTCTTTCCCAAACTCCACTCTTCCCGGCCAAGTGCCGCTGCTGTGGATGCCCGCCGGGGACCCTCTCGGCAGGAGGAACCGTGCCCGCCGGCCCAGACCGTTGGGCGCTGCCAGCGTGGTGACTTGGCGCGTGTGTCAGCAGGGCTGGCTCCCGCCCAGACACGTCTCCTGAGTTGGAGGAGACCGTCTGTGGTCGGGGCTGGGCTTTGCAATATGGGGAACACCTGCTACTTGAATGCAGCCCTGCAGTGTCTGACCCACACACCACCCCTGGCCAGCTGGCTGCTGTCCCAGCAGCACTCGACGATCTGTCCAACCCAGACCTTCTGCATGCTGTGTGCTATGCAAGCCCACATCACGCGAGCCCTCCTTCATCCTGGCGAGGTGATCCGGCCCGGCCAAGACCTGCTCACTAGCTTCCACAGGCACGAGCAGGAAGATTCCCACGAGTTTCTGATGTTCACGCTGGATGCCATGCAGCAAGCGTGCTTGCGTGCCTGTGAGCTGTTGGGCTGTCCCTCCAATGACACCACCCTCATCCATCAGATCTTTGGTGGGTCCTGGCGATCTCAGGTCCAGTGTCTGCACTGCCTTGGGGTTTCAGACACGTTCGACCCTTATCTGGACATCACCCTGGATATCACGGCAGCTCAGAGTGTGGACCAAGCTTTGAAAGAGCTGGTGAAGCCCGAGAAGCTGGACGGTGAAAATGCCTATCGTTGCAGTGTTTGTCTCCAGAAGGTGCCTGCCACCAAGAGGTTGACTCTGCACAGCGCCTCCAAGGTCCTGATCCTTGTGCTGAAACGCTTCACACAGATGGCCGGCAACAAAATGGCTCAGAAAGTGCACTATCCCCAGTGCCTCGACTTGCAACCCTACATGTCCGAGCAGACGGCAGGCCCACTGGATTATGTGCTCTATGCAGTGCTGGTGCACTCTGGGTGGAGCTGTCACCGAGGACACTACTTTTGTTATGTCCAAGCTGGCAACGGCCAGTGGTATCACATGGACGATGCCAAGGTTACCGCCTGTGACGTGACGTCTGCCCTGAGCCAAAGCGCCTATGTCCTCTTTTATGCCCAGAAGAGTGCCTTGGAAGGAGACGGTGGGCCAGTGGCACCGGGAGGGGCACCGACGTCCCTGGGGGCTGACCCCACAGGCACTGTCGTGGCCCACAGGGGACCAGAAAGAGATGCCAGCATCAGAGCTCCTGGGTCGGAGGAGCCCCTGGAGGAAACAGGCGTTCAAGCAATCAGCTTAGAGCAGTGGAGACGCCTCCAAGAACACGACCGACCTCGGCCTGAATTCAACCTCAGGAAGGTCGAGTCTGCCCTGCCTGCTGGTGCGGTCGTGAATCACCGGTCGAAATACGCAGCTGGCATGAACCCACAACTGCCTGAACCGGGGAACTACCAGCTCAACCATCCAACCAGGGACAGCCCACCTCAGGGGCCCATCAACATCAGCAACGTCCCTTGTCTCAGCGGGAGGGCCAAAACTACCAAGAAAAAGAACAAGAAGAAGCAGGGGGCTCTGGGTGCATTGCACTAGGCTCCGGTGCACATCCCTGCAGACACGCACACACACCCACGCACCAACCCACACACCCACCCGCTCACACACTTGCTGCCCAACCTACGCTCACCTAGAGGAAATCGGGTGTGCTACACGTGGGAATAATCTACCCTTGTGGAAGGACTGTTAGTCTGCAGTGTTCATGGGACGTGCTATTCACTTGGAACTTCTTACTACTGAGCTTTCAGGCGTGGCTCTCCACTGGCATGCTACTGGGGAGGGTGGGATTGATGACTGGGTCTAAGGACTGTCTCAGCACAATCCACGTCCACGGCACTGGAACAGTCCTTTGGGGATGGGGCGTCTGGTAGGTTTCCTTTGGTTTTAACCCTCCCCTCCCCACCCCCAACCCCTTCATTTGCTGCACTATTGGCTTCTTGTGAAGGACGCAGCCTGGAGGCTCCTCAGAAAGGCTCACGCCCACCCAGGTGAGGAGGAAACCTCCTGAGCCCTTCAGAGGGTCCATGACCCTCTCCTGCCTGCTGGAGTCTCCCCCTCCTGGTCCAGTCAACTGGGGATGACCCCAGCCTCCCAGGTCACCAGCCCCCACACCCCCTCCCACTGCGCATAGCTCAGCACAGCACAGACAAATACGAATATTCCCAAGACCTGGTGCAGGATTCCATGGGAGCCGGGCAAGCAGGCTCTAAGGGTGGCTGTCAATCGGAGGCCTTGTGCAAATGCCTGAAAGGAATGACCCGGCCACCCATTCATCACTTGCCCTGGAGACTTCACAAGGATACTTCTCCAAAGACACCTGGGGCTGGATTTCATTTGAAAGGGATATGTTGGAGACTCTCCAAATGCCAACCAGGAGAAACGATGCAAACCACCCACCCCCGCAGCAACACCAGCAACAACGCCAAAACCCCAACAGCAAGAGACAGACTCGGTACATCTTCTGACAGACCCGCACAGGTGAGAGTGGGATGTCAGGTACTATGGGGACCAGTGTGACAGAGGGGTCTCCACGGTGGGGAGGAGGATCCCTGCGGCAAGTGGGAGCTTGAACACGTCCTCAATTTTCCCTCTAAAGCTGACAGCGATTGCCACTGGTTCACTGATTGCAGGTGCCTGCGAGGACCACAGTGTCTTCTGGCCACAGCACAGCAAGCGCACGAGTGAGCCAGCGGAGCGAGTGAGGGGGTGAGTGCAGGAGCTGTCCCACGAAGGGCAGAGGTGGGGCTCTGTTTCCCTAGCCCTTGGGTCGAATCGTGGGAGGGCGAACCCAGAGGACCTGGGGGGATCGTCAAAGCCCAGGATCCTTCCCCAAGACCGAAGGAAGGAACGTAGACACTGGTGAGGAAGTTTTAGGGGGAGGGGGAGTGGACTGTGACCTGGAGGTGCTGTCTCTCCACCTCTGCACCAGGTGCGTGGCCATCTCCAGGCAAGGAGAGGCAACCAGAGGAGAAGCCACCAAGAGATCCGTATCCTCTGCAGGTCCACATGGAGGAAGGGGCTCATTCTACCCTTTGAGAGTCCCTGAGCGGCATAGAACGGGGCACCTCTGGGAACGTGGGCCAAAACAACTGCATCATGCCTGGGAAAGCCTGGGACAACCCCCTGGAGTGGGCCAGTGGCTCCAGGTGAAGGAAGGGGCATTCTTGGCCGAGTTCACAGCACGTCAGTGCTCCCGCTCCCCCTCCTCCCGCCCCTCCCCCTCCCCCTCATCCCTTTATCCCCTGAAGCAAACACTGACTAACACTGGGGCCCAATCAGATTCTCCCTCGTGGGGACACAGCCTTGAGGCACATCCACTTACCATGGTTTGTCTTGTAAGTGAGGAAAGCCAAGGTGGAATGCCGAGGACCCCAATCCCCAGGGCGACTCTGCGGGAGACGCCACAGGGCCCGTGTGGGGAGGAGGGGGTGGACAGAATCGGGGAGCCCTTGCTCAGGCCTGCCCAGTGCCTCATCCCCACCCCACACCCCACGCACCGTCCCTCCACGCCCAGCCATCTTCCAGGCCAGCCCCTGGCATGGTGTTCACTCCACTGGAGAATGGATGGTGGAGATCGTGGTTCCAAAGAGCTCCCTGCCTCTAGGATGCCTTTGAGCACGTGGAGTGGAGTGAGAAGCTCCCAGGGTAGCTCCGACCTGGGTTTCAGCCTCGGGGGACCTGGAAGGGGCTCTTGGACTGAGGGTGAAACCGCGAGGGGCAGGCCGTGTCTGACGGACCAGGCTTCCCTCAGACATCCTCAGGCACCTGCACCGTGGAAGGAGCCCTGTGGAGCCCCGCGAGACAGACACCCCGACACCACCTCTGCTAATGATGGGCGTGTCTGGGCCATGGGAAATGGATCAAACGAACCTGGCACGGGACAGGGTTTGGATGCAGTCTACTTGGTAATAAACTGAGTGAAATCATTGGCATGAGTGTTTAATTCGAGAAATGAAGACCTATGAAATTCATCGCAGGGTTGGGGGGGCAGGGCTGTGTATCTCTGGAGAGGTGCCCTGTCTTGTCTGGGCGGAAGTGCACTCCAGAAACCCGGAAGTGTCGTTCTTCAACACCAATGGAAAGCTGTGTTTCTAGAAGGGGTTTTCCTTTGACTCAAGCCACCAAGAGGGACGGTATTGCATGGGTGTTTTGGTGTGTAATCACCGCTGGTCCACGGGATAGGATGATTATTCTCAGTTTCATGTCTGAAGTTCATCCCCCTGGTACCGAGGGCAAACGAGGGTGCCTGTGGCTTCTGAGAAGGGCAGTCCCTTGGATGTCCAGGGCCCCACGCTCAGGAAAGAGGGTTCTGCCAGGTCGGATGGGCCCAGTGATGGGGACGCTGGTCCCCACACTTCCCTCCAGTAGCGCTAGGAGAAAGAGCAAGCAGAGCACAGCCTATGCCTTGGTGCCAGCCAGGCCCATCTCAACCCAGGACCGCTTGCTCCCAGGGGGGTGGCCGCTGCATCTCCGACAGATCCCACTGGGTGCTGAGCCTTCCCTCGCAAAGACAAGAAGGGAGAAGGCAGTGGGTTTGGAGCGAGGCAGTATCTGAGCACCGAAGAGCCTTCACTCCTTCCTAAAATGGGCACAGAGCATCTCCTGTGCTCTCTGAGGTGGGGTAGGGGGCACTGCATGCTGGCCACCATGCTGGGCACTGCAGTCCACGGAGCGCAGTGCATCCTCATGGAGACTTGAAGTGATCACAGTCGAGTCACACATGAGAGTGGAATGCGTACGGTTGTGGAGTTAGAGGATTTCTCAGCTGAGAATTCCTGATTCCCAGGGGGACAGCATTCCAGCAGCAGGGGAGAGAGCAGTTCATTGTATCTGGCGGCAGTTTGGTTCACTTCTCCTAAAGTGCCTGGACGTCCTGTGACATCAGACATTTGGCTTCTGTCTCCCATGTTCATCCTCAAAGGAGCATGCCACCTGAACCTTACAGAAGGTAACTCAACAACACTTCGAGCTCAGGCAAAGAAACCAAACGAACAAATGAAAAACCCTAACCTCCCCACGCCCACCCCCCCACCCCCAACACCAGAAACAACAAAGAAATCCAGAGCAGTGAAAAATGCAGTGAACAGAGCAAACCAAGTGCACAAAATGGATTTGAAAGATTCACAGAAAAGAATCCTGCAGACCTATTGGGAGACGTCTACAGAGAGGGGGAGGCACAAGTACAAACTCTTTGCAGTATGGTATTGGAAAAATGTAAGTTGTGTGTTTGGGTGGTGTTGGCATTGGCATCAGGGTGGTTGGGGGTTAGGGGGTGGGGGTAGGGGTGGCGTGGTGAGCCTCTGTAGGAAAGGGAGGCATTCATACTATAACGTTGTACAAAGAAACCTGCCGACTAGTATTCCAATGATGCCTAAGTAGGAATGTGAAACTCAACGTTCATTTATAAAATCAAAGGTCCTCCCTGCACTGACGGAAGACCCTTCCCTAACGTCGTTGGGGACAGCGAAACCACCTGACTTGCAGCTCTGCCCCTCCTATCTGTCAGTAGGTTCTCATCCAGGTGGTCCCAGGACAGACACACTCCACTGGACCACGTGCAGCTTCGAAGGGGGCTGGGCGGGCTTGGGGGCAGGGTCCGTGGGGGAACTCTCCTCTCCTAGCTGACTCTTCCACTGCCTCAAGATCACATGACCTCGAGGAGTCTCACCCAAGGAACCTTACGTATCACCTTTCTCCTTTCCCTCCCCACGCCCCCACCCCCTGCACCTAAGGTTCGACCAGCACGTTGTGATTGAGCGTCCTCGTGCATTTCCCACTGAGCCGCACAGCTGTGTCTAGTCTATCTGGGGACAGAACCGAGAATCGTTTTTGACAGATGGCTATTTACATATGCCCCCACCAAGATCCCATAGAGAGGGAAAGAAAGACCAATGATTGCCCCCACGAACACAAACAATCATGCCCTGGATAAAGAAGAGGTGACGTGCCCCACGGGGCGGGCTGTGGAGCAGGGTCAGTCGGGGACCTTCCCTCTCCTAGCTGAATCTCTGACTGCCTCAAGGTCACATGACCTCAGGGAGTCTCACCCAAGGAACTTTATCTATCACTGTTTTTTTTCCACACCCTACATCAAAGGGTCAACCGGCACCTTTGCATCCTCAGGCATTTTTGACTGAGCCGGACAGCTGTGTCTAGTTTCTTCGGGGCGGGAAGCAAAGAATCATTTCTCACCGATGCCTATATACATATGCCCCCACCATCATCTCCACAGAGAGGGAAAGGAAGTATAAATATGTCCCCCACAAACACAAACAAGCATGCCCCGGATTAAGAAGATGTAAGACGCCCCCCACTCCACACACCACCTCAGCCACCCCCTTCCCCCCCCGCCCGTTTCCAAAACAGACAGCGGAAGACTGCTCAGCCCACCACCCCTCCCCCAAGAAAGAGGAAGGGAATCATGCGTTTGGAGCAATGACGATGGACTTGGGGGGAGGGGGGCTGGGGGGCTGGGGGCGGGAGGGCGTGATGCTGTGAGAAAGACGTCTGACAGAAAGACAAATACCGCACGACAGCGCTTCTATGTAGAATGCAAACCATGACAGCGATGTAGTGGATATATTCGCAACACAGGACAAACTGCTGGGTTACCAGTGGGCAGACGGAAGGCGAGGGGCGTAAGAGGCACACACTTATCAGGTGTGAGATCAGCTAAAAGAATGTCCTGTATGACACCGGGACCTAGAGCCAATACTTTCTAGGAAGCATCAAGGAAATGTAAGCTTTGAGGAATTGTCAATCACTAGACTGTACACCTTCCATAATATTGTAGAGCAAGCATCGTTTCAATGAAAGAACAAAACCAAAGAGAACACAACAAAACACCAAAAACCAAAAGGTGGTGGTGGAGGGGGTGGGGGTGGGGAGGGGGGTGGGGAGAAAACAGAAGAGATGAATACAAAATCAAAGCTACAGGTGGGCTGGCTTTGGGACACGATCATCGACATGAAGGAAAAGGACATGTTTCCACACTCCTTGAATCCCTTGCTAGGACACTGAACGCAAGAAGTGGCTCTCCTAACCTATGGGAATTGAAGTGGGAAGCTCTCAAGAACATCTGTCAGGAAAGGAGTAGAGTGGAATTTTGCACCATTGGGAAAAGTGTGAAAGTGTTTGTTTAGCCCTTGGGCAGGAATCGTTTTGAGCAAGTGTGTTGCCAACTGGCTTGTGTTCCCCCCAGTACCTGTGCTCAGCTTCTAAACCCCCGTGTGCATCCCTTGGGGGCAGGCTAAGGCCAACGCATCCCCTTGGCCGGCAAGTCATTTCCATTCTGAGCACCTTTCTACGTGAGCCTCTCAGAGGTGTTTCTGGAGGTGTGTAAACAGACTTCCCGGAGAAAGGTGTGCATTGTTCCCGCTGGGGATTGCGAGTGACCACGCCCTCAGGCCCTAAATCCGATCAGAAGCTTGCAGCGCATTGGTGGATTTCGTGCCCCCGGGGGTTGGGATGGGGGCGGAGTGGGTGGTGAGCCATCAAAGGGCTGGTGGGACTGGCCCAGGCTGTCACTTGCAGACCGGCCATCTCCGGGAAGGAGGCATCCCTGCTGCAGCTGGAGCTCCGAGATGGACACTCTCGACACTCTCGTGGGCCTCGTTTGCAGAGACATGGAGGCTGCTTCTCTCGACTCGGGAGGTGAGCCTCCAGCTCAGTTCCACGTCTTTCCCAAACTCCACTCTTCCCGGCCAAGTGCCGCTGCTGTGGATGCCCGCCGGGGACCCTCTCGGCAGGAGGAACCGTGCCCGCCGGCCCAGACCGTTGGGCGCTGGCAGCGTGGTGACTTGGCGCGTGTGTCAGCAGGGCTGGCTCCCGCCCAGACACGTCTCCTGAGTTGGAGGAGACCGTCTGTGGTCGGGGCTGGGCTTTGCAATATGGGGAACACCTGCTACTTGAATGCAGCCCTGCAGTGTCTGACCCACACACCACCCCTGGCCAGCTGGCTGCTGTCCCAGCAGCACTCGACGATCTGTCCAACCCAGACCTTCTGCATGCTGTGTGCTATGCAAGCCCACATCACGCGAGCCCTCCTTCATCCTGGCGAGGTGATCCGGCCCCGCCAGGACCTGCTCACTAGCTTCCACAGGCACGAGCAGGAAGATTCCCACGAGTTTCTGATGTTCACGCTGGATGCCATGCAGCAAGCGTGCTTGCGTGCCTGTGAGCTCTTGGGCTGTCCCTCCAACGACACCACCCTCATCCGTCAGATCTTTGGTGGGTCCTGGCGATCTCAGGTCCAGTGTCTCCACTGCCTTGGGGTTTCAGACACGTTCGACCCTTATCTGGACATCACCCTGGATATCACGGCAGCTCAGAGTGTGGACCAAGCTTTGAAAGAGCTGGTGAAGCCCGAGAAGCTGGACGGTGAAAATGCCTATCGTTGCAGTGTTTGTCTCCAGAAGGTGCCTGCCACCAAGAGGTTGACTCTGCACAGCGCCTCCAAGGTCCTGATCCTTGTGCTGAAATGCTTCACACAGATCGCCGGCGACAAAATGGCTCAGAAAGTGCACTATCCCCAGTGCCTCGACTTGCAACCCTACATGTCCGAGCAGACGGCAGGCCCACTGGATTATGTGCTCTATGCAGTGCTGGTGCACTCCGGGTGGAGCTGTCACCGAGGACACTACTTTTGTTATGTCCAAGCTGGCAACGGCCAGTGGTATCACATGGACGATGCCAAGGTTACCGCCTGTGACGTGACGTCTGCCCTGAGCCAAAGCGCCTATGTCCTCTTTTATGCCCAGAAGAGTGCCTTGGAAGGAGACGGTGGGCCAGTGGCACCGGGAGGGGCACCGACGTCCCTGGGGGCTGACCCCACAGGCACTGTCGTGGCCCACAGGGGACCGGAAAGAGATGCCAGCATCAGAGCTCCTGGGTCGGAGGAGCCCCTGGAGGAAACAGGCGTTCAAGCAATCAGCTTAGAGCAGTGGAGACGCCTCCAAGAACACGACCGACCTCGGCCTGAATTCAACCTCAGGAAGGTCGAGTCTGCCCTGCCTGCCGGTGCGGTCGTGATTCACCGGTCGAAATACGCAGCTGGCATGAACCCACAACTGCCTGAACCGGGGAACTACCAGCTCAACCATCCAACCAGGGACAGCCCACCTCAGGGGCCCATCAACATCAGCAACGTCCCTTGTCTCAGCGGGAGGGCCAAAACTACCAAGAAAAAGAACAAGAAGAAGCAGGGGGCTCTGGGTGCATTGCACTAGGCTCCGGTGCACATCCCTGCAGACACGCACACACACCCACGCACCAACCCACACACCCACCCGCTCACACACTTGCTGCCCAACCTACGCTCACCTAGAGGAAATCGGGTGTGCTACACGTGGGAATAATCTACCCTTGTGGAAGGACTGTTAGTCTGCAGTGTTCATGGGACGTGCTATTCACTTGGAACTTCTTACTACTGAGCTTTCAGGCGTGGCTCTCCACTGGCATGCTACTGGGGAGGGTGGGATTGATGACTGGGTCTAAGGACTGTCTCAGCACAATCCACGTCCACGGCACTGGAACAGTCCTTTGGGGATGGGGCGTCTGGTAGGTTTCCTTTGGTTTTAACCCTCCCCTCCCCACCCACAACCCCTTCATTTGCTGCACTATTGGCTTCTTGTGAAGGACGCAGCCTGGAGGCTCCTCAGAAAGGCTCACGCCCACCCAGGTGAGGAGGAAACCTCCTGAGCCCTTCAGAGGGTCCATGACCCTCTCCTGCCTGCTGGGGTCTCCCCGTCCTGGTCCAGTCAACTGGGGATGACCCCAGCCTCCCAGGTCACCAGCCCCCACACCCCATCCCGCTGCGCATAGCTCAGCACAGCACAGACAAATACGAATATTCCCAAGACCTGGTGCAGGATTCCATGGGAGCCGGGCAAGCAGGCTCTAAGGGTGGCTGTCAATCGGAGGCCTTGTGCAAATGCCTGAAAGGAATGACCCGGCCACCCATTCATCACTTGCCCTGGAGACTTCACAAGGATACTTCTCCAAAGACACCTGGGGCTGGATTTCATTTGAAAGGGATATGTTGGAGACTCTCCAAATGCCAACCAGGAGAAACGATGCAAACCACCCACCCCCACAGCAACACCAGCAACAACGCCAAAACCCCAACAGCAAGAGACAGACTCGGTACATCTTCTGACAGACCCGCACAGGTGAGAGTGGGATGTCAGGTACTATGGGGACCAGTGTGACAGAGGGGTCTCCACGGTGGGGAGGAGGATCCCTGCGGCAAGTGGGAGCTTGAACACGTCCTCAATTTTCCCTCTAAAGCTGACAGCGATTGCCACTGGTTCACTGATTGCAGGTGCCTGCGAGGACCACAGTGTCTTCTGGCCACAGCACAGCAAGCGCACGAGTGAGCCAGCGGAGCGAGTGAGGGGGTGAGTGCAGGAGCTGTCCCACGAAGGGCAGAGGTGGGGCTCTGTTTCCCTAGCCCTTGGGTCGAATCGTGGGAGGGCGAACCCAGAGGACCTGGGGGGATCGTCAAAGCCCAGGATCCTTCCCCAAGACCAAAGGAAGGAACATAGACATTGGTGAGAAAGGGTTAGGGGGAGGGGGAGTGGACTGTGACCTGGAGGTGCTGTCTCTCCACCTCTGCACCAGGTGCGTGGCCATCTCCAGGCAAGGAGAGGCAACCGGAGGAGAAGCCACCAAGAGATCCGTATCCTGTGCAGGTCCACATGGAGGAAGGGGCTCGTTCTACCCTTTGAGAGTCCCTGAGCGGCATAGAACGGGGCACCTCTGGGAACGTGGGCCAAAACAACTGCATCATGCCTGGGAAAGCCTGGGACAACCCCCTGGAGTGGGCCAGTGGCTCCAGGTGAAGGAAGGGGCATTCTTGGCCGAGTTCACAGCACGTCAGTGCTCCCGCTCCCCCTCCTCCCGCCCCTCCCCCTCCCCCTCATCCCTTTATCCCCTGAAGCAAACACTGACTAACACTGGGGCCCAATCAGATTCTCCCTCATGGGGACACAGCCTTGAGGCACATCCACTTACCATGGTTTGTCTTGTAAGTGAGGAAAGCCAAGGTGGAATGCCGAGGACCCCAATCCCCAGGGCGACTCTGTGGGAGACGCCACAGGGCCCGTGTGGGGAGGAGGGGGTGGACAGAATCGGGGAGCCCTTGCTCAGGCCTGCCCAGTGCCTCATCCCCACCCCACACCCCACGCACCGTCCCTCCACGCCCAGCCATCTTCCAGGCCAGCCCCTAGCATGGTGTTCACTCCACTGGAGAATGGATGGTGGAGATCGTGGTTCCAAAGAGCTCCCTGCCTCTAGGCTGCCTTTGAGCACGTGGAGTGGAGTGAGAAGCTCCCAGGGTAGCTCCGACCTGGGTTTCAGCCTCGGGGGACCTGGAAGGGGCTCTTGGACTGAGGGTGAAACCGCGAGGGGCAGGCCGTGTCTGACGGACCAGGCTTCCCTCAGACATCCTCAGGCACCTGCACCGTGGAAGGAGCCCTGTGGAGCCCCGCGAGACAGACACCCCGACACCACCTCTGCTAATGATGGGCGTGTCTGGGCCATGGGAAATGGATCAAACGAACCTGGCACGGGACAGGGTTTGGATGCAGTCTACTTGGTAATAAACTGAGTGAAATCATTGGCATGAGTGTTTAATTCGAGAAATGAAGACCTATGAAATTCATCGCGGGGTTGGGGGGGCAGGGCTGTGTATCTCTGGAGAGGTGCCCTGTCTTGTCTGGGCGGAAGTGCACTCCAGAAAGCCGGAAGTGTCGTTCTTCAACACCAATGGAAAGCTGTGTTTCTAGAAGGGGTTTTCCTTTGACTCAAGCCACCAAGAGGGACGGTATTGCATGGGTGTTTTGGTGTGTAATCACCGCTGGTCCACGGGATAGGATGATTATTCTCAGTTTCATGTCTGAAGTTCATCCCCCTGGTACCAAGGGCAAACGAGGGTGCCTGTGGCTTCTGAGAAGGGCAGTCCCTTGGATGTCCAGGGCCCCACGCTCAGGAAAGAGGGTTCTGCCAGGTCGGGTGGGCCCAGTGATGGGGACGCTGGTCCCCACACTTCCCTCCAGTAGCGCTAGGAGAAAGAGCAAGCAGAGCACAGCCTATGCCTTGGTGCCAGCCAGGCCCATCTCAACCCAGGACCGCTTGCTCCCAGGGGGGTGGCCGCTGCATCTCCGACAGATCCCACTGGGTGCTGAGCCTTCCCTCGCAAAGACAAGAAGGGAGAAGGCAGTGGGTTTAGAGCGAGGCAGTATCTGAGCACCGAAGAGCCTTCACTCCTTCCTAAAATGGGCACAGAGCATCTCCTGTGCTCTCTGAGGTGGGGTAGGGGGCACTGCATGCTGGGTACCATGCTGGGCACTGCAGTCCACGGAGCGCAGTGCATCCTCATGGAGACTTGAAGTGATCACAGTCGAGTCACACATGAGAGTGGAATGCGTACGGTTGTGGAGTTAGAGGATTTCTCAGCTGAGAATTCCTGATTCCCAGGGGGACAGCATTCCAGCAGCAGGGGAGAGAGCAGTTCATTGTATCTGGCGGCAGTTTGGTTCACTTCTCCTAAAGTGCCTGGACGTCCTGTGACATCAGACATTTGGCTTCTGTCTCCCATGTTCATCCTCAAAGGAGCATGCCACCTGAACCTTACAGAAGGTAACTCAACAACACTTCGAGCTCAGGCAAAGAAACCAAACGAACAAATGAAAAACCCTAACCTCCCCACGCCCAACCCCCACCCCCAACACCAGAAACAACAAAGAAATCCAGAGCAGTGAAAAATGCAGTGAACAGAGCAAACCAAGTGCACAAAATGGATTTGAAAGATTCACAGAAAAGAATCCTGCAGACCTATTGGGAGACGTCTACGGAGAGGGGGAGGCACAAGTACAAACTCTTTGCAGTATGGTATTGGAAAAATGTAAGTTGTGTGTTTGGGTGGTGTTGGCATTGGCATCAGGGTGGTTGGGGGTTAGGGGGTGGGGGTAGGGGTGGCGTGGTGAGCCTCTGTAGGAAAGGGAGGCATTCATACTATAACGTTGTACAAAGAAACCTGCCGACTAGTATTCCAATGATGCCTAAGTAGGAATGTGAAACTCAACGTTCATTTATAAAATCAAAGGTCCTCCCTGCACTGACGGAAGACCCTTCCCTAACGTCGTTGGGGACAGCGAAACCACCTGACTTGCAGCTCTGCCCCTCCTATCTGTCAGTAGGTTCTCATCCAGGTGGTCCCAGGACAGACACACTCCACTGGACCACGTGCAGCTTCGAAGGGGGCTGGGCGGGCTTGGGGGCAGGGTCCGTGGGGGAACTCTCCTCTCCTAGCTGACTCTTCCACTGCCTCAAGATCACATGACCTCGAGGAGTCTCACCCAAGGAACCTTACGTATCACCTTTCTCCTTTCCCTCCCCACGCCCCCACCCCCTGCACCTAAGGTTCGACCAGCACGTTGTGATTGAGCGTCCTCGTGCATTTCCCACTGAGCCGCACAGCTGTGTCTAGTCTATCTGGGAACAGAACCGAGAATCGTTTTTGACAGATGGCTATTTACATATGCCCCCACCAAGATCCCATAGAGAGGGAAAGAAAGACCAATGATTGCCCCCACGAACACAAACAATCATGCCCTGGATAAAGAAGAGGTGACGTGCCCCACAGGGCGGGCTGTGGAGCAGGGTCAGTCGGGGACCTTCCCTCTCCTAGCTGAATCTCTGACTGCCTCAAGGTCACATGACCTCAGGGAGTCTCACCCAAGGAACTTTATCTATCACTTTTTTTTTTCCACACCCTACATCAAAGGGTCAACTGGCACCTTTGCATCCTCAGGCATTTTTGACTGAGCTGGACAGCTGTGTCTAGTTTCTTCGGGGCGGGAAGCAAAGAATCATTTCTCACCGATGCCTATATACATATGCCCCCACCATCATCTCCACAGAGAGGGAAAGGAAGTATAAATATGTCCCCCACAAACACAAACAAGCATGCCCCGGATTAAGAACATGTAAGACGCCCCCCACTCCACACACCACCTCAGCCACCCCCTCCCCCCCCGGCCGTTTCCAAAACAGACAGCGGAAGACTGCTCAGCCCACCACCCCTCCCCCAAGAAAGAGGAAGGGAATCATGCGTTTGGAGCAATGACGATGGACTTGGGGGGAGGGGGGCTGGGGGGCTGGGGGCGGGAGGGCGTGATGCTGTGAGAAAGACGTCTGACAGAAAGACAAATACCGCACGACAGCGCTTCTATGTAGAATGCAAACCATGACAGCGATGTAGTGGATATATTCGCAACACAGGACAAACTGCTGGGTTACCAGTGGGCAGACGGAAGGCGAGGGGCGTAAGAGGCACACACTTATCAGGTGTGAGATCAGCTAAAAGAATGTCCTGTATGACACCGGGACCTAGAGCCAATACTTTCTAGGAAGCATCAAGGAAATGTAAGCTTTGAGGAATTGTCAATCACTAGACTGTACACCTTCCATAATATTGTAGAGCAAGCATCGTTTCAATGAAAGAACAAAACCAAAGAGAACACAACAAAACACCAAAAACCAAAAGGTGGTGGTGGAGGGGGTGGGGGTGGGGAGGGGGGTGGGGAGAAAACACAGAAGAGATGAATACAAAATCAAAGCTACAGGTGGGCTGGCTTTGGGACACGATCATCGACATGAAGGAAAAGGACATGTTTCCACACTCCTTGAATCCCTTGCTAGGACACTGAACGCAAGAAGTGGCTCTCCTAACCTATGGGAATTGAAGTGGGAAGCTCTCAAGAACATCTGTCAGGAAAGGAGTAGAGTGGAATTTTGCACCATTGGGAAAAGTGTGAAAGTGTTTGTTTAGCCCTTGGGCAGGAATCGTTTTGAGCAAGTGTGTTGCCAACTGGCTTGTGTTCCCCCCAGTACCTGTGCTCAGCTTCTAAACCCCCGTGTGCATCCCTTGGGGGCAGGCTAAGGCCAACGCATCCCCTTGGCCGGCAAGTCATTTCCATTCTGAGCACCTTTCTACGTGAGCCTCTCAGAGGTGTTTCTGGAGGTGTGTAAACAGACTTCCCGGAGAAAGGTGTGCATTGTTCCCGCTGGGGATTGCGAGTGACCACGCCCTCAGGCCCTAAATCCGATCAGAAGCTTGCAGCGCATTGGTGGATTTCGTGCCCCCGGGGGTTGGGATGGGGGCGGAGTGGGTGGTGAGCCATCAAAGGGCTGGTGGGACTGGCCCAGGCTGTCACTTGCAGACCGGCCATGTCCGGGAAGGAGGCATCCCTGCTGCAGCTGGAGCTCCGAGATGGACACTCTCGACACTCTCGTGGGCCTCGTTTGCAGAGACATGGAGGCTGCTTCTCTCGACTCGGGAGGTGAGCCTCCAGCTCAGTTCCACGTCTTTCCCAAACTCCACTCTTCCCGGCCAAGTGCCGCTGCTGTGGATGCCCGCCGGGGACCCTCTCGGCAGGAGGAACCGTGCCCGCCGGCCCAGACCGTTGGGTGCTGTCAGCGTGGTGACTTGGCGCGTGTGTCAGCAGGGCTGGCTCCCGCCCAGACACGTCTCCTGAGTTGGAGGAGACCGTCTGTGGTTGGGGCTGGGCTTTGCAATATGGGGAACACCTGCTACTTGAATGCAGCCCTGCAGTGTCTGACCCACACACCACCCCGGCCAGCTGGCTGCTGTCCCAGCAGCACTCGACGATCTGTCCAACCCAGACCTTCTGCATGCTGTGTGCTATGCAAGCCCACATCACGCGAGCCCTCCTTCATCCTGGCGAGGTGATCCGGCCCCGCCAGGACCTGCTCACTAGCTTCCACAGGCACGAGCAGGAAGATTCCCACGAGTTTCTGATGTTCACGCTGGATGCCATGCAGCAAGCGTGCTTGCGTGCCTGTGAGCTGTTGGGCTGTCCCTCCAACAACACCACCCTCATCCGTCAGATCTTTGGTGGGTCCTGGCGATCTCAGGTGCAGTGGAGACACTGCCTTGGGGTTTCAGACACGTTCGACCCTTATCTGGACATCACCCTGGATTTCACGGCAGCTCAGAGTGTGGACCAAGCTTTGAAAGAGCTGGTGAAGCCCGAGAAGCTGGACGGTGAAAATGCCTATCGTTGCAGTGTTTGTCTCCAGAAGGTGCCTGCCACCAAGAGGTTGACTCTGCACAGCGCCTCCAAGGTCCTGATCCTTGTGCTGAAATGCTTCACACAGATCGCCGGCGACAAAATGGCTCAGAAAGTGCACTATCCCCAGTGCCTCGACTTGCAACCCTACATGTCCGAGCAGACGGCAGGCCCACTGGATTATGTGCTCTATGCAGTGCTGGTGCACTCCGGGTGGAGCTGTCACCGAGGACACTACTTTTGTTATGTCCAAGCTGGCAACGGCCAGTGGTATCACATGGACGATGCCAAGGTTACCGCCTGTGACGTGACGTCTGCCCTGAGCCAAAGCGCCTATGTCCTCTTTTATGCCCAGAAGAGTGCCTTGGAAGGAGACGGTGGGCCAGTGGCACCGGGAGGGGCACCGACGTCCCTGGGGGCTGACCCCACAGGCACTGTCGTGGCCCACAGGGGACCGGAAAGAGATGCCAGCATCAGAGCTCCTGGGTCGGAGGAGCCCCTGGAGGAAACAGGCGTTCAAGCAATCAGCTTAGAGCAGTGGAGACGCCTCCAAGAACACGACCGACCTCGGCCTGAATTCAACCTCAGGAAGGTCGAGTCTGCCCTGCCTGCCGGTGCGGTCGTGATTCACCGGTCGAAATACGCAGCTGGCATGAACCCACAACTGCCTGAACCGGGGAACTACCAGCTCAACCATCCAACCAGGGACAGCCCACCTCAGGGGCCCATCAACATCAGCAACGTCCCTTGTCTCAGCGGGAGGGCCAAAACTACCAAGAAAAAGAACAAGAAGAAGCAGGGGGCTCTGGATGCATTGCAGTAGGCTCCGGTGCACATCCCTGCAGACACGCACACACACCCACGCACCAACCCACACACCCACCCGCTCACACACTTGCTGCCCAACCTACGCTCACCTAGAGGAAATCGGGTGTGCTACACGTGGGAATAATCTACCCTTGTGGAAGGACTGTTAGTCTGCAGTGTTCATGGGACGTGCTATTCACTTGGAACTTCTTACTACTGAGCTTTCAGGCGTGGCTCTCCACTGGCGTGCTACTGGGGAGGGTGGGATTGATGACTGGGTCTAAGGACTGTCTCAGCACAATCCACGTCCACGGCACTGGAACAGTCCTTTGGGGATGGGGCGTCTGGTAGGTTTCCTTTGGTTTTAACCCTCCCCTCCCCACCCCCAACCCCTTCATTTGCTGCACTATTGGCTTCTTGTGAAGGACGCAGCCTGGAGGCTCCTCAGAAAGGCTCACGCCCACCCAGGTGAGGAGGAAACCTCCTGAGCCCTTCAGAGGGTCCATGACCCTCTCCTGCCTGCTGGGGTCTCCCCGTCCTGGTCCAGTCAACTGGGGATGACCCCAGCCTCCCGGGTCACCAGCCCCCACACCCCCTCCCGCTGCGCATAGCTCAGCACAGCACAGACAAATACGAATATTCCCAAGACCTGGTGCAGGATTCCATGGGAGCCGGGCAAGCAGGCTCTAAGGGTGGCTGTCAATCGGAGGCCTTGTGCAAATGCCTGAAAGGAATGACCCGGCCACCCATTCATCACTTGCCCTGGAGACTTCACAAGGATACTTCTCCAAAGACACCTGGGGCTGGATTTCATTTGAAAGGGATATGTTGGAGACTCTCCAAATGCCAACCAGGAGAAACGATGCAAACCACCCACCCCCGCAGCAACACCAGCAACAACGCCAAAACCCCAACAGCAAGAGACAGACTCGGTACATCTTCTGACAGACCCGCACAGGTGAGAGTGGGATGTCAGGTACTATGGGGACCAGTGTGACAGAGGGGTCTCCACGGTGGGGAGGAGGATCCCTGCGGCAAGTGGGAGCTTGAACACGTCCTCAATTTTCCCTCTAAAGCTGACAGCGATTGCCACTGGTTCACTGATTCCGGGTGCCTGCGAGGACCACAGTGTCTTCTGGCCACAGCACAGCAAGCGCACGAGTGAGCCAGCGGAGCGAGTGAGGGGGTGAGTGCAGGAGCTGTCCCACGAAGGGCAGAGGTGGGGCTCTGTTTCCCTAGCCCTTGGGTCGAATCGTGGGAGGGCGAACCCAGAGGACCTGGGGGGATCGTCAAAGCCCAGGATCCTTCCCCAAGACCGAAGGAAGGAACATAGACATTGGTGAGGAAGGGTTAGGGGGAGGGGGAGTGGACTGTGACCTGGAGGTGCTGTCTCTCCACCTCTGCACCAGGTGCGTGGCCATCTCCAGGCAAGGAGAGGCAACCGGAGGAGAAGCCACCAAGAGATCCGTATCCTGTGCAGGTCCACATGGAGGAAGGGGCTCGTTCTACCCTTTGAGAGTCCCTGAGCGGCATAGAACGGGGCACCTCTGGGAACGTGGGCCAAAACAACTGCATCATGCCTGGGAAAGCCTGGGACAACCCCCTGGAGTGGGCCAGTGGCTCCAGGTGAAGGAAGGGGCATTCTTGGCCGAGTTCACAGCACGTCAGTGCTCCCGCTCCCCCTCATCCCGCCCCTCCCCCTCCCCCTCATCCCTTTATCCCCTGAAGCAAACACTGACTAACACTGGGGCCCAATCAGATTCTCCCTCGTGGGGACACAGCCTTGAGGCACATCCACTTACCATGGTTTGTCTTGTAAGTGAGGAAAGCCAAGGTGGAATGCCGAGGACCCCAATCCCCAGGGTGACTCTGCGGGAGACGCCACAGGGCCCGTGTGGGGAGGAGGGGGTGGACAGAATCGGGGAGCCCTTGCTCAGGCCTGCCCAGTGCCTCATCCCCACCCCACACCCCACGCACCGTCCCTCCACGCCCAGCCATCTTCCAGGCCAGCCCCTGGCATGGTGTTCACTCCACTGGAGAATGGATGGTGGAGATCGTGGTTCCAAAGAGCTCCCTGCCTCTAGGATGCCTTTGAGCACGTGGAGTGGAGTGAGAAGCTCCCAGGGTATCTCCGACCTGGGTTTCAGCCTCAGGGGACCTGGAAGGGGCTCTTGGACTGAGGGTGAAACCGCGAGGGGCAGGCCGTGTCTGACGGACCAGGCTTCCCTCAGACATCCTCAGGCACCTGCACCGTGGAAGGAGCCCTGTGGAGCCCCGCGAGACAGACACCCCGACACCACCTCTGCTAATGATGGGCGTGTCTGGGCCATGGGAAATGGATCAAACGAACCTGGCACGGGACAGGGTTTGGATGCAGTCTACTTGGTAATAAACTGAGTGAAATCATTGGCATGAGTGTTTAATTCGAGAAATGAAGACCTATGAAATTCATCGCGGGGATGGGGGGGCAGGGCTGTGTATCTCTGGAGAGGTGCCCTGTCTTGTCTGGGCGGAAGTGCACTCCAGAAACCCGGAAGTGTCGTTCTTCAACACCAATGGAAAGCTGTGTTTCTAGAAGGGGTTTTCCTTTGACTCAAGCCACCAAGAGGGACGGTATTGCATGGGTGTTTTGGTGTGTAATCACCGCTGGTCCACGGGATAGGATGATTATTCTCAGTTTCATGTCTGAAGTTCATCCCCCTGGTACCGAGGGCAAACGAGGGTGCCTGTGGCTTCTGAGAAGGGCAGTCCCTTGGATGTCCAGGGCCCCACGCTCAGGAAAGAGGGTTCTGCCAGGTCGGGTGGGCCCAGTGATGGGGACGCTGGTCCCCACACTTCCCTCCAGTAGCGCTAGGAGAAAGAGCAAGCAGAGCACAGCCTATGCCTTGGTGCCAGCCAGGCCCATCTCAACCCAGGACCGCTTGCTCCCAGGGGGGTGGCCGCTGCATCTCCGACAGATCCCACTGGGTGCTGAGCCTTCCCTCGCAAAGACAAGAAGGGAGAAGGCAGTGGGTTTAGAGCGAGGCAGTATCTGAGCACCGAAGAGCCTTCACTCCTTCCTAAAATGGGCACAGAGCATCTCCTGTGCTCTCTGAGGTGGGGTAGGGGGCACTGCATGCTGGGCACCATGCTGGGCACTGCAGTCCATGGAGCGCAGTGCATCCTCATGGAGACTTGAAGTGATCACAGTCGAGTCACACATGAGAGTGGAATGCGTACGGTTGTGGAGTTAGAGGATTTCTCAGCTGAGAATTCCTGATTCCCAGGGGGACAGCATTCCAGCAGCAGGGGAGAGAGCAGTTCATTGTATCTGGCGGCAGTTTGGTTCACTTCTCCTAAAGTGCCTGGACGTCCTGTGACATCAGACATTTGGCTTCTGTCTCCCATGTTCATCCTCAAAGGAGCATGCCACCTGAACCTTACAGAAGGTAACTCAACAACACTTCGAGCTCAGGCAAAGAAACCAAACGAACAAATGAAAAACCCTAACCTCCCCACGCCCACCCCCCCACCCCAACACCAGAAACAACAAAGAAATCCAGAGCAGTGAAAAATGCAGTGAACAGAGCAAACCAAGTGCACAAAATGGATTTGAAAGATTCACAGAAAAGAATCCTGCAGACCTATTGGGAGACGTCTACGGAGAGGGGGAGGCACAAGTACAAACTCTTTGCAGTATGGTATTGGAAAAATGTAAGTTGTGTGTTTGGGTGGTGTTGGCATTGGCATCAGGGTGGTTGGGGGTTAGGGGGTGGGGGTAGGGGTGGCGTGGTGAGCCTCTGTAGGAAAGGGAGGCATTCATACTATAACGTTGTACAAAGAAACCTGCCGACTAGTATTCCAATGATGCCTAAGTAGGAATGTGAAACTCAACGTTCATTTATAAAATCAAAGGTCCTCCCTGCACTGACGGAAGACCCTTCCCTAACGTCGTTGGGGACAGCGAAACCACCTGACTTGCAGCTCTGCCCCTCCTATCTGTCAGTAGGTTCTCATCCAGGTGGTCCCAGGACAGACACACTCCACTGGACCACGTGCAGCTTCGAAGGGGGCTGGGCGGGCTTGGGGGCAGGGTCCGTGGGGGAACTCTCCTCTCCTAGCTGACTCTTCCACTGCCTCAAGATCACATGACCTCGAGGAGTCTCACCCAAGGAACCTTACGTATCACCTTTCTCCTTTCCCTCCCCACGCCCCCACCCCCTGCACCTAAGGTTCGACCAGCACGTTGTGATTGAGCGTCCTCGTGCATTTCCCACTGAGCCGCACAGCTGTGTCTAGTCTATCTGGGAACAGAACCGAGAATCGTTTTTGACAGATGGCTATTTACATATGCCCCCACCAAGATCCCATAGAGAGGGAAAGAAAGACCAATGATTGCCCCCACGAACACAAACAATCATGCCCTGGATAAAGAAGAGGTGACGTGCCCCACAGGGCGGGCTGTGGAGCAGGGTCAGTCGGGGACCTTCCCTCTCCTAGCTGAATCTCTGACTGCCTCAAGGTCACATGACCTCAGGGAGTCTCACCCAAGGAACTTTATCTATCACTTTTTTTTTTCCACACCCTACATTAAAGGGTCAACTGGCACCTTTGCATCCTCAGGCATTTTTGACTGAGCCGGACAGCTGTGTCTAGTTTCTTCGGGGCGGGAAGCAAAGAATCATTTCTCACCGATGCCTATATACATATGCCCCCACCATCATCTCCACAGAGAGGGAAAGGAAGTATAAATATGTCCCCCACAAACACAAACAAGCATGCCCCGGATTAAGAAGATGTAAGACGCCCCCCACTCCACACACCACCTCAGCCACCCCCTCCCCCCCCAGCCGTTTCCAAAACAGACAGCGGAAGACTGCTCAGCCCACCACCCCTCCCCCAAGAAAGAGGAAGGGAATCATGCGTTTGGAGCAATGACGATGGACTTGGGGGGAGGGGGGCTGGGGGGCTGGGGGCGGGAGGGCGTGATGCTGTGAGAAAGACGTCTGACAGAAAGACAAATACCGCACGACAGCGCTTCTATGTAGAATGCAAACCATGACAGCGATGTAGTGGATATATTCGCAACACAGGACAAACTGCTGGGTTACCAGTGGGCAGACGGAAGGCGAGGGGCGTAAGAGACACACACTTATCAGGTGTGAGATCAGCTAAAAGAATGTCCTGTATGACACCGGGACCTAGAGCCAATACTTTCTAGGAAGCATCAAGGAAATGTAAGCTTTGAGGAATTGTCAATCACTAGACTGTACACCTTCCATAATATTGTAGAGCAAGCATCGTTTCAATGAAAGAACAAAACCAAAGAGAACACAACAAAACACCAAAAACCAAAAGGTGGTGGTGGAGGGGGTGGGGGTGGGGAGGGGGGCGGGCAGAAAACAGGAGATGAATACAAAATCAAAGCTACAGGTGGGCTGGCTTTGGGACACGATCATCGACATGAAGGAAAAGGACATGTTTCCACACTCCTTGAATCCCTTGCTAGGACACTGAACGCAAGAAGTGGCTCTCCTAACCTATGGGAATTGAAGTGGGAAGCTCTCAAGAACATCTGTCAGGAAAGGAGTAGAGTGGAATTTTGCACCATTGGGAAAAGTGTGAAAGTGTTTGTTTAGCCCTTGGGCAGGAATCGTTTTGAGCAAGTGTGTTGCCAACTGGCTTGTGTTCCCCCCAGTACCTGTGCTCAGCTTCTAAACCCCCGTGTGCATCCCTTGGGGGCAGGCTAAGGCCAACGCATCCCCTTGGCCGGCAAGTCATTTCCATTCTGAGCACCTTTCTACGTGAGCCTCTCAGAGGTGTTTCTGGAGGTGTGTAAACAGACTTCCCGGAGAAAGGTGTGCATTGTTCCCGCTGGGGATTGCGAGTGACCACGCCCTCAGGCCCTAAATCCGATCAGAAGCTTGCAGCGCATTGGTGGATTTCGTGC
Source organism: Hippopotamus amphibius kiboko (assembly GCF_030028045.1). Taxonomy (NCBI): domain Eukaryota; kingdom Metazoa; phylum Chordata; class Mammalia; order Artiodactyla; family Hippopotamidae; genus Hippopotamus; species Hippopotamus amphibius. The sequence goes on from NC_080193.1 coordinate 33,290,370, forward strand.
CCCCGGGGGTTGGGATGGGGGCGGAGTGGGTGGTGAGCCATCAAAGGGCTGGTGGGACTGGCCCAGGCTGTCACTTGCAGACCGGCCATGTCCGGGAAGGAGGCATCCCTGCTGCAGCTGGAGCTCCGAGATGGACACTCTCGACACTCTCGTGGGCCTCGTTTGCAGAGACATGGAGGCTGCTTCTCTCGACTCGGGAGGTGAGCCTCCAGCTCAGTTCCACGTCTTTCCCAAACTCCACTCTTCCCGGCCAAGTGCCGCTGCTGTGGATGCCCACCGGGGACCCTCTCGGCAGGAGGAACCGTGCCCGCCGGCCCAGACCGTTGGGCGCTGGCAGCGTGGTGACTTGGCGCGTGTGTCAGCAGGGCTGGCTCCCGCCCAGACACGTCTCCTGAGTTGGAGGAGACCGTCTGTGGTCGGGGCTGGGCTTTGCAATATGGGGAACACCTGCTACTTGAATGCAGCCCTGCAGTGTCTGACCCACACACCACCCCTGGCCAGCTGGCTGCTGTCCCAGCAGCACTCGACGATCTGTCCAACCCAGACCTTCTGCATGCTGTGTGCTATGCAAGCCCACATCACGCGAGCCCTCCTTCATCCTGGCGAGGTGATCCGGCCCCGCCAGGACCTGCTCACTAGCTTCCACAGGCACGAGCAGGAAGATTCCCACGAGTTTCTGATGTTCACGCTGGATGCCATGCAGCAAGCGTGCTTGCGTGCCTGTGAGCTGTTGGGCTGTCCCTCCAACAACACCACCCTCATCCGTCAGATCTTTGGTGGGTCCTGGCGATCTCAGGTGCAGTGGAGACACTGCCTTGGGGTTTCAGACACGTTCGACCCTTATCTGGACATCACCCTGGATATCACGGCAGCTCAGAGTGTGGACCAAGCTTTGAAAGAGCTGGTGAAGCCCGAGAAGCTGGATGGTGAAAATGCCTATCGTTGCAGTGTTTGTCTCCAGAAGGTGCCTGCCACCAAGAGGTTGACTCTGCACAGCGCCTCCAAGGTCCTGATCCTTGTGCTGAAACGCTTCACACAGATCGCCGGCGACAAAATGGCTCAGAAAGTGCACTATCCCCAGTGCCTCGACTTGCAACCCTACATGTCCGAGCAGACGGCAGGCCCACTGGATTATGTGCTCTATGCAGTGCTGGTGCACTCCGGGTGGAGCTGTCACCGAGGACACTACTTTTGTTATGTCCAAGCTGGCAACGGCCAGTGGTATCACATGGACGATGCCAAGGTTACCACCTGTGACGTGACGTCTGCCCTGAGCCAAAGCGCCTATGTCCTCTTTTATGCCCAGAAGAGTGCCTTGGAAGGAGACGGTGGGCCAGTGGCACCGGGAGGGGCACCGACGTCCCTGGGGGCTGACCCCACAGGCACTGTCGTGGCCCACAGGGGACCGGAAAGAGATGCCAGCATCAGAGCTCCTGGGTCGGAGGAGCCCCTGGAGGAAACAGGCGTTCAAGCAATCAGCTTAGAGCAGTGGAGACGCCTCCAAGAACACGACCGACCTCGGCCTGAATTCAACCTCAGGAAGGTCGAGTCTGCCCTGCCTGCCGGTGCGGTCGTGATTCACCGGTCGAAATACGCAGCTGGCATGAACCCACAACTGCCTGAACCGGGGAACTACCAGCTCAACCATCCAACCAGGGACAGCCCACCTCAGGGGCCCATCAACATCAGCAACGTCCCTTGTCTCAGCGGGAGGGCCAAAACTACCAAGAAAAAGAACAAGAAGAAGCAGGGGGCTCTGGATGCATTGCAGTAGGCTCCGGTGCACATCCCTGCAGACACGCACACACACCCACGCACCAACCCACACACCCACCCGCTCACACACTTGCTGCCCAACCTACGCTCACCTAGAGGAAATCGGGTGTGCTACACGTGGGAATAATCTACCCTTGTGGAAGGACTGTTAGTCTGCAGTGTTCATGGGACGTGCTATTCACTTGGAACTTCTTACTACTGAGCTTTCAGGCGTGGCTCTCCACTGGCATGCTACTGGGGAGGGTGGGATTGATGACTGGGTCTAAGGACTGTCTCAGCACAATCCACGTCCATGGCACTGGAACAGTCCTTTGGGGATGGGGCGTCTGGTAGGTTTCCTTTGGTTTTAACCCTCCCCTCCCCACCCCCAACCCCTTCATTTGCTGCACTATTGGCTTCTTGTGAAGGACGCAGCCTGGAGGCTCCTCAGAAAGGCTCACGCCCACCCAGGTGAGGAGGAAACCTCCTGAGCCCTTCAGAGGGTCCATGACCCTCTCCTGCCTGCTGGGGTCTCCCCCTCCTGGTCCAGTCAACTGGGGATGACCCCAGCCTCCCAGGTCACCAGCCCCCACACCCCATCCCGCTGCGCATAGCTCAGCACAGCACAGACAAATACGAATATTCCCAAGACCTGGTGCAGGATTCCATGGGAGCCGGGCAAGCAGGCTCTAAGGGTGGCTGTCAATCGGAGGCCTTGTGCAAATGCCTGAAAGGAATGACCCGGCCACCCATTCATCACTTGCCCTGGAGACTTCACAAGGATACTTCTCCAAAGACACCTGGGGCTGGATTTCATTTGAAAGGGATATGTTGGAGACTCTCCAAATGCCAACCAGGAGAAATGATGCAAACCACCCACCCCCGCAGCAACACCAGCAACAACGCCAAAACCCCAACAGCAAGAGACAGACTCGGTACATCTTCTGACAGACCCGCACAGGTGAGAGTGGGATGTCAGGTACTATGGGGACCAGTGTGACAGAGGGGTCTCCACGGTGGGGAGGAGGATCCCTGCGGCAAGTGGGAGCTTGAACACGTCCTCAATTTTCCCTCTAAAGCTGACAGCGATTGCCACTGGTTCACTGATTGCAGGTGCCTGCGAGGACCACAGTGTCTTCTGGCCACAGCACAGCAAGCGCACGAGTGAGCCAGTGGAGCGAGTGAGGGGGTGAGTGCAGGAGCAGTCCCACGAAGGGCAGAGGTGGGGCTCTGTTTCCCTAGCCCTTGGGTTGAATCGAGGGAGGGTGAACCCAGAGGACCTGGGGGGATCGTCAAAGCCCAGGATCCTTCCCCAAGACCGAAGGAAGGAACATAGACATTGGTGAGGAAGGGTTAGGGGGAGGGGGAGTGGACTGTGACCTGGAGGTGCTGTCTCTCCACCTCTGCACCAGGTGCGTGGCCATCTCCAGGCAAGGAGAGGCAACCGGAGGAGAAGCCACCAAGAGATCCGTATCCTGTGCAGGTCCACATGGAGGAAGGGGCTCGTTCTACCCTTTGAGAGTCCCTGAGCGGCATAGAACGGGGCACCTCTGGGAACGTGGGCCAAAACAACTGCATCATGCCTGGGAAAGCCTGGGACAACCCCCTGGAGTGGGCCAGTGGCTCCAGGTGAAGGAAGGGGCATTCTTGGCCGAGTTCACAGCACGTCAGTGCTCCCGCTCCCCCTCCTCCCGCCCCTCCCCCTCCCCCTCATCCCTTTATCCCCTGAAGCAAACACTGACTAACACTGGGGCCCAATCAGATTCTCCCTCGTGGGGACACAGCCTTGAGGCACATCCACTTACCATGGTTTGTCTTGTAAGTGAGGAAAGCCAAGGTGGAATGCCGAGGACCCCAATCCCCAGGGTGACTCTGCGGGAGATGCCACAGGGCCCGTGTGGGGAGGAGGGGGTGGACAGAATCGGGGAGCCCTTGCTCAGGCCTGCCCAGTGCCTCATCCCCACCCCACACCCCACGCACCGTCCCTCCACGCCCAGCCATCTTCCAGGCCAGCCCCTGGCATGGTGTTCACTCCACTGGAGAATGGATGGTGGAGATCGTGGTTCCAAAGAGCTCCCTGCCTCTAGGATGCCTTTGAGCACGTGGAGTGGAGTGAGAAGCTCCCAGGGTAGCTCCTACCTGGGTTTCAGCCTCAGGGGACCTGGAAGGGGCTCTTGGACTGAGGGTGAAACCGCGAGGGGCAGGCCGTGTCTGACGGACCAGGCTTCCCTCAGACATCCTCAGGCACCTGCACCGTGGAAGGAGCCCTGTGGAGCCCCGCGAGACAGACACCCCGACACCACCTCTGCTAATGATGGGCGTGTCTGGGCCATGGGAAATGGATCAAACGAACCTGGCACGGGACAGGGTTTGGATGCAGTCTACTTGGTAATAAACTGAGTGAAATCATTGGCATGAGTGTTTAATTCGAGAAATGAAGACCTATGAAATTCATCGCGGGGTTGGGGGGGCAGGGCTGTGTATCTCTGGAGAGGTGCCCTGTCTTGTCTGGGCGGAAGTGCACTCCAGAAAGCCGGAAGTGTCGTTCTTCAACACCAATGGAAAGCTGTGTTTCTAGAAGGGGTTTTCCTTTGACTCAAGCCACCAAGAGGGACGGTATTGCATGGGTGTTTTGGTGTGTAATCACCGCTGGTCCACGGGATAGGATGATTATTCTCAGTTTCATGTCTGAAGTTCATCCCCCTGGTACCGAGGGCAAACGAGGGTGCCTGTGGCTTCTGAGAAGGGCAGTCCCTTGGATGTCCAGGGCCCCACGCTCAGGAAAGAGGGTTCTGCCAGGTCGGATGGGCCCAGTGATGGGGACGCTGGTCCCCACACTTCCCTCCAGTAGCGCTAGGAGAAAGAGCAAGCAGAGCACAGCCTATGCCTTGGTGCCAGCCAGGCCCATCTCAACCCAGGACCGCTTGCTCCCAGGGGGGTGGCCGCTGCATCTCCGACAGATCCCACTGGGTGCTGAGCCTTCCCTCGCAAAGACAAGAAGGGAGAAGGCAGTGGGTTTGGAGCGAGGCAGTATCTGAGCACCGAAGAGCCTTCACTCCTTCCTAAAATGGGCACAGAGCATCTCCTGTGCTCTCTGAGGTGGGGTAGGGGGCACTGCATGCTGGCCACCATGCTGGGCACTGCAGTCCACGGAGCGCAGTGCATCCTCATGGAGACTTGAAGTGATCACAGTCGAGTCACACATGAGAGTGGAATGCGTACGGTTGTGGAGTTAGAGGATTTCTCAGCTGAGAATTCCTGATTCCCAGGGGGACAGCATTCCAGCAGCAGGGGAGAGAGCAGTTCATTGTATCTGGCGGCAGTTTGGTTCACTTCTCCTAAAGTGCCTGGACGTCCTGTGACATCAGACATTTGGCTTCTGTCTCCCATGTTCATCCTCAAAGGAGCATGCCACCTGAACCTTACAGAAGGTAACTCAACAACACTTCGAGCTCAGGCAAAGAAACCAAACGAACAAATGAAAAACCCTAACCTCCCCACGCCCACCCCCCCACCCCCAACACCAGAAACAACAAAGAAATCCAGAGCAGTGAAAAATGCAGTGAACAGAGCAAACCAAGTGCACAAAATGGATTTGAAAGATTCACAGAAAAGAATCCTGCAGACCTATTGGGAGACGTCTACGGAGAGGGGGAGGCACAAGTACAAACTCTTTGCAGTATGGTATTGGAAAAATGTAAGTTGTGTGTTTGGGTGGTGTTGGCATTGGCATCAGGGTGGTTGGGGGTTAGGGGGTGGGGGTAGGGGTGGCGTGGTGAGCCTCTGTAGGAAAGGGAGGCATTCATACTATAACGTTGTACAAAGAAACCTGCCGACTAGTATTCCAATGATGCCTAAGTAGGAATGTGAAACTCAACGTTCATTTATAAAATCAAAGGTCCTCCCTGCACTGACGGAAGACCCTTCCCTAACGTCGTTGGGGACAGCGAAACCACCTGACTTGCAGCTCTGCCCCTCCTATCTGTCAGTAGGTTCTCATCCAGGTGGTCCCAGGACAGACACACTCCACTGGACCACGTGCAGCTTCGAAGGGGGCTGGGCGGGCTTGGGGGCAGGGTCCGTGGGGGAACTCTCCTCTCCTAGCTGACTCTTCCACTGCCTCAAGATCACATGACCTCGAGGAGTCTCACCCAAGGAACCTTACGTATCACCTTTCTCCTTTCCCTCCCCACGCCCCCACCCCCTGCACCTAAGGTTCGACCAGCACGTTGTGATTGAGCGTCCTCGTGCATTTCCCACTGAGCCGCACAGCTGTGTCTAGTCTATCTGGGGACAGAACCGAGAATCGTTTTTGACAGATGGCTATTTACATATGCCCCCACCAAGATCCCATAGAGAGGGAAAGAAAGACCAATGATTGCCCCCACGAACACAAACAATCATGCCCTGGATAAAGAAGAGGTGACGTGCCCCACGGGGCGGGCTGTGGAGCAGGGTCAGTCGGGGACCTTCCCTCTCCTAGCTGAATCTCTGACTGCCTCAAGGTCACATGACCTCAGGGAGTCTCACCCAAGGAACTTTATCTATCACTTTTTTTTTTCCACACCCTACATCAAAGGGTCAACCGGCACCTTTGCATCCTCAGGCATTTTTGACTGAGCCGGACAGCTGTGTCTAGTTTCTTCGGGGCGGGAAGCAAAGAATCATTTCTCACCGATGCCTATATACATATGCCCCCACCATCATCTCCACAGAGAGGGAAAGGAAGTATAAATATGTCCCCCACAAACACAAACAAGCATGCCCCGGATTAAGAAGATGTAAGACGCCCCCCACTCCACACACCACCTCAGCCACCCCCTTCCCCCCCCCCGCCCGTTTCCAAAACAGACAGCAGAAGACTGCTCAGCCCACCACCGCTCCCCCAAGAAAGAGGAAGGGAATCATGCGTTTGGAGCAATGACGATGGACTTGGGGGGAGGGGGGCTGGGGGGCTGGGGGCGGGAGGGCGTGATGCTGTGAGAAAGACGTCTGACAGAAAGACAAATACCGCATGACAGCGCTTCTATGTAGAATGCAAACCATGACAGCGATGTAGTGGATATATTCGCAACACAGGACAAACTGCTGGGTTACCAGTGGGCAGACGGAAGGCGAGGGGCATAAGAGGCACACACTTATCAGGTGTGAGATCAGCTAAAAGAATGTCCTGTATGACACCGGGACCTAGAGCCAATACTTTCTAGGAAGCATCAAGGAAATGTAAGCTTTGAGGAATTGTCAATCACTAGACTGTACACCTTCCATAATATTGTAGAGCAAGCATCGTTTCAATGAAAGAACAAAACCAAAGAGAACACAACAAAACACCCAAAACCAAAAGGTGGTGGTGGAGGGGGTGGGGGTGGGGAGGGGGGTGGGGAGAAAACAGAAGAGATGAATACAAAATCAAAGCTACAGGTGGGCTGGCTTTGGGACACGATCATCGACATGAAGGAAAAGGACATGTTTCCACACTCCTTGAATCCCTTGCTAGGACACTGAACGCAAGAAGTGGCTCTCCTAACCTATGGGAATTGAAGTGGGAAGCTCTCAAGAACATCTGTCAGGAAAGGAGTAGAGTGGAATTTTGCACCATTGGGAAAAGTGTGAAAGTGTTTGTTTAGCCCTTGGGCAGGAATCGTTTTGAGCAAGTGTGTTGCGAACTGGCTTGTGTTCCCCCCAGTACCTGTGCTCAGCTTCTAAACCCCCGCGTGCATCCCTTGGGGGCAGGCTAAGGCCAACGCATCCCCTTGGCCGGCAAGTCATTTCCATTCTGAGCACCTTTCTACGTGAGCCTCTCAGAGGTGTTTCTGGAGGTGTGTAAACAGACTTCCCGGAGAAAGGTGTGCATTGTTCCCGCTGGGGATTGTGAGTGACCACGCCCTCAGGCCCTAAATCCGATCAGAAGCTTGCAGGGCATTGGTGGATTTCGTGCCCCCGGGGGTTGGGATGGGGGCGGAGTGGGTGGTGAGCCATCAAAGGGCTGGTGGGACTGGCCCAGGCTGTCACTTGCAGACCGGCCATCTCCGGGAAGGAGGCATCCCTGCTGCAGCTGGAGCTCCGAGATGGACACTCTCGACACTCTCGTGGGCCTCGTTTGCAGAGACATGGAGGCTGCTTCTCTCGACTCGGGAGGTGAGCCTCCACCTCAGTTCCATGTCTTTCCCAAACTCCACTCTTCCCGGCCAAGTGCCGCTGCTGTGGATGCCCGCCGGGGACCCTCTCGGCAGGAGGAACCGTGCCCGCTGGCCCAGACCGTTGGGCGCTGCCAGCATGGTGACTTGGCGCGTGTGTCAGCAGGGCTGGCTCCCGCCCAGACACGTCTCCTGAGTTGGAGGAGACCGTCTGTGGTCGGGGCTGGGCTTTGCAATATGGGGAACACCTGCTACTTGAATGCAGCCCTGCAGTGTCTGACCCACACACCACCCCTGGCCAGCTGGCTGCTGTCCCAGCAGCACTCGACGATCTGTCCAACCCAGACCTTCTGCATGCTGTGTGCTATGCAAGCCCACATCACGCGAGCCCTCCTTCATCCTGGCGAGGTGATCCGGCCCCGCCAGGACCTGCTCACTAGCTTCCACAGGCACGAGCAGGAAGATTCCCACGAGTTTCTGATGTTCACGCTGGATGCCATGCAGCAAGCGTGCTTGCGTGCCTGTGAGCTGTTGGGCTGTCCCTCCAACAACACCACCCTCATCCGTCAGATCTTTGGTGGGTCCTGGCGATCTCAGGTCCAGTGTCTCCACTGCCTTGGGGTTTCAGACACGTTCGACCCTTATCTGGACATCACCCTGGATATCACGGCAGCTCAGAGTGTGGACCAAGCTTTGAAAGAGCTGGTGAAGCCCGAGAAGCTGGATGGTGAAAATGCCTATCGTTGCAGTGTTTGTCTCCAGAAGGTGCCTGCCACCAAGAGGTTGACTCTGCACAGCGCCTCCAAGGTCCTGATCCTTGTGCTGAAACGCTTCACACAGATCGCCGGCGACAAAATGGCTCAGAAAGTGCACTATCCCCAGTGCCTCGACTTGCAACCCTACATGTCCGAGCAGACGGCAGGCCCACTGGATTATGTGCTCTATGCAGTGCTGGTGCACTCCGGGTGGAGCTGTCACCGAGGACACTACTTTTGTTATGTCCAAGCTGGCAACGGCCAGTGGTATCACATGGACGATGCCAAGGTTACCGCCTGTGACGTGACGTCTGCCCTGAGCCAAAGCGCCTATGTCCTCTTTTATGCCCAGAAGAGTGCCTTGGAAGGAGACGGTGGGCCAGTGGCACCGGGAGGGGCACCGACGTCCCTGGGGGCTGACCCCACAGGCACTGTCGTGGCCCACAGGGGACCGGAAAGAGATGCCAGCATCAGAGCTCCTGGGTCGGAGGAGCCCCTGGAGGAAACAGGCGTTCAAGCAATCAGCTTAGAGCAGTGGAGACGCCTCCAAGAACACGACCGACCTCGGCCTGAATTCAACCTCAGGAAGGTCGAGTCTGCCCTGCCTGCCGGTGCGGTCGTGATTCACCGGTCGAAATACGCAGCTGGCATGAACCCACAACTGCCTGAACCGGGGAACTACCAGCTCAACCATCCAACCAGGGACAGCCCACCTCAGGGGCCCATCAACATCAGCAACGTCCCTTGTCTCAGCGGGAGGGCCAAAACTACCAAGAAAAAGAACAAGAAGAAGCAGGGGGCTCTGGGTGCATTGCACTAGGCTCCGGTGCACATCCCTGCAGACACGCACACACACCCACGCACCAACCCACACACCCACCCGCTCACACACTTGCTGCCCAACCTACGCTCACCTAGAGGAAATCGGGTGTGCTACACGTGGGAATAATCTACCCTTGTGGAAGGACTGTTAGTCTGCAGTGTTCATGGGACGTGCTATTCACTTGGAACTTCTTACTACTGAGCTTTCAGGCGTGGCTCTCCACTGGCATGCTACTGGGGAGGGTGGGATTGATGACTGGGTCTAAGGACTGTCTCAGCACAATCCACGTCCACGGCACTGGAACAGTCCTTTGGGGATGGGGCGTCTGGTAGGTTTCCTTTGGTTTTAACCCTCCCCTCCCCACCCCCAACCCCTTCATTTGCTGCACTATTGGCTTCTTGTGAAGGACGCAGCCTGGAGGCTCCTCAGAAAGGCTCACGCCCACCCAGGTGAGGAGGAAACCTCCTGAGCCCTTCAGAGGGTCCATGACCCTCTCCTGCCTGCTGGGGTCTCCCCCTCCTGGTCCAGTCAACTGGGGATGACCCCAGCCTCCCAGGTCACCAGCCCCCACACCCCCTCCCGCTGCGCATAGCTCAGCACAGCACAGACAAATACGAATATTCCCAAGACCTGGTGCAGGATTCCATGGGAGCCGGGCAAGCAGGCTCTAAGGGTGGCTGTCAATCGGAGGCCTTGTGCAAATGCCTGAAAGGAATGACCCGGCCACCCATTCATCACTTGCCCTGGAGACTTCACAAGGATACTTCTCCAAAGACACCTGGGGCTGGATTTCATTTGAAAGGGATATGTTGGAGACTCTCCAAATGCCAACCAGGAGAAACGATGCAAACCACCCACCCCCGCAGCAACACCAGCAACAACGCCAAAACCCCAACAGCAAGAGACAGACTCGGTACATCTTCTGACAGACCCGCACAGGTGAGAGTGGGATGTCAGGTACTATGGGGACCAGTGTGACAGAGGGGTCTCCACGGTGGGGAGGAGGATCCCTGCGGCAAGCGGGAGCTTGAACACGTCCTCAATTTTCCCTCTAAAGCTGACAGCGATTGCCACTGGTTCACTGATTGCAGGTGCCTGCGAGGACCACAGTGTCTTCTGGCCACAGCACAGCAAGCGCACGAGTGAGCCAGTGGAGCGAGTGAGGGGGTGAGTGCAGGAGCTGTCCCACGAAGGGCAGAGGTGGGGCTCTGTTTCCCTAGCCCTTGGGTCGAATCGTGGGAGGGCGAACCCAGAGGACCTGGGGGGATCGTCAAAGCCCAGGATCCTTCCCCAAGACCGAAGGAAGGAACATAGACATTGGTGAGGAAGGGTTAGGGGGAGGGGGAGTGGACTGTGACCTGGAGGTGCTGTCTCTCCACCTCTGCACCAGGTGCGTGGCCATCTCCAGGCAAGGAGAGGCAACCGGAGGAGAAGCCACCAAGAGATCCGTATCCTGTGCAGGTCCACATGGAGGAAGGGGCTCGTTCTACCCTTTGAGAGTCCCTGAGCGGCATAGAACGGGGCACCTCTGGGAACGTGGGCCAAAACAACTGCATCATGCCTGGGAAAGCCTGGGACAACCCCCTGGAGTGGGCCAGTGGCTCCAGGTGAAGGAAGGGGCATTCTTGGCCGAGTTCACAGCACGTCAGTGCTCCCGCTCCCCCTCCTCCCGCCCCTCCCCCTCCCCCTCATCCCTTTATCCCCTGAAGCAAACACTGACTAACACTGGGGCCCAATCAGATTCTCCCTCGTGGGGACACAGCCTTGAGGCACATCCACTTACCATGGTTTGTCTTGTAAGTGAGGAAAGCCAAGGTGGAATGCCGAGGACCCCAATCCCCAGGGCGACTCTGCGGGAGACGCCACAGGGCCCGTGTGGGGAGGAGGGGGTGGACAGAATCGGGGAGCCCTTGCTCAGGCCTGCCCAGTGCCTCATCCCCACCCCACACCCCACGCACCGTCCCTCCACGCCCAGCCATCTTCCAGGCCAGCCCCTAGCATGGTGTTCACTCCACTGGAGAATGGATGGTGGAGATCGTGGTTCCAAAGAGCTCCCTGCCTCTAGGATGCCTTTGAGCACGTGGAGTGGAGTGAGAAGCTCCCAGGGTAGCTCCGACCTGGGTTTCAGCCTCGGGGGACCTGGAAGGGGCTCTTGGACTGAGGGTGAAACCGCGAGGGGCAGGCCGTGTCTGACGGACCAGGCTTCCCTCAGACATCCTCAGGCACCTGCACCGTGGAAGGAGCCCTGTGGAGCCCCGCGAGACAGACACCCCGACACCACCTCTGCTAATGATGGGCGTGTCTGGGCCATGGGAAATGGATCAAACGAACCTGGCACGGGACAGGGTTTGGATGCAGTCTACTTGGTAATAAACTGAGTGAAATCATTGGCATGAGTGTTTAATTCGAGAAATGAAGACCTATGAAATTCATCGCGGGGTTGGGGGGGCAGGGCTGTGTATCTCTGGAGAGGTGCCCTGTCTTGTCTGGGCGGAAGTGCACTCCAGAAAGCCGGAAGTGTCGTTCTTCAACACCAATGGAAAGCTGTGTTTCTAGAAGGGGTTTTCCTTTGACTCAAGCCACCAAGAGGGACGGTATTGCATGGGTGTTTTGGTGTGTAATCACCGCTGGTCCACGGGATAGGATGATTATTCTCAGTTTCATGTCTGAAGTTCATCCCCCTGGTACCGAGGGCAAACGAGGGTGCCTGTGGCTTCTGAGAAGGGCAGTCCCTTGGATGTCCAGGGCCCCACGCTCAGGAAAGAGGGTTCTGCCAGGTCGGATGGGCCCAGTGATGGGGACGCTGGTCCCCACACTTCCCTCCAGTAGCGCTAGGAGAAAGAGCAAGCAGAGCACAGCCTATGCCTTGGTGCCAGCCAGGCCCATCTCAACCCAGGACCGCTTGCTCCCAGGGGGGTGGCCGCTGCATCTCCGACAGATCCCACTGGGTGCTGAGCCTTCCCTCGCAAAGACAAGAAGGGAGAAGGCAGTGGGTTTGGAGCGAGGCAGTATCTGAGCACCGAAGAGCCTTCACTCCTTCCTAAAATGGGCACAGAGCATCTCCTGTGCTCTCTGAGGTGGGGTAGGGGGCACTGCATGCTGGCCACCATGCTGGGCACTGCAGTCCACGGAGCGCAGTGCATCCTCATGGAGACTTGAAGTGATCACAGTCGAGTCACACATGAGAGTGGAATGCGTACGGTTGTGGAGTTAGAGGATTTCTCAGCTGAGAATTCCTGATTCCCAGGGGGACAGCATTCCAGCAGCAGGGGAGAGAGCAGTTCATTGTATCTGGCGGCAGTTTGGTTCACTTCTCCTAAAGTGCCTGGACGTCCTGTGACATCAGACATTTGGCTTCTGTCTCCCATGTTCATCCTCAAAGGAGCATGCCACCTGAACCTTACAGAAGGTAACTCAACAACACTTCGAGCTCAGGCAAAGAAACCAAACGAACAAATGAAAAACCCTAACCTCCCCACGCCCACCCCCCCACCCCCAACACCAGAAACAACAAAGAAATCCAGAGCAGTGAAAAATGCAGTGAACAGAGCAAACCAAGTGCACAAAATGGATTTGAAAGATTCACAGAAAAGAATCCTGCAGACCTATTGGGAGACGTCTACGGAGAGGGGGAGGCACAAGTACAAACTCTTTGCAGTATGGTATTGGAAAAATGTAAGTTGTGTGTTTGGGTGGTGTTGGCATTGGCATCAGGGTGGTTGGGGGTTAGGGGGTGGGGGTAGGGGTGGCGTGGTGAGCCTCTGTAGGAAAGGGAGGCATTCATACTATAACGTTGTACAAAGAAACCTGCCGACTAGTATTCCAATGATGCCTAAGTAGGAATGTGAAACTCAACGTTCATTTATAAAATCAAAGGTCCTCCCTGCACTGACGGAAGACCCTTCCCTAACATCGTTGGGGACAGCGAAACCACCTGACTTGCAGCTCTGCCCCTCCTATCTGTCAGTAGGTTCTCATCCAGGTGGTCCCAGGACAGACACACTCCACTGGACCACGTGCAGCTTCGAAGGGGGCTGGGCGGGCTTGGGGGCAGGGTCCGTGGGGGAACTCTCCTCTCCTAGCTGACTCTTCCACTGCCTCAAGATCACATGACCTCGAGGAGTCTCACCCAAGGAACCTTACGTATCACCTTTCTCCTTTCCCTCCCCACGCCCCCACCCCCTGCACCTAAGGTTCGACCAGCACGTTGTGATTGAGCGTCCTCGTGCATTTCCCACTGAGCCGCACAGCTGTGTCTAGTCTATCTGGGAACAGAACCGAGAATCGTTTTTGACAGATGGCTATTTACATATGCCCCCACCAAGATCCCATAGAGAGGGAAAGAAAGACCAATGATTGCCCCCACGAACACAAACAATCATGCCCTGGATAAAGAAGAGGTGACGTGCCCCACGGGGCAGGCTGTGGAGCAGGGTCAGTCGGGGACCTTCCCTCTCCTAGCTGAATCTCTGACTGCCTCAAGGTCACATGACCTCAGGGAGTCTCACCCAAGGAACTTTATCTATCACTTTTTTTTTTCCACACCCTACATCAAAGGGTCAACCGGCACCTTTGCATCCTCAGGCATTTTTGACTGAGCCGGACAGCTGTGTCTAGTTTCTTCGGGGAGGGAAGCAAAGAATCATTTCTCACCGATGCCTATATACATATGCCCCCACCATCATCTCCACAGAGAGGGAAAGGAAGTATAAATATGTCCCCCACAAACACAAACAAGCATGCCCCGGATTAAGAAGATGTAAGACGCCCCCCACTCCACACACCACCTCAGCCACCCCCTCCCCCAACCGCCCGTTTCCAAAACAGACAGCGGAAGACTGCTCAGCCCAACACCCCTCCCCCAAGAAAGAGGAAGGGAATCATGCATTTGGAGCAATGACGATGGACTTGGGGGGAGGGGGGCTGGGGGGCTGGGGGCGGGAGGGCGTGATGCTGTGAGAAAGACGTCTGACAGAAAGACAAATACCGCACGACAGCGCTTCTATGTAGAATGCAAACCATGACAGCGATGTAGTGGATATATTCGCAACACAGGACAAACTGCTGGGTTACCAGTGGGCAGACGGAAGGCGAGGGGCGTAAGAGGCACACACTTATCAGGTGTGAGATCAGCTAAAAGAATGTCCTGTATGACACCGGGACCTAGAGCCAATACTTTCTAGGAAGCATCAAGGAAATGTAAGCTTTGAGGAATTGTCAATCACTAGACTGTACACCTTCCATAATATTGTAGAGCAAGCATCGTTTCAATGAAAGAACAAAACCAAAGAGAACACAACAAAACACCAAAAACCAAAAGGTGGTGGTGGAGGGGGTGGGGGTGGGGAGGGGGGTGGGGAGAAAACACAGAAGAGATGAATACAAAATCAAAGCTACAGGTGGGCTGGCTTTGGGACACGATCATCGACATGAAGGAAAAGGACATGTTTCCACACTCCTTGAATCCCTTGCTAGGACACTGAACGCAAGAAGTGGCTCTCCTAACCTATGGGAATTGAAGTGGGAAGCTCTCAAGAACATCTGTCAGGAAAGGAGTAGAGTGGAATTTTGCACCATTGGGAAAAGTGTGAAAGTGTTTGTTTAGCCCTTGGGCAGGAATCGTTTTGAGCAAGTGTGTTGCGAACTGGCTTGTGTTCCCCCCAGTACCTGTGCTCAGCTTCTAAACCCCCGCGTGCATCCCTTGGGGGCAGGCTAAGGCCAACGCATCCCCTTGGCCGGCAAGTCATTTCCATTCTGAGCACCTTTCTACGTGAGCCTCTCAGAGGTGTTTCTGGAGGTGTGTAAACAGACTTCCCGGAGAAAGGTGTGCATTGTTCCCGCTGGGGATTGCGAGTGACCACGCCCTCAGGCCCTAAATCCGATCAGAAGCTTGCAGCGCATTGGTGGATTTCGTGCCCCCGGGGGTTGGGATGGGGGCGGAGTGGGTGGTGAGCCATCAAAGGGCTGGTGGGACTGGCCCAGGCTGTCACTTGCAGACCGGCCGTCTCCGGGAAGGTGGCATCCCTGCTGCAGCTGGAGCTCCGAGATGGACACTCTCGACACTCTCGTGGGCCTCGTTTGCAGAGACATGGAGGCTGCTTCTCTCGACTCGGGAGGTGAGCCTCCAGCTCAGTTCCACGTCTTTCCCAAACTCCACTCTTCCCGGCCAAGTGCCGCTGCTGTGGATGCCCGCCGGGGACCCTCTCGGCAGGAGGAACCGTGCCCGCCGGCCCAGACCGTTGGGCGCTGCCAGCGTGGTGACTTGGCGCGTGTGTCAGCAGGGCTGGCTCCCGCCCAGACACGTCTCCTGAGTTGGAGGAGACCGTCTGTGGTCGGGGCTGGGCTTTGCAATATGGGGAACACCTGCTACTTGAATGCAGCCCTGCAGTGTCTGACCCACACACCACCCCTGGCCAGCTGGCTGCTGTCCCAGCAGCACTCGACGATCTGTCCAACCCAGACCTTCTGCATGCTGTGTGCTATGCAAGCCCACATCACGCGAGCCCTCCTTCATCCTGGCGAGGTGATCCGGCCCCGCCAAGACCTGCTCACTAGCTTCCACAGGCACGAGCAGGAAGATTCCCACGAGTTTCTGATGTTCACGCTGGATGCCATGCAGCAAGCGTGCTTGCGTGCCTGTGAGCTGTTGGGCTGTCCCTCCAACGACACCACCCTCATCCATCAGATCTTTGGTGGGTCCTGGCGATCTCAGGTTCAGTGTCTGCACTGCCTTGGGGTTTCAGACACGTTCGACCCTTATCTGGACATCACCCTGGATATCACGGCAGCTCAGAGTGTGGACCAAGCTTTGAAAGAGCTGGTGAAGCCCGAGAAGCTGGACGGTGAAAATGCCTATCGTTGCAGTGTTTGTCTCCAGAAGGTGCCTGCCACCAAGAGGTTGACTCTGCACAGCGCCTCCAAGGTCCTGATCCTTGTGCTGAAACGCTTCACACAGATGGCCGGCGACAAAATGGCTCAGAAAGTGCACTATCCCCAGTGCCTCGACTTGCAACCCTACATGTCCGAGCAGACGGCAGGCCCACTGGATTATGTGCTCTATGCAGTGCTGGTGCACTCTGGGTGGAGCTGTCACCGAGGACACTACTTTTGTTATGTCCAAGCTGGCAACGGCCAGTGGTATCACATGGACGATGCCAAGGTTACCGCCTGTGACGTGACGTCTGCCCTGAGCCAAAGCGCCTATGTCCTCTTTTATGCCCAGAAGAGTGCCTTGGAAGGAGACGGTGGGCCAGTGGCACCGGGAGGGGCACCGACGTCCCTGGGGGCTGACCCCACAGGCACTGTCGTGGCCCACAGGGGACCAGAAAGAGATGCCAGCATCAGAGCTCCTGGGTCGGAGGAGCCCCTGGAGGAAACAGGCGTTCAAGCAATCAGCTTAGAGCAGTGGAGACGCCTCCAAGAACACGACCGACCTCGGCCTGAATTCAACCTCAGGAAGGTCGAGTCTGCCCTGCCTGCTGGTGCGGTCGTGATTCACCGGTCGAAATACGCAGCTGGCATGAACCCACAACTGCCTGAACCGGGGAACTACCAGCTCAACCATCCAACCAGGGACAGCCCACCTCAGGGGCCCATCAACATCAGCAACGTCCCTTGTCTCAGCGGGAGGGCCAAAACTACCAAGAAAAAGAACAAGAAGAAGCAGGGGGCTCTGGGTGCATTGCACTAGGCTCCGGTGCACATCCCTGCAGACACGCACACACACCCACGCACCAACCCACACACCCACCCGCTCACACACTTGCTGCCCAACCTACGCTCACCTAGAGGAAATCGGGTGTGCTACACGTGGGAATAATCTACCCTTGTGGAAGGACTGTTAGTCTGCAGTGTTCATGGGACGTGCTATTCACTTGGAACTTCTTACTACTGAGCTTTCAGGCGTGGCTCTCCACTGGCATGCTACTGGGGAGGGTGGGATTGATGACTGGGTCTAAGGACTGTCTCAGCACAATCCACGTCCATGGCACTGGAACAGTCCTTTGGGGATGGGGCGTCTGGTAGGTTTCCTTTGGTTTTAACCCTCCCCTCCCCACCCCCAACCCCTTCATTTGCTGCACTATTGGCTTCTTGTGAAGGACGCAGCCTGGAGGCTCCTCAGAAAGCCTCACGCCCACCCAGGTGAGGAGGAAACCTCCTGAGCCCTTCAGAGGGTCCATGACCCTCTCCTGCCTGCTGGAGTCTCCCCCTCCTGGTCCAGTCAACTGGGGATGACCCCAGCCTCCCAGGTCACCAGCCCCCACACCCCCTCCC
Source organism: Hippopotamus amphibius kiboko (assembly GCF_030028045.1). NCBI lineage: Eukaryota > Metazoa > Chordata > Mammalia > Artiodactyla > Hippopotamidae > Hippopotamus > Hippopotamus amphibius. Next base: position 33,308,114 of record NC_080193.1, read on the forward strand.
ACTGCGCATAGCTCAGCACAGCACAGACAAATACGAATATTCCCAAGACCTGGTGCAGGATTCCATGGGAGCCGGGCAAGCAGGCTCTAAGGGTGGCTGTCAATCGGAGGCCTTGTGCAAATGCCTGAAAGGAATGACCTGGCCACCCATTCATCACTTGCCCTGGAGACTTCACAAGGATACTTCTCCAAAGACACCTGGGGCTGGATTTCATTTGAAAGGGATATGTTGGAGACTCTCCAAATGCCAACCAGGAGAAACGATGCAAACCACCCACCCCCGCAGCAACACCAGCAACAACGCCAAAACCCCAACAGCAAGAGACAGACTCGGTACATCTTCTGACAGACCCGCACAGGTGAGAGTGGGATGTCAGGTACTATGGGGACCAGTGTGACAGAGGGGTCTCCACGGTGGGGAGGAGGATCCCTGCGGCAAGTGGGAGCTTGAACACGTCCTCAATTTTCCCTCTAAAGCTGACAGCGATTGCCACTGGTTCACTGATTGCAGGTGCCTGCGAGGACCACAGTGTCTTCTGGCCACAGCACAGCAAGCGCACGAGTGAGCCAGCGGAGCGAGTGAGGGGGTGAGTGCAGGAGCTGTCCCACGAAGGGCAGAGGTGGGGCTCTGTTTCCCTAGCCCTTGGGTCGAATCGTGGGAGGGCGAACCCAGAGGACCTGGGGGGATCGTCAAAGCCCAGGATCCTTCCCCAAGACCGAAGGAAGGAACGTAGACACTGGTGAGGAAGTTTTAGGGGGAGGGGGAGTGGACTGTGACCTGGAGGTGCTGTCTCTCCACCTCTGCACCAGGTGCGTGGCCATCTCCAGGCAAGGAGAGGCAACCAGAGGAGAAGCCACCAAGAGATCCGTATCCTCTGCAGGTCCACATGGAGGAAGGGGCTCATTCTACCCTTTGAGAGTCCCTGAGCGGCATAGAACGGGGCACCTCTGGGAACGTGGGCCAAAACAACTGCATCATGCCTGGGAAAGCCTGGGACAACCCCCTGGAGTGGGCCAGTGGCTCCAGGTGAAGGAAGGGGCATTCTTGGCCGAGTTCACAGCACGTCAGTGCTCCCGCTCCCCCTCCTCCCGCCCCTCCCCCTCCCCCTCATCCCTTTATCCCCTGAAGCAAACACTGACTAACACTGGGGCCCAATCAGATTCTCCCTCGTGGGGACACAGCCTTGAGGCACATCCACTTACCATGGTTTGTCTTGTAAGTGAGGAAAGCCAAGGTGGAATGCCGAGGACCCCAATCCCCAGGGCGACTCTGCGGGAGACGCCACAGGGCCCGTGTGGGGAGGAGGGGGTGGACAGAATCGGGGAGCCCTTGCTCAGGCCTGCCCAGTGCCTCATCCCCACCCCACACCCCACGCACCGTCCCTCCACGCCCAGCCATCTTCCAGGCCAGCCCCTAGCATGGTGTTCACTCCACTGGAGAATGGATGGTGGAGATCGTGGTTCCAAAGAGCTCCCTGCCTCTAGGATGCCTTTGAGCACGTGGAGTGGAGTGAGAAGCTCCCAGGGTAGCTCCGACCTGGGTTTCAGCCTCGGGGGACCTGGAAGGGGCTCTTGGACTGAGGGTGAAACCGCGAGGGGCAGGCCGTGTCTGACGGACCAGGCTTCCCTCAGACATCCTCAGGCACCTGCACCGTGGAAGGAGCCCTGTGGAGCCCCGCGAGACAGACACCCCGACACCACCTCTGCTAATGATGGGCGTGTCTGGGCCATGGGAAATGGATCAAACGAACCTGGCACGGGACAGGGTTTGGATGCAGTCTACTTGGTAATAAACTGAGTGAAATCATTGGCATGAGTGTTTAATTCGAGAAATGAAGACCTATGAAATTCATCGCGGGGTTGGGGGGGCAGGGCTGTGTATCTCTGGAGAGGTGCCCTGTCTTGTCTGGGCGGAAGTGCACTCCAGAAAGCCGGAAGTGTCGTTCTTCAACACCAATGGAAAGCTGTGTTTCTAGAAGGGGTTTTCCTTTGACTCAAGCCACCAAGAGGGACGGTATTGCATGGGTGTTTTGGTGTGTAATCACCGCTGGTCCACGGGATAGGATGATTATTCTCAGTTTCATGTCTGAAGTTCATCCCCCTGGTACCGAGGGCAAACGAGGGTGCCTGTGGCTTCTGAGAAGGGCAGTCCCTTGGATGTCCAGGGCCCCACGCTCAGGAAAGAGGGTTCTGCCAGGTCGGATGGGCCCAGTGATGGGGACGCTGGTCCCCACACTTCCCTCCAGTAGCGCTAGGAGAAAGAGCAAGCAGAGCACAGCCTATGCCTTGGTGCCAGCCAGGCCCATCTCAACCCAGGACCGCTTGCTCCCAGGGGGGTGGCCGCTGCATCTCCGACAGATCCCACTGGGTGCTGAGCCTTCCCTCGCAAAGACAAGAAGGGAGAAGGCAGTGGGTTTGGAGCGAGGCAGTATCTGAGCACCGAAGAGCCTTCACTCCTTCCTAAAATGGGCACAGAGCATCTCCTGTGCTCTCTGAGGTGGGGTAGGGGGCACTGCATGCTGGCCACCATGCTGGGCACTGCAGTCCATGGAGCGCAGTGCATCCTCATGGAGACTTGAAGTGATCACAGTCGAGTCACACATGAGAGTGGAATGCGTACGGTTGTGGAGTTAGAGGATTTCTCAGCTGAGAATTCCTGATTCCCAGGGGGACAGCATTCCAGCAGCAGGGGAGAGAGCAGTTCATTGTATCTGGCGGCAGTTTGGTTCACTTCTCCTAAAGTGCCTGGACGTCCTGTGACATCAGACATTTGGCTTCTGTCTCCCATGTTCATCCTCAAAGGAGCATGCCACCTGAACCTTACAGAAGGTAACTCAACAACACTTCGAGCTCAGGCAAAGAAACCAAACGAACAAATGAAAAACCCTAACCTCCCCACGCCCACCCCCCCACCCCCAACACCAGAAACAACAAAGAAATCCAGAGCAGTGAAAAATGCAGTGAACAGAGCAAACCAAGTGCACAAAATGGATTTGAAAGATTCACAGAAAAGAATCCTGCAGACCTATTGGGAGACGTCTACGGAGAGGGGGAGGCACAAGTACAAACTCTTTGCAGTATGGTATTGGAAAAATGTAAGTTGTGTGTTTGGGTGGTGTTGGCATTGGCATCAGGGTGGTTGGGGGTTAGGGGGTGGGGGTAGGGGTGGCGTGGTGAGCCTCTGTAGGAAAGGGAGGCATTCATACTATAACGTTGTACAAAGAAACCTGCCGACTAGTATTCCAATGATGCCTAAGTAGGAATGTGAAACTCAACGTTCATTTATAAAATCAAAGGTCCTCCCTGCACTGACGGAAGACCCTTCCCTAACGTCGTTGGGGACAGCGAAACCACCTGACTTGCAGCTCTGCCCCTCCTATCTGTCAGTAGGTTCTCATCCAGGTGGTCCCAGGACAGACACACTCCACTGGACCACGTGCAGCTTCGAAGGGGGCTGGGCGGGCTTGGGGGCAGGGTCCGTGGGGGAACTCTCCTCTCCTAGCTGACTCTTCCACTGCCTCAAGATCACATGACCTCGAGGAGTCTCACCCAAGGAACCTTACGTATCACCTTTCTCCTTTCCCTCCCCACGCCCCCACCCCCTGCACCTAAGGTTCGACCAGCACGTTGTGATTGAGCGTCCTCGTGCATTTCCCACTGAGCCACACAGCTGTGTCTAGTCTATCTGGGGACAGAACCGAGAATCGTTTTTGACAGATGGCTATTTACATATGCCCCCACCAAGATCCCATAGAGAGGGAAAGAAAGACCAATGATTGCCCCCACGAACACAAACAATCATGCCCTGGATAAAGAAGAGGTGACGTGCCCCACGGGGCGGGCTGTGGAGCAGGGTCAGTCGGGGACCTTCCCTCTCCTAGCTGAATCTCTGACTGCCTCAAGGTCACATGACCTCAGGGAGTCTCACCCAAGGAACTTTATCTATCACTTTTTTTTTTCCACACCCTACATCAAAGGGTCAACCGGCACCTTTGCATCCTCAGGCATTTTTGACTGAGCCGGACAGCTGTGTCTAGTTTCTTCGGGGCGGGAAGCAAAGAATCATTTCTCACCGATGCCTATATACATATGCCCCCACCATCATCTCCACAGAGAGGGAAAGGAAGTATAAATATGTCCCCCACAAACACAAACAAGCATGCCCCAGATTAAGAAGATGTAAGACGCCCCCCACTCCACACACCACCTCAGCCACCCCCTCCCCCCCCGCCCGTTTCCAAAACAGACAGCGGAAGACTGCTCAGCCCACCACCCCTCCCCCAAGAAAGAGGAAGGGAATCATGTGTTTGGAGCAATGACGATGGACTTGGGGGGAGGGGGGCTGGGAGGCTGGGGGCGGGAGGGCGTGATGCTGTGAGAAAGACGTCTGACAGAAAGACAAATACCACACGACAGCGCTTCTATGTAGAATGCAAACCATGACAGCGATGTAGTGGATATATTCGCAACACAGGACAAACTGCTGGGTTACCAGTGGGCAGACGGAAGGTGACGGGTGTAAGAGGCACACACTTATCAGGTGTGAGATCAGCTAAAAGAATGTCCTGTATGACACCGGGACCTAGAGCCAATACTTTCTAGGAAGCATCAAGGAAATGTAAGCTTTGAGGAATTGTCAATCACTAGACTGTACACCTTCCATAATATTGTAGAGCAAGCATCGTTTCAATGAAAGAACAAAACCAAAGAGAACACAACAAAACACCAAAAACCAAAAGGTGGTGGTGGAGGGGGTGGGGGTGGGGAGGGGGGTGGGGAGAAAACACAGAAGAGATGAATACAAAATCAAAGCTACAGGTGGGCTGGCTTTGGGACACGATCATCGACATGAAGGAAAAGGACATGTTTCCACACTCCTTGAATCCCTTGCTAGGACACTGAACGCAAGAAGTGGCTCTCCTAACCTATGGGAATTGAAGTGGGAAGCTCTCAAGAACATCTGTCAGGAAAGGAGTAGAGTGGAATTTTGCACCATTGGGAAAAGTGTGAAAGTGTTTGTTTAGCCCTTGGGCAGGAATCGTTTTGAGCAAGTGTGTAGCCAACTGGCTTGTGTTCCCCCCAGTACCTGTGCTCAGCTTCTAAACCCCCGCGTGCATCCCTTGGGGGCAGGCTAAGGCCAACGCATCCCCTTGGCCGGCAAGTCATTTCCATTCTGAGCACCTTTCTACGTGAGCCTCTCAGAGGTGTTTCTGGAGGTGTGTAAACAGACTTCCCGGAGAAAGGTGTGCATTGTTCCCGCTGGGGATTGCGAGTGACCACGCCCTCAGGCCCTAAATCCGATCAGAAGCTTGCAGCGCATTGGTGGATTTCGTGCCCCCGGGGGTTGGGATGGGGGCGGAGTGGGTGGTGAGCCATCAAAGGGCTGGTGGGACTGGCCCAGGCTGTCACTTGCAGACCGGCCGTCTCCGGGAAGGAGGCATCCCTGCTGCAGCTGGAGCTCCGAGATGGACACTCTCGACACTCTCGTGGGCCTCGTTTGCAGAGACATGGAGGCTGCTTCTCTCGACTCGGGAGGTGAGCCTCCAGCTCAGTTCCACGTCTTTCCCAAACTCCACTCTTCCCGGCCAAGTGCCGCTGCTGTGGATGCCCGCCGGGGACCCTCTCGGCAGGAGGAACCGTGCCCGCCGGCCCAGACCGTTGGGCGCTGCCAGCGTGGTGACTTGGCGCGTGTGTCAGCAGGGCTGGCTCCCGCCCAGACACGTCTCCTGAGTTGGAGGAGACCGTCTGTGGTCGGGGCTGGGCTTTGCAATATGGGGAACACCTGCTACTTGAATGCAGCCCTGCAGTGTCTGACCCACACACCACCCCTGGCCAGCTGGCTGCTGTCCCAGCAGCACTCGACGATCTGTCCAACCCAGACCTTCTGCATGCTGTGTGCTATGCAAGCCCACATCACGCGAGCCCTCCTTCATCCTGGCGAGGTGATCCGGCCCCGCCAGGACCTGCTCACTAGCTTCCACAGGCACGAGCAGGAAGATTCCCACGAGTTTCTGATGTTCACGCTGGATGCCATGCAGCAAGCGTGCTTGCGTGCCTGTGAGCTGTTGGGCTGTCCCTCCAACGACACCACCCTCATCCATCAGATCTTTGGTGGGTCCTGGCGATCTCAGGTCCAGTGTCTCCACTGCCTTGGGGTTTCAGACACGTTCGACCCTTATCTGGACATCACCCTGGATATCACGGCAGCTCAGAGTGTGGACCAAGCTTTGAAAGAGCTGGTGAAGCCCGAGAAGCTGGACGGTGAAAATGCCTATCGTTGCAGTGTTTGTCTCCAGAAGGTGCCTGCCACCAAGAGGTTGACTCTGCACAGCGCCTCCAAGGTCCTGATCCTTGTGCTGAAACGCTTCACACAGATCGCCGGCGACAAAATGGCTCAGAAAGTGCACTATCCCCAGTGCCTCGACTTGCAACCCTACATGTCCGAGCAGACGGCAGGCCCACTGGATTATGTGCTCTATGCAGTGCTGGTGCACTCCGGGTGGAGCTGTCACCGAGGACACTACTTTTGTTATGTCCAAGCTGGCAACGGCCAGTGGTATCACATGGACGATGCCAAGGTTACCGCCTGTGACGTGACGTCTGCCCTGAGCCAAAGCGCCTATGTCCTCTTTTATGCCCAGAAGAGTGCCTTGGAAGGAGACGGTGGGCCAGTGGCACCGGGAGGGGCACCGACGTCCCTGGGGGCTGACCCCACAGGCACTGTCGTGGCCCACAGGGGACCGGAAAGAGATGCCAGCATCAGAGCTCCTGGGTCGGAGGAGCCCCTGGAGGAAACAGGCGTTCAAGCAATCAGCTTAGAGCAGTGGAGACGCCTCCAAGAACACGACCGACCTCGGCCTGAATTCAACCTCAGGAAGGTCGAGTCTGCCCTGCCTGCCGGTGCGGTCGTGATTCACCGGTCGAAATACGCAGCTGGCATGAACCCACAACTGCCTGAACCGGGGAACTACCAGCTCAACCATCCAACCAGGGACAGCCCACCTCAGGGGCCCATCAACATCAGCAACGTCCCTTGTCTCAGCGGGAGGGCCAAAACTACCAAGAAAAAGAACAAGAAGAAGCAGGGGGCTCTGGGTGCATTGCACTAGGCTCCGGTGCACATCCCTGCAGACACGCACACACACCCACGCACCAACCCACACACCCACCCGCTCACACACTTGCTGCCCAACCTACGCTCACCTAGAGGAAATCGGGTGTGCTACACGTGGGAATAATCTACCCTTGTGGAAGGACTGTTAGTCTGCAGTGTTCATGGGACGTGCTATTCACTTGGAACTTCTTACTACTGAGCTTTCAGGCGTGGCTCTCCACTGGCATGCTACTGGGGAGGGTGGGATTGATGACTGGGTCTAAGGACTGTCTCAGCACAATCCACGTCCACGGCACTGGAACAGTCCTTTGGGGATGGGGCGTCTGGTAGGTTTCCTTTGGTTTTAACCCTCCCCTCCCCACCCCCAACCCCTTCATTTGCTGCACTATTGGCTTCTTGTGAAGGACGCAGCCTGGAGGCTCCTCAGAAAGGCTCACGCCCACCCAGGTGAGGAGGAAACCTCCTGAGCCCTTCAGAGGGTCCATGACCCTCTCCTGCCTGCTGGGGTCTCCCCCTCCTGGTCCAGTCAACTGGGGATGACCCCAGCCTCCCAGGTCACCAGCCCCCACACCCCCTCCCGCTGCGCATAGCTCAGCACAGCACAGACAAATACGAATATTCCCAAGACCTGGTGCAGGATTCCATGGGAGCCAGGCAAGCAGGCTCTAAGGGTGGCTGTCAATCGGAGGCCTTGTGCAAATGCCTGAAAGGAATGACCCGGCCACCCATTCATCACTTGCCCTGGAGACTTCACAAGGATACCTCTCCAAAGACACCTGGGGCTGGATTTCATTTGAAAGGGATATGTTGGAGACTCTCCAAATGCCAACCAGGAGAAACGATGCAAACCACCCACCCCCGCAGCAACACCAGCAACAACGCCAAAACCCCAACAGCAAGAGACAGACTCGGTACATCTTCTGACAGACCTGCACAGGTGAGAGTGGGATGTCAGGTACTATGGGGACCAGTGTGACAGAGGGGTCTCCATGGTGGGGAGGAGGATCCCTGCGGCAAGTGGGAGCTTGAACACGTCCTCAATTTTCCCTCTAAAGCTGACAGCGATTGCCACTGGTTCACTGATTGCAGGTGCCTGCGAGGACCACAGTGTCTTCTGGCCACAGCACAGCAAGCGCACGAGTGAGCCAGCGGAGCAAGTGAGGGGGTGAGTGCAGGAGCTGTCCCACGAAGGGCAGAGGTGGGGCTCTGTTTCCCTAGCCCTTGGGTCGAATCGTGGGAGGGCGAACCCAGAGGACCTGGGGGGATCGTCAAAGCCCAGGATCCTTCCCCAAGACCGAAGGAAGGAACATAGACATTGGTGAGGAAGGGTTAGGGGGAGGGGGAGTGGACTGTGACCTGGAGGTGCTGTCTCTCCACCTCTGCACCAGGTGCGTGGCCATCTCCAGGCAAGGAGAGGCAACTGGAGGAGAAGCCACCAAGAGATCCGTATCCTGTGCAGGTCCACATGGAGGAAGGGGCTCGTTCTACCCTTTGAGAGTCCCTGAGCGGCATAGAACGGGGCACCTCTGGGAACGTGGGCCAAAACAACTGCATCATGCCTGGGAAAGCCTGGGACAACCCCCTGGAGTGGGCCAGTGGCTCCAGGTGAAGGAAGGGGCATTCTTGGCCGAGTTCACAGCACGTCAGTGCTCCCGCTCCCCCTCCTCCCGCCCCTCCCCCTCCCCTTCATCCCTTTATCCCCTGAAGCAAACACTGACTAACACTGGGGCCCAATCAGATTCTCCCTCGTGGGGACACAGCCTTGAGGCACATCCACTTACCATGGTTTGTCTTGTAAGTGAGGAAAGCCAAGGTGGAATGCCGAGGACCCCAATCCCCAGGGTGACTCTGCGGGAGACGCCACAGGGCCCGTGTGGGGAGGAGGGGGTGGACAGAATCGGGGAGCCCTTGCTCAGGCCTGCCCAGTGCCTCATCCCCACCCCACACCCCACGCACCGTCCCTCCACGCCCAGCCATCTTCCAGGCCAGCCTCTGGCATGGTGTTCACTCCACTGGAGAATGGATGGTGGAGATCGTGGTTCCAAAGAGCTCCCTGCCTCTAGGATGCCTTTGAGCACGTGGAGTGGAGTGAGAAGCTCCCAGGGTAGCTCCGACCTGGGTTTCAGCCTCGGGGGACCTGGAAGGGGCTCTTGGACTGAGGGTGAAACCGCGAGGGGCAGGCCGTGTCTGACGGACCAGGCTTCCCTCAGACATCCTCAGGCACCTGCACTGTGGAAGGAGCCCTGTGGAGCCCCGCGAGACAGACACCCCGACACCACCTCTGCTAATGATGGGCGTGTCTGGGCCATGGGAAATGGATCAAACGAACCTGGCACGGGACAGGGTTTGGATGCAGTCTACTTGGTAATAAACTGAGTGAAATCATTGGCATGAGTGTTTAATTCGAGAAATGAAGACCTATGAAATTCATCGCGGGGTTGGGGGGGCAGGGCTGTGTATCTCTGGAGAGGTGCCCTGTCTTGTCTGGGCGGAAGTGCACTCCAGAAAGCCGGAAGTGTCGTTCTTCAACACCAATGGAAAGCTGTGTTTCTAGAAGGGGTTTTCCTTTGACTCAAGCCACCAAGAGGGACGGTATTGCATGGGTGTTTTGGTGTGTAATCACCGCTGGTCCACGGGATAGGATGATTATTCTCAGTTTCATGTCTGAAGTTCATCCCCCTGGTACTGAGGGCAAACGAGGGTGCCTGTGGCTTCTGAGAAGGGCAGTCCCTTGGATGTCCAGGGCCCCACGCTCAGGAAAGAGGGTTCTGCCAGGTCAGATGGGCCCAGTGATGGGGACGCTGGTCCCCACACTTCCCTCCAGTAGCGCTAGGAGAAAGAGCAAGCAGAGCACAGCCTATGTCTTGGTGCCAGCCAGGCCCATCTCAACCCAGGACCGCTTGCTCCCAGGGGGGTGGCCGCTGCATCTCCGACAGATCCCACTGGGTGCTGAGCCTTCCCTCGCAAAGACAAGAAGGGAGAAGGCAGTGGGTTTGGAGCGAGGCAGTATCTGAGCACCGAAGAGCCTTCACTCCTTCCTAAAATGGGCACAGAGCATCTCCTGTGCTCTCTGAGGTGGGGTAGGGGGCACTGCATGCTGGGCACCATGCTGGGCACTGCAGTCCACGGAGCGCAGTGCATCCTCATGGAGACTTGAAGTGATCACAGTCGAGTCACACATGAGAGTGGAATGCGTACGGTTGTGGAGTTAGAGGATTTCTCAGCTGAGAATTCCTGATTCCCAGGGGGACAGCATTCCAGCAGCAGGGGAGAGAGCAGTTCATTGTATCTGGCGGCAGTTTGGTTCACTTCTCCTAAAGTGCCTGGACGTCCTGTGACATCAGACATTTGGCTTCTGTCTCCCATGTTCATCCTCAAAGGAGCATGCCACCTGAACCTTACAGAAGGTAACTCAACAACACTTCGAGCTCAGGCAAAGAAACCAAACGAACAAATGAAAAACCCTAACCTCCCCACGCCCACCCCCCCACCCCCAACACCAGAAACAACAAAGAAATCCAGAGCAGTGAAAAATGCAGTGAACAGAGCAAACCAAGTGCACAAAATGGATTTGAAAGATTCACAGAAAAGAATCCTGCAGACCTATTGGGAGACGTCTACGGAGAGGGGGAGGCACAAGTACAAACTCTTTGCAGTATGGTATTGGAAAAATGTAAGTTGTGTGTTTGGGTGGTGTTGGCATTGGCATCAGGGTGGTTGGGGGTTAGGGGGTGGGGGTAGGGGTGGCGTGGTGAGCCTCTGTAGGAAAGGGAGGCATTCATACTATAACGTTGTACAAAGAAACCTGCCGACTAGTATTCCAATGATGCCTAAGTAGGAATGTGAAACTCAACGTTCATTTATAAAATCAAAGGTCCTCCCTGCACTGACGGAAGACCCTTCCCTAACGTCGTTGGGGACAGCGAAACCACCTGACTTGCAGCTCTGCCCCTCCTATCTGTCAGTAGGTTCTCATCCAGGTGGTCCCAGGACAGACACACTCCACTGGACCACGTGCAGCTTCGAAGGGGGCTGGGCGGGCTTGGGGGCAGGGTCCGTGGGGGAACTCTCCTCTCCTAGCTGACTCTTCCACTGCCTCAAGATCACATGACCTCGAGGAGTCTCACCCAAGGAACCTTACGTATCACCTTTCTCCTTTCCCTCCCCACGCCCCCACCCCCTGCACCTAAGGTTCGACCAGCACGTTGTGATTGAGCGTCCTCGTGCATTTCCCACTGAGCCGCACAGCTGTGTCTAGTCTATCTGGGGACAGAACCGAGCATCGTTTTTGACAGATGGCTATTTACATATGCCCCCACCAAGATCCCATAGAGAGGGAAAGAAAGACCAATGATTGCCCCCACGAACACAAACAATCATGCCCTGGATAAAGAAGAGGTGACGTGCCCCACGGGGCGGGCTGTGGAGCAGGGTCAGTCGGGGACCTTCCCTCTCCTAGCTGAATCTCTGACTGCCTCAAGGTCACATGACCTCAGGGAGTCTCACCCAAGGAACTTTATCTATCACTTTTTTTTTTCCACACCCTACATCAAAGGGTCAACCGGCACCTTTGCATCCTCAGGCATTTTTGACTGAGCCGGACAGCTGTGTCTAGTTTCTTCGGGGCGGGAAGCAAAGAATCATTTCTCACCGATGCCTATATACATATGCTCCCACCATCATCTCCACAGAGAGGGAAAGGAAGTATAAATATGTCCCCCACAAACACAAACAAGCATGCCCCGGATTAAGAACATGTAAGACGCCCCCCACTCCACACACCACCTCAGCCACCCCCTTCCCCCCCCCCGCCCGTTTCCAAAACAGACAGCAGAAGACTGCTCAGCCCACCACCCCTCCCCCAAGAAAGAGGAAGGGAATCATGCGTTTGGAGCAATGACGATGGACTTGGGGGGAGGGGGGCTGGGGGGCTGGGGGCGGGAGGGCGTGATGCTGTGAGAAAGACGTCTGACAGAAAGACAAATACCGCATGACAGCGCTTCTATGTAGAATGCAAACCATGACAGCGATGTAGTGGATATATTCGCAACACAGGACAAACTGCTGGGTTACCAGTGGGCAGACGGAAGGCGAGGGGCATAAGAGGCACACACTTATCAGGTGTGAGATCAGCTAAAAGAATGTCCTGTATGACACCGGGACCTAGAGCCAATACTTTCTAGGAAGCATCAAGGAAATGTAAGCTTTGAGGAATTGTCAATCACTAGACTGTACACCTTCCATAATATTGTAGAGCAAGCATCGTTTCAATGAAAGAACAAAACCAAAGAGAACACAACAAAACACCAAAAACCAAAAGGTGGTGGTGGAGGGGGTGGGGGTGGGGAGGGGGGTGGGGAGAAAACAGAAGAGATGAATACAAAATCAAAGCTACAGGTGGGCTGGCTTTGGGACACGATCATCGACATGAAGGAAAAGGACATGTTTCCACACTCCTTGAATCCCTTGCTAGGACACTGAACGCAAGAAGTGGCTCTCCTAACCTATGGGAATTGAAGTGGGAAGCTCTCAAGAACATCTGTCAGGAAAGGAGTAGAGTGGAATTTTGCACCATTGGGAAAAGTGTGAAAGTGTTTGTTTAGCCCTTGGGCAGGAATCGTTTTGAGCAAGTGTGTTGCGAACTGGCTTGTGTTCCCCCCAGTACCTGTGCTCAGCTTCTAAACCCCCGCGTGCATCCCTTGGGGGCAGGCTAAGGCCAACGCATCCCCTTGGCCGGCAAGTCATTTCCATTCTGAGCACCTTTCTACGTGAGCCTCTCAGAGGTGTTTCTGGAGGTGTGTAAACAGACTTCCCGGAGAAAGGTGTGCATTGTTCCCGCTGGGGATTGTGAGTGACCACGCCCTCAGGCCCTAAATCCGATCAGAAGCTTGCAGGGCATTGGTGGATTTCGTGCCCCCGGGGGTTGGGATGGGGGCGGAGTGGGTGGTGAGCCATCAAAGGGCTGGTGGGACTGGCCCAGGCTGTCACTTGCAGACCGGCCATCTCCGGGAAGGAGGCATCCCTGCTGCAGCTGGAGCTCCGAGATGGACACTCTCGACACTCTCGTGGGCCTCGTTTGCAGAGACATGGAGGCTGCTTCTCTCGACTCGGGAGGTGAGCCTCCACCTCAGTTCCATGTCTTTCCCAAACTCCACTCTTCCCGGCCAAGTGCCGCTGCTGTGGATGCCCGCCGGGGACCCTCTCGGCAGGAGGAACCGTGCCCGCCGGCCCAGACCGTTGGGCGCTGCCAGCATGGTGACTTGGCGCGTGTGTCAGCAGGGCTGGCTCCCGCCCAGACACGTCTCCTGAGTTGGAGGAGACCGTCTGTGGTCGGGGCTGGGCTTTGCAATATGGGGAACACCTGCTACTTGAATGCAGCCCTGCAGTGTCTGACCCACACACCACCCCTGGCCAGCTGGCTGCTGTCCCAGCAGCACTCGACGATCTGTCCAACCCAGACCTTCTGCATGCTGTGTGCTATGCAAGCCCACATCACGCGAGCCCTCCTTCATCCTGGCGAGGTGATCCGGCCCCGCCAGGACCTGCTCACTAGCTTCCACAGGCACGAGCAGGAAGATTCCCACGAGTTTCTGATGTTCACGCTGGATGCCATGCAGCAAGCGTGCTTGCGTGCCTGTGAGCTGTTGGGCTGTCCCTCCAACAACACCACCCTCATCCGTCAGATCTTTGGTGGGTCCTGGCGATCTCAGGTCCAGTGTCTCCACTGCCTTGGGGTTTCAGACACGTTCGACCCTTATCTGGACATCACCCTGGATATCACGGCAGCTCAGAGTGTGGACCAAGCTTTGAAAGAGCTGGTGAAGCCCGAGAAGCTGGATGGTGAAAATGCCTATCGTTGCAGTGTTTGTCTCCAGAAGGTGCCTGCCACCAAGAGGTTGACTCTGCACAGCGCCTCCAAGGTCCTGATCCTTGTGCTGAAACGCTTCACACAGATCGCCGGCGACAAAATGGCTCAGAAAGTGCACTATCCCCAGTGCCTCGACTTGCAACCCTACATGTCCGAGCAGACGGCAGGCCCACTGGATTATGTGCTCTATGCAGTGCTGGTGCACTCCGGGTGGAGCTGTCACCGAGGACACTACTTTTGTTATGTCCAAGCTGGCAACGGCCAGTGGTATCACATGGACGATGCCAAGGTTACCGCCTGTGACGTGACGTCTGCCCTGAGCCAAAGCGCCTATGTCCTCTTTTATGCCCAGAAGAGTGCCTTGGAAGGAGACGGTGGGCCAGTGGCACCGGGAGGGGCACCGACGTCCCTGGGGGCTGACCCCACAGGCACTGTCGTGGCCCACAGGGGACCGGAAAGAGATGCCAGCATCAGAGCTCCTGGGTCGGAGGAGCCCCTGGAGGAAACAGGCGTTCAAGCAATCAGCTTAGAGCAGTGGAGACGCCTCCAAGAACACGACCGACCTCGGCCTGAATTCAACCTCAGGAAGGTCGAGTCTGCCCTGCCTGCCGGTGCGGTCGTGATTCACCGGTCGAAATACGCAGCTGGCATGAACCCACAACTGCCTGAACCGGGGAACTACCAGCTCAACCATCCAACCAGGGACAGCCCACCTCAGGGGCCCATCAACATCAGCAACGTCCCTTGTCTCAGGGGGAGGGCCAAAACTACCAAGAAAAAGAACAAGAAGAAGCAGGGGGCTCTGGGTGCATTGCACTAGGCTCCGGTGCACATCCCTGCAGACACGCACACACACCCACGCACCAACCCACACACCCACCCGCTCACACACTTGCTGCCCAACCTACGCTCACCTAGAGGAAATCGGGTGTGCTACACGTGGGAATAATCTACCCTTGTGGAAGGACTGTTAGTCTGCAGTGTTCATGGGACGTGCTATTCACTTGGAACTTCTTACTACTGAGCTTTCAGGCGTGGCTCTCCACTGGCATGCTACTGGGGAGGGTGGGATTGATGACTGGGTCTAAGGACTGTCTCAGCACAATCCACGTCCACGGCACTGGAACAGTCCTTTGGGGATGGGGCGTCTGGTAGGTTTCCTTTGGTTTTAACCCTCCCCTCCCCACCCCCAACCCCTTCATTTGCTGCACTATTGGCTTCTTGTGAAGGACGCAGCCTGGAGGCTCCTCAGAAAGGCTCACGCCCACCCAGGTGAGGAGGAAACCTCCTGAGCCCTTCAGAGGGTCCATGACCCTCTCCTGCCTGCTGGGGTCTCCCCCTCCTGGTCCAGTCAACTGGGGATGACCCCAGCCTCCCAGGTCACCAGCCCCCACACCCCCTCCCGCTGCGCATAGCTCAGCACAGCACAGACAAATACGAATATTCCCAAGACCTGGTGCAGGATTCCATGGGAGCCGGGCAAGCAGGCTCTAAGGGTGGCTGTCAATCGGAGGCCTTGTGCAAATGCCTGAAAGGAATGACCCGGCCACCCATTCATCACTTGCCCTGGAGACTTCACAAGGATACTTCTCCAAAGACACCTGGGGCTGGATTTCATTTGAAAGGGATATGTTGGAGACTCTCCAAATGCCAACCAGGAGAAACGATGCAAACCACCCACCCCCGCAGCAACACCAGCAACAACGCCAAAACCCCAACAGCAAGAGACAGACTCGGTACATCTTCTGACAGACCCGCACAGGTGAGAGTGGGATGTCAGGTACTATGGGGACCAGTGTGACAGAGGGGTCTCCACGGTGGGGAGGAGGATCCCTGAGGCAAGCGGGAGCTTGAACACGTCCTCAATTTTCCCTCTAAAGCTGACAGCGATTGCCACTGGTTCACTGATTGCAGGTGCCTGCGAGGACCACAGTGTCTTCTGGCCACAGCACAGCAAGCGCACGAGTGAGCCAGTGGAGCGAGTGAGGGGGTGAGTGCAGGAGCTGTCCCACGAAGGGCAGAGGTGGGGCTCTGTTTCCCTAGCCCTTGGGTCGAATCGTGGGAGGGCGAACCCAGAGGACCTGGGGGGATCGTCAAAGCCCAGGATCCTTCCCCAAGACCGAAGGAAGGAACATAGACATTGGTGAGGAAGGGTTAGGGGGAGGGGGAGTGGACTGTGACCTGGAGGTGCTGTCTCTCCACCTCTGCACCAGGTGCGTGGCCATCTCCAGGCAAGGAGAGGCAACCGGAGGAGAAGCCACCAAGAGATCCGTATCCTGTGCAGGTCCACATGGAGGAAGGGGCTCGTTCTACCCTTTGAGAGTCCCTGAGCGGCATAGAACGGGGCACCTCTGGGAACGTGGGCCAAAACAACTGCATCATGCCTGGGAAAGCCTGGGACAACCCCCTGGAGTGGGCCAGTGGCTCCAGGTGAAGGAAGGGGCATTCTTGGCCGAGTTCACAGCACGTCAGTGCTCCCGCTCCCCCTCCTCCCGCCCCTCCCCCTCCCCCTCATCCCTTTATCCCCTGAAGCAAACACTGACTAACACTGGGGCCCAATCAGATTCTCCCTCGTGGGGACACAGCCTTGAGGCACATCCACTTACCATGGTTTGTCTTGTAAGTGAGGAAAGCCAAGGTGGAATGCCGAGGACCCCAATCCCCAGGGCGACTCTGCGGGAGACGCCACAGGGCCCGTGTGGGGAGGAGGGGGTGGACAGAATCGGGGAGCCCTTGCTCAGGCCTGCCCAGTGCCTCATCCCCACCCCACACCCCACGCACCGTCCCTCCACGCCCAGCCATCTTCCAGGCCAGCCCCTAGCATGGTGTTCACTCCACTGGAGAATGGATGGTGGAGATCGTGGTTCCAAAGAGCTCCCTGCCTCTAGGATGCCTTTGAGCACGTGGAGTGGAGTGAGAAGCTCCCAGGGTAGCTCCGACCTGGGTTTCAGCCTCGGGGGACCTGGAAGGGGCTCTTGGACTGAGGGTGAAACCGCGAGGGGCAGGCCGTGTCTGACGGACCAGGCTTCCCTCAGACATCCTCAGGCACCTGCACCGTGGAAGGAGCCCTGTGGAGCCCCGCGAGACAGACACCCCGACACCACCTCTGCTAATGATGGGCGTGTCTGGGCCATGGGAAATGGATCAAACGAACCTGGCACGGGACAGGGTTTGGATGCAGTCTACTTGGTAATAAACTGAGTGAAATCATTGGCATGAGTGTTTAATTCGAGAAATGAAGACCTATGAAATTCATCGCGGGGTTGGGGGGGCAGGGCTGTGTATCTCTGGAGAGGTGCCCTGTCTTGTCTGGGCGGAAGTGCACTCCAGAAACCCGGAAGTGTCGTTCTTCAACACCAATGGAAAGCTGTGTTTCTAGAAGGGGTTTTCCTTTGACTCAAGCCACCAAGAGGGACGGTATTGCATGGGTGTTTTGGTGTGTAATCACCGCTGGTCCACGGGATAGGATGATTATTCTCAGTTTCATGTCTGAAGTTCATCCCCCTGGTACCGAGGGCAAACGAGGGTGCCTGTGGCTTCTGAGAAGGGCAGTCCCTTGGATGTCCAGGGCCCCACGCTCAGGAAAGAGGGTTCTGCCAGGTCGGATGGGCCCAGTGATGGGGACGCTGGTCCCCACACTTCCCTCCAGTAGCGCTAGGAGAAAGAGCAAGCAGAGCACAGCCTATGCCTTGGTGCCAGCCAGGCCCATCTCAACCCAGGACCGCTTGCTCCCAGGGGGGTGGCCGCTGCATCTCCGACAGATCCCACTGGGTGCTGAGCCTTCCCTCGCAAAGACAAGAAGGGAGAAGGCAGTGGGTTTGGAGCGAGGCAGTATCTGAGCACCGAAGAGCCTTCACTCCTTCCTAAAATGGGCACAGAGCATCTCCTGTGCTCTCTGAGGTGGGGTAGGGGGCACTGCATGCTGGCCACCATGCTGGGCACTGCAGTCCATGGAGCGCAGTGCATCCTCATGGAGACTTGAAGTGATCACAGTCGAGTCACACATGAGAGTGGAATGCGTACGGTTGTGGAGTTAGAGGATTTCTCAGCTGAGAATTCCTGATTCCCAGGGGGACAGCATTCCAGCAGCAGGGGAGAGAGCAGTTCATTGTATCTGGCGGCAGTTTGGTTCACTTCTCCTAAAGTGCCTGGACGTCCTGTGACATCAGACATTTGGCTTCTGTCTCCCATGTTCATCCTCAAAGGAGCATGCCACCTGAACCTTACAGAAGGTAACTCAACAACACTTCGAGCTCAGGCAAAGAAACCAAACGAACAAATGAAAAACCCTAACCTCCCCACGCCCACCCCCCCACCCCCAACACCAGAAACAACAAAGAAATCCAGAGCAGTGAAAAATGCAGTGAACAGAGCAAACCAAGTGCACAAAATGGATTTGAAAGATTCACAGAAAAGAATCCTGCAGACCTATTGGGAGACGTCTACGGAGAGGGGGAGGCACAAGTACAAACTCTTTGCAGTATGGTATTGGAAAAATGTAAGTTGTGTGTTTGGGTGGTGTTGGCATTGGCATCAGGGTGGTTGGGGGTTAGGGGGTGGGGGTAGGGGTGGCGTGGTGAGCCTCTGTAGGAAAGGGAGGCATTCATACTATAACGTTGTACAAAGAAACCTGCCGACTAGTATTCCAATGATGCCTAAGTAGGAATGTGAAACTCAACGTTCATTTATAAAATCAAAGGTCCTCCCTGCACTGACGGAAGACCCTTCCCTAACGTCGTTGGGGACAGCGAAACCACCTGACTTGCAGCTCTGCCCCTCCTATCTGTCAGTAGGTTCTCATCCAGGTGGTCCCAGGACAGACACACTCCACTGGACCACGTGCAGCTTCGAAGGGGGCTGGGCGGGCTTGGGGGCAGGGTCCGTGGGGGAACTCTCCTCTCCTAGCTGACTCTTCCACTGCCTCAAGATCACATGACCTCGAGGAGTCTCACCCAAGGAACCTTACGTATCACCTTTCTCCTTTCCCTCCCCACGCCCCCACCCCCTGCACCTAAGGTTCGACCAGCACGTTGTGATTGAGCGTCCTCGTGCATTTCCCACTGAGCCGCACAGCTGTGTCTAGTCTATCTGGGAACAGAACCGAGAATCGTTTTTGACAGATGGCTATTTACATATGCCCCCACCAAGATCCCATAGAGAGGGAAAGAAAGACCAATGATTGCCCCCACGAACACAAACAATCATGCCCTGGATAAAGAAGAGGTGACGTGCCCCACGGGGCAGGCTGTGGAGCAGGGTCAGTCGGGGACCTTCCCTCTCCTAGCTGAATCTCTGACTGCCTCAAGGTCACATGACCTCAGGGAGTCTCACCCAAGGAACTTTATCTATCACTTTTTTTTTCCCACACCCTACATCAAAGGGTCAACCGGCACCTTTGCATCCTCAGGCATTTTTGACTGAGCCGGACAGCTGTGTCTAGTTTCTTCGGGGAGGGAAGCAAAGAATCATTTCTCACCGATGCCTATATACATATGCCCCCACCATCATCTCCACAGAGAGGGAAAGGAAGTATAAATATGTCCCCCACAAACACAAACAAGCATGCCCCGGATTAAGAAGATGTAAGACGCCCCCCACTCCACACACCACCTCAGCCACCCCCTCCCCCAACCGCCCGTTTCCAAAACAGACAGCGGAAGACTGCTCAGCCCACCACCCCTCCCCCAAGAAAGAGGAAGGGAATCATGCATTTGGAGCAATGACGATGGACTTGGGGGGAGGGGGGCTGGGGGGCTGGGGGCGGGAGGGCGTGATGCTGTGAGAAAGACGTCTGACAGAAAGACAAATACCGCACGACAGCGCTTCTATGTAGAATGCAAACCATGACAGCGATGTAGTGGATATATTCGCAACACAGGACAAACTGCTGGGTTACCAGTGGGCAGACGGAAGGCGAGGGGCGTAAGAGGCACACACTTATCAGGTGTGAGATCAGCTAAAAGAATGTCCTGTATGACACCGGGACCTAGAGCCAATACTTTCTAGGAAGCATCAAGGAAATGTAAGCTTTGAGGAATTGTCAATCACTAGACTGTACACCTTCCATAATATTGTAGAGCAAGCATCGTTTCAATGAAAGAACAAAACCAAAGAGAACACAACAAAACACCAAAAACCAAAAGGTGGTGGTGGAGGGGGTGGGGGTGGGGAGGGGGGTGGGGAGAAAACACAGAAGAGATGAATACAAAATCAAAGCTACAGGTGGGCTGGCTTTGGGACACGATCATCGACATGAAGGAAAAGGACATGTTTCCACACTCCTTGAATCCCTTGCTAGGACACTGAACGCAAGAAGTGGCTCTCCTAACCTATGGGAATTGAAGTGGGAAGCTCTCAAGAACATCTGTCAGGAAAGGAGTAGAGTGGAATTTTGCACCATTGGGAAAAGTGTGAAAGTGTTTGTTTAGCCCTTGGGCAGGAATCGTTTTGAGCAAGTGTGTTGCCAACTGGCTTGTGTTCCCCCCAGTACCTGTGCTCAGCTTCTAAACCCCCGCGTGCATCCCTTGGGGGCAGGCTAAGGCCAACGCATCCCCTTGGCCGGCAAGTCATTTCCATTCTGAGCACCTTTCTACGTGAGCCTCTCAGAGGTGTTTCTGGAGGTGTGTAAACAGACTTCCCGGAGAAAGGTGTGCATTGTTCCCGCTGGGGATTGCGAGTGACCACGCCCTCAGGCCCTAAATCCGATCAGAAGCTTGCAGCGCATTGGTGGATTTCGTGCCCCCGGGGGTTGGGATGGGGGCGGAGTGGGTGGTGAGCCATCAAAGGGCTGGTGGGACTGGCCCAGGCTGTCACTTGCAGACCGGCCGTCTCCGGGAAGGTGGCATCCCTGCTGCAGCTGGAGCTCCGAGATGGACACTCTCGACACTCTCGTGGGCCTCGTTTGCAGAGACATGGAGGCTGCTTCTCTCGACTCGGGAGGTGAGCCTCCAGCTCAGTTCCACGTCTTTCCCAAACTCCACTCTTCCCGGCCAAGTGCCGCTGCTGTGGATGCCCGCCGGGGACCCTCTCGGCAGGAGGAACCGTGCCCGCCGGCCCAGACCGTTGGGCGCTGCCAGCGTGGTGACTTGGCGCGTGTGTCAGCAGGGCTGGCTCCCACCCAGACACGTCTCCTGAGTTGGAGGAGACCGTCTGTGGTCGGGGCTGGGCTTTGCAATATGGGGAACACCTGCTACTTGAATGCAGCCCTGCAGTGTCTGACCCACACACCACCCCTGGCCAGCTGGCTGCTGTCCCAGCAGCACTCGACGATCTGTCCAACCCAGACCTTCTGCATGCTGTGTGCTATGCAAGCCCACATCACGCGAGCCCTCCTTCATCCTGGCGAGGTGATCCGGCCCCGCCAAGACCTGCTCACTAGCTTCCACAGGCACGAGCAGGAAGATTCCCACGAGTTTCTGATGTTCACGCTGGATGCCATGCAGCAAGCGTGCTTGCGTGCCTGTGAGCTGTTGGGCTGTCCCTCCAACGACACCACCCTCATCCATCAGATCTTTGGTGGGTCCTGGCGATCTCAGGTCCAGTGTCTGCACTGCCTTGGGGTTTCAGACACGTTCGACCCTTATCTGGACATCACCCTGGATATCACGGCAGCTCAGAGTGTGGACCAAGCTTTGAAAGAGCTGGTGAAGCCCGAGAAGCTGGACGGTGAAAATGCCTATCGTTGCAGTGTTTGTCTCCAGAAGGTGCCTGCCACCAAGAGGTTGACTCTGCACAGCGCCTCCAAGGTCCTGATCCTTGTGCTGAAACGCTTCACACAGATGGCCGGCGACAAAATGGCTCAGAAAGTGCACTATCCCCAGTGCCTCGACTTGCAACCCTACATGTCCGAGCAGACGGCAGGCCCACTGGATTATGTGCTCTATGCAGTGCTGGTGCACTCTGGGTGGAGCTGTCACCGAGGACACTACTTTTGTTATGTCCAAGCTGGCAACGGCCAGTGGTATCACATGGACGATGCCAAGGTTACCGCCTGTGACGTGACGTCTGCCCTGAGCCAAAGCGCCTATGTCCTCTTTTATGCCCAGAAGAGTGCCTTGGAAGGAGACGGTGGGCCAGTGGCACCGGGAGGGGCACCGACGTCCCTGGGGGCTGACCCCACAGGCACTGTCGTGGCCCACAGGGGACCGGAAAGAGATGCCAGCATCAGAGCTCCTGGGTCGGAGGAGCCCCTGGAGGAAACAGGCGTTCAAGCAATCAGCTTAGAGCAGTGGAGACGCCTCCAAGAACACGACCGACCTCGGCCTGAATTCAACCTCAGGAAGGTCGAGTCTGCCCTGCCTGCCGGTGCGGTCGTGATTCACCGGTCGAAATACGCAGCTGGCATGAACCCACAACTGCCTGAACCGGGGAACTACCAGCTCAACCATCCAACCAGGGACAGCCCACCTCAGGGGCCCATCAACATCAGCAACGTCCCTTGTCTCAGCGGGAGGGCCAAAACTACCAAGAAAAAGAACAAGAAGAAGCAGGGGGCTCTGGGTGCATTGCACTAGGCTCCGGTGCACATCCCTGCAGACACGCACACACACCCACGCACCAACCCACACACCCACCCGCTCACACACTTGCTGCCCAACCTACGCTCACCTAGAGGAAATCGGGTGTGCTACACGTGGGAATAATCTACCCTTGTGGAAGGACTGTTAGTCTGCAGTGTTCATGGGACGTGCTATTCACTTGGAACTTCTTACTACTGAGCTTTCAGGCGTGGCTCTCCACTGGCATGCTACTGGGGAGGGTGGGATTGATGACTGGGTCTAAGGACTGTCTCAGCACAATCCACGTCCACGGCACTGGAACAGTCCTTTGGGGATGGGGCGTCTGGTAGGTTTCCTTTGGTTTTAACCCTCCCCTCCCCACCCCCAACCCCTTCATTTGCTGCACTATTGGCTTCTTGTGAAGGACGCAGCCTGGAGGCTCCTCAGAAAGGCTCACGCCCACCCAGGTGAGGAGGAAACCTCCTGAGCCCTTCAGAGGGTCCATGACCCTCTCCTGCCTGCTGGGGTCTCCCCCTCCTGGTCCAGTCAACTGGGGATGACCCCAGCCTCCCAGGTCACCAGCCCCCACACCCCCTCCCGCTGCGCATAGCTCAGCACAGCACAGACAAATACGAATATTCCCAAGACCTGGTGCAGGATTCCATGGGAGCCGGGCAAGCAGGCTCTAAGGGTGGCTGTCAATCGGAGGCCTTGTGCAAATGCCTGAAAGGAATGACCCGGCCACCCATTCATCACTTGCCCTGGAGACTTCACAAGGATACTTCTCCAAAGACACCTGGGGCTGGATTTCATTTGAAAGGGATATGTTGGAGACTCTCCAAATGCCAACCAGGAGAAACGATGCAAACCACCCACCCCCGCAGCAACACCAGCAACAACGCCAAAACCCCAACAGCAAGAGACAGACTCGGTACATCTTCTGACAGACCCGCACAGGTGAGAGTGGGATGTCAGGTACTATGGGGACCAGTGTGACAGAGGGGTCTCCACGGTGGGGAGGAGGATCCCTGCGGCAAGCGGGAGCTTGAACACGTCCTCAATTTTCCCTCTAAAGCTGACAGCGATTGCCACTGGTTCACTGATTGCAGGTGCCTGCGAGGACCACAGTGTCTTCTGGCCACAGCACAGCAAGCGCACGAGTGAGCCAGTGGAGCGAGTGAGGGGGTGAGTGCAGGAGCTGTCCCACGAAGGGCAGAGGTGGGGCTCTGTTTCCCTAGCCCTTGGGTCGAATCGTGGGAGGGCGAACCCAGAGGACCTGGGGGTATCGTCAAAGCCCAGGATCCTTCCCCAAGACCGAAGGAAGGAACATAGACATTGGTGAGGAAGGGTTAGGGGGAGGGGGAGTGGACTGTGACCTGGAGGTGCTGTCTCTCCACCTCTGCACCAGGTGCGTGGCCATCTCCAGGCAAGGAGAGGCAACCGGAGGAGAAGCCACCAAGAGATCCGTATCCTGTGCAGGTCCACATGGAGGAAGGGGCTCGTTCTACCCTTTGAGAGTCCCTGAGCGGCATAGAACGGGGCACCTCTGGGAACGTGGGCCAAAACAACTGCATCATGCCTGGGAAAGCCTGGGACAACCCCCTGGAGTGGGCCAGTGGCTCCAGGTGAAGGAAGGGGCATTCTTGGCCGAGTTCACAGCACGTCAGTGCTCCCGCTCCCCCTCCTCCCGCCCCTCCCCCTCCCCCTCATCCCTTTATCCCCTGAAGCAAACACTGACTAACACTGGGGCCCAATCAGATTCTCCCTCGTGGGGACACAGCCTTGAGGCACATCCACTTACCATGGTTTGTCTTGTAAGTGAGGAAAGCCAAGGTGGAATGCCGAGGACCCCAATCCCCAGGGCGACTCTGCGGGAGACGCCACAGGGCCCGTGTGGGGAGGAGGGGGTGGACAGAATCGGGGAGCCCTTGCTCAGGCCTGCCCAGTGCCTCATCCCCACCCCACACCCCACGCACCGTCCCTCCACGCCCAGCCATCTTCCAGGCCAGCCCCTAGCATGGTGTTCACTCCACTGGAGAATGGATGGTGGAGATCGTGGTTCCAAAGAGCTCCCTGCCTCTAGGATGCCTTTGAGCACGTGGAGTGGAGTGAGAAGCTCCCAGGGTAGCTCCGACCTGGGTTTCAGCCTCGGGGGACCTGGAAGGGGCTCTTGGACTGAGGGTGAAACCGCGAGGGGCAGGCCGTGTCTGACGGACCAGGCTTCCCTCAGACATCCTCAGGCACCTGCACCGTGGAAGGAGCCCTGTGGAGCCCCGCGAGACAGACACCCCGACACCACCTCTGCTAATGATGGGCGTGTCTGGGCCATGGGAAATGGATCAAACGAACCTGGCACGGGACAGGGTTTGGATGCAGTCTACTTGGTAATAAACTGAGTGAAATCATTGGCATGAGTGTTTAATTCGAGAAATGAAGACCTATGAAATTCATCGCGGGGTTGGGGGGGCAGGGCTGTGTATCTCTGGAGAGGTGCCCTGTCTTGTCTGGGCGGAAGTGCACTCCAGAAACCCGGAAGTGTCGTTCTTCAACACCAATGGAAAGCTGTGTTTCTAGAAGGGGTTTTCCTTTGACTCAAGCCACCAAGAGGGACGGTATTGCATGGGTGTTTTGGTGTGTAATCACCGCTGGTCCACGGGATAGGATGATTATTCTCAGTTTCATGTCTGAAGTTCATCCCCCTGGTACCGAGGGCAAACGAGGGTGCCTGTGGCTTCTGAGAAGGGCAGTCCCTTGGATGTCCAGGGCCCCACGCTCAGGAAAGAGGGTTCTGCCAGGTCGGATGGGCCCAGTGATGGGGACGCTGGTCCCCACACTTCCCTCCAGTAGCGCTAGGAGAAAGAGCAAGCAGAGCACAGCCTATGCCTTGGTGCCAGCCAGGCCCATCTCAACCCAGGACCGCTTGCTCCCAGGGGGGTGGCCGCTGCATCTCCGACAGATCCCACTGGGTGCTGAGCCTTCCCTCGCAAAGACAAGAAGGGAGAAGGCAGTGGGTTTGGAGTGAGGCAGTATCTGAGCACCGAAGAGCCTTCACTCCTTCCTAAAATGGGCACAGAGCATCTCCTGTGCTCTCTGAGGTGGGGTAGGGGGCACTGCATGCTGGCCACCATGCTGGGCACTGCAGTCCATGGAGCGCAGTGCATCCTCATGGAGACTTGAAGTGATCACAGTCGAGTCACACATGAGAGTGGAATGCGTACGGTTGTGGAGTTAGAGGATTTCTCAGCTGAGAATTCCTGATTCCCAGGGGGACAGCATTCCAGCAGCAGGGGAGAGAGCAGTTCATTGTATCTGGCGGCAGTTTGGTTCACTTCTCCTAAAGTGCCTGGACGTCCTGTGACATCAGACATTTGGCTTCTGTCTCCCATGTTCATCCTCAAAGGAGCATGCCACCTGAACCTTACAGAAGGTAACTCAACAACACTTCGAGCTCAGGCAAAGAAACCAAACGAACAAATGAAAAACCCTAACCTCCCCACGCCCACCCCCCCACCCCCAACACCAGAAACAACAAAGAAATCCAGAGCAGTGAAAAATGCAGTGAACAGAGCAAACCAAGTGCACAAAATGGATTTGAAAGATTCACAGAAAAGAATCCTGCAGACCTATTGGGAGACGTCTACGGAGAGGGGGAGGCACAAGTACAAACTCTTTGCAGTATGGTATTGGAAAAATGTAAGTTGTGTGTTTGGGTGGTGTTGGCATTGGCATCAGGGTGGTTGGGGGTTAGGGGGTGGGGGTAGGGGTGGCGTGGTGAGCCTCTGTAGGAAAGGGAGGCATTCATACTATAACGTTGTACAAAGAAACCTGCCGACTAGTATTCCAATGATGCCTAAGTAGGAATGTGAAACTCAACGTTCATTTATAAAATCAAAGGTCCTCCCTGCACTGACGGAAGACCCTTCCCTAACGTCGTTGGGGACAGCGAAACCACCTGACTTGCAGCTCTGCCCCTCCTATCTGTCAGTAGGTTCTCATCCAGGTGGTCCCAGGACAGACACACTCCACTGGACCACGTGCAGCTTCGAAGGGGGCTGGGCGGGCTTGGGGGCAGGGTCCGTGGGGGAACTCTCCTCTCCTAGCTGACTCTTCCACTGCCTCAAGATCACATGACCTCGAGGAGTCTCACCCAAGGAACCTTACGTATCACCTTTCTCCTTTCCCTCCCCACGCCCCCACCCCCTGCACCTAAGGTTCGACCAGCACGTTGTGATTGAGCGTCCTCGTGCATTTCCCACTGAGCCGCACAGCTGTGTCTAGTCTATCTGGGAACAGAACCGAGAATCGTTTTTGACAGATGGCTATTTACATATGCCCCCACCAAGATCCCATAGAGAGGGAAAGAAAGACCAATGATTGCCCCCACGAACACAAACAATCATGCCCTGGATAAAGAAGAGGTGACGTGCCCCACGGGGCAGGCTGTGGAGCAGGGTCAGTCGGGGACCTTCCCTCTCCTAGCTGAATCTCTGACTGCCTCAAGGTCACATGACCTCAGGGAGTCTCACCCAAGGAACTTTATCTATCACTTTTTTTTTCCCACACCCTACATCAAAGGGTCAACCGGCACCTTTGCATCCTCAGGCATTTTTGACTGAGCCGGACAGCTGTGTCTAGTTTCTTCGGGGAGGGAAGCAAAGAATCATTTCTCACCGATGCCTATATACATATGCCCCCACCATCATCTCCACAGAGAGGGAAAGGAAGTATAAATATGTCCCCCACAAACACAAACAAGCATGCCCCGGATTAAGAAGATGTAAGACGCCCCCCACTCCACACACCACCTCAGCCACCCCCTCCCCCAACCGCCCGTTTCCAAAACAGACAGCGGAAGACTGCTCAGCCCACCACCCCTCCCCCAAGAAAGAGGAAGGGAATCATGCATTTGGAGCAATGACGATGGACTTGGGGGGAGGGGGGCTGGGGGGCTGGGGGCGGGAGGGCGTGATGCTGTGAGAAAGACGTCTGACAGAAAGACAAATACCGCACGACAGCGCTTCTATGTAGAATGCAAACCATGACAGCGATGTAGTGGATATATTCGCAACACAGGACAAACTGCTGGGTTACCAGTGGGCAGACGGAAGGCGAGGGGCGTAAGAGGCACACACTTATCAGGTGTGAGATCAGCTAAAAGAATGTCCTGTATGACACCGGGACCTAGAGCCAATACTTTCTAGGAAGCATCAAGGAAATGTAAGCTTTGAGGAATTGTCAATCACTAGACTGTACACCTTCCATAATATTGTAGAGCAAGCATCGTTTCAATGAAAGAACAAAACCAAAGAGAACACAACAAAACACCAAAAACCAAAAGGTGGTGGTGGAGGGGGTGGGGGTGGGGAGGGGGGTGGGGAGAAAACACAGAAGAGATGAATACAAAATCAAAGCTACAGGTGGGCTGGCTTTGGGACACGATCATCGACATGAAGGAAAAGGACATGTTTCCACACTCCTTGAATCCCTTGCTAGGACACTGAACGCAAGAAGTGGCTCTCCTAACCTATGGGAATTGAAGTGGGAAGCTCTCAAGAACATCTGTCAGGAAAGGAGTAGAGTGGAATTTTGCACCATTGGGAAAAGTGTGAAAGTGTTTGTTTAGCCCTTGGGCAGGAATCGTTTTGAGCAAGTGTGTTGCCAACTGGCTTGTGTTCCCCCCAGTACCTGTGCTCAGCTTCTAAACCCCCGCGTGCATCCCTTGGGGGCAGGCTAAGGCCAACGCATCCCCTTGGCCGGCAAGTCATTTCCATTCTGAGCACCTTTCTACGTGAGCCTCTCAGAGGTGTTTCTGGAGGTGTGTAAACAGACTTCCCGGAGAAAGGTGTGCATTGTTCCCGCTGGGGATTGCGAGTGACCACGCCCTCAGGCCCTAAATCCGATCAGAAGCTTGCAGCGCATTGGTGGATTTCGTGCCCCCGGGGGTTGGGATGGGGGCGGAGTGGGTGGTGAGCCATCAAAGGGCTGGTGGGACTGGCCCAGGCTGTCACTTGCAGACCGGCCGTCTCCGGGAAGGTGGCATCCCTGCTGCAGCTGGAGCTCCGAGATGGACACTCTCGACACTCTCGTGGGCCTCGTTTGCAGAGACATGGAGGCTGCTTCTCTCGACTCGGGAGGTGAGCCTCCAGCTCAGTTCCACGTCTTTCCCAAACTCCACTCTTCCCGGCCAAGTGCCGCTGCTGTGGATGCCCGCCGGGGACCCTCTCGGCAGGAGGAACCGTGCCCGCCGGCCCAGACCGTTGGGCGCTGGCAGCGTGGTGACTTGGCGCGTGTGTCAGCAGGGCTGGCTCCCGCCCAGACACGTCTCCTGAGTTGGAGGAGACCGTCTGTGGTCGGGGCTGGGCTTTGCAATATGGGGAACACCTGCTACTTGAATGCAGCCCTGCAGTGTCTGACCCACACACCACCCCTGGCCAGCTGGCTGCTGTCCCAGCAGCACTCGACGATCTGTCCAACCCAGACCTTCTGCATGCTGTGTGCTATGCAAGCCCACATCACGCGAGCCCTCCTTCATCCTGGCGAGGTGATCCGGCCCCGCCAAGACCTGCTCACTAGCTTCCACAGGCACGAGCAGGAAGATTCCCACGAGTTTCTGATGTTCACGCTGGATGCCATGCAGCAAGCGTGCTTGCGTGCCTGTGAGCTGTTGGGCTGTCCCTCCAACGACACCACCCTCATCCATCAGATCTTTGGTGGGTCCTGGCGATCTCAGGTCCAGTGTCTGCACTGCCTTGGGGTTTCAGACACGTTCGACCCTTATCTGGACATCACCCTGGATATCACGGCAGCTCAGAGTGTGGACCAAGCTTTGAAAGAGCTGGTGAAGCCCGAGAAGCTGGACGGTGAAAATGCCTATCGTTGCAGTGTTTGTCTCCAGAAGGTGCCTGCCACCAAGAGGTTGACTCTGCACAGCGCCTCCAAGGTCCTGATCCTTGTGCTGAAACGCTTCACACAGATGGCCGGCGACAAAATGGCTCAGAAAGTGCACTATCCCCAGTGCCTCGACTTGCAACCCTACATGTCCGAGCAGACGGCAGGCCCACTGGATTATGTGCTCTATGCAGTGCTGGTGCACTCTGGGTGGAGCTGTCACCGAGGACACTACTTTTGTTATGTCCAAGCTGGCAACGGCCAGTGGTATCACATGGACGATGCCAAGGTTACCGCCTGTGACGTGACGTCTGCCCTGAGCCAAAGCGCCTATGTCCTCTTTTATGCCCAGAAGAGTGCCTTGGAAGGAGACGGTGGGCCAGTGGCACCGGGAGGGGCACCGACGTCCCTGGGGGCTGACCCCACAGGCACTGTCGTGGCCCACAGGGGACCAGAAAGAGATGCCAGCATCAGAGCTCCTGGGTCGGAGGAGCCCCTGGAGGAAACAGGCGTTCAAGCAATCAGCTTAGAGCAGTGGAGACGCCTCCAAGAACACGACCGACCTCGGCCTGAATTCAACCTCAGGAAGGTCGAGTCTGCCCTGCCTGCTGGTGCGGTCGTGATTCACCGGTCGAAATACGCAGCTGGCATGAACCCACAACTGCCTGAACCGGGGAACTACCAGCTCAACCATCCAACCAGGGACAGCCCACCTCAGGGGCCCATCAACATCAGCAACGTCCCTTGTCTCAGCGGGAGGGCCAAAACTACCAAGAAAAAGAACAAGAAGAAGCAGGGGGCTCTGGGTGCATTGCACTAGGCTCCGGTGCACATCCCTGCAGACACGCACACACACCCACGCACCAACCCACACACCCACCCGCTCACACACTTGCTGCCCAACCTACGCTCACCTAGAGGAAATCGGGTGTGCTACACGTGGGAATAATCTACCCTTGTGGAAGGACTGTTAGTCTGCAGTGTTCATGGGACGTGCTATTCACTTGGAACTTCTTACTACTGAGCTTTCAGGCGTGGCTCTCCACTGGCATGCTACTGGGGAGGGTGGGATTGATGACTGGGTCTAAGGACTGTCTCAGCACAATCCACGTCCACGGCACTGGAACAGTCCTTTGGGGATGGGGCGTCTGGTAGGTTTCCTTTGGTTTTAACCCTCCCCTCCCCACCCCCAACCCCTTCATTTGCTGCACTATTGGCTTCTTGTGAAGGACGCAGCCTGGAGGCTCCTCAGAAAGGCTCACGCCCACCCAGGTGAGGAGGAAACCTCCTGAGCCCTTCAGAGGGTCCATGACCCTCTCCTGCCTGCTGGAGTCTCCCCCTCCTGGTCCAGTCAACTGGGGATGACCCCAGCCTCCCAGGTCACCAGCCCCCACACCCCCTCCCACTGCGCATAGCTCAGCACAGCACAGACAAATATGAATATTCCCAAGACCTGGTGCAGGATTCCATGGGAGCCGGGCAAGCAGGCTCTAAGGGTGGCTGTCAATCGGAGGCCTTGTGCAAATGCCTGAAAGGAATGACCCGGCCACCCATTCATCACTTGCCCTGGAGACTTCACAAGGATACTTCTCCAAAGACACCTGGGGCTGGATTTCATTTGAAAGGGATATGTTGGAGACTCTCCAAATGCCAACCAGGAGAAACGATGCAAACCACCCACCCCCGCAGCAACACCAGCAACAACGCCAAAACCCCAACAGCAAGAGACAGACTCGGTACATCTTCTGACAGACCCGCACAGGTGAGAGTGGGATGTCAGGTACTATGGGGACCAGTGTGACAGAGGGGTCTCCACGGTGGGGAGGAGGATCCCTGCGGCAAGTGGGAGCTTGAACACGTCCTCAATTTTCCCTCTAAAGCTGACAGCGATTGCCACTGGTTCACTGATTGCAGGTGCCTGCGAGGACCACAGTGTCTTCTGGCCACAGCACAGCAAGCGCACGAGTGAGCCAGCGGAGCGAGTGAGGGGGTGAGTGCAGGAGCTGTCCCACGAAGGGCAGAGGTGGGGCTCTGTTTCCCTAGCCCTTGGGTCGAATCGTGGGAGGGCGAACCCAGAGGACCTGGGGGGATCGTCAAAGCCCAGGATCCTTCCCCAAGACCGAAGGAAGGAACGTAGACACTGGTAGGAAGTTTTAGGGGGAGGGGGAGTGGACTGTGACCTGGAGGTGCTGTCTCTCCACCTCTGCACCAGGTGCGTGGCCATCTCCAGGCAAGGAGAGGCAACCAGAGGAGAAGCCACCAAGAGATCCGTATCCTCTGCAGGTCCACATGGAGGAAGGGGCTCATTCTACCCTTTGAGAGTCCCTGAGCGGCATAGAACGGGGCACCTCTGGGAACGTGGGCCAAAACAACTGCATCATGCCTGGGAAAGCCTGGGACAACCCCCTGGAGTGGGCCAGTGGCTCCAGGTGAAGGAAGGGGCATTCTTGGCCGAGTTCACAGCACGTCAGTGCTCCCGCTCCCCCTCCTCCCGCCCCTCCCCCTCCCCCTCATCCCTTTATCCCCTGAAGCAAACACTGACTAACACTGGGGCCCAATCAGATTCTCCCTCGTGGGGACACAGCCTTGAGGCACATCCACTTACCATGGTTTGTCTTGTAAGTGAGGAAAGCCAAGGTGGAATGCCGAGGACCCCAATCCCCAGGG
Source organism: Hippopotamus amphibius kiboko (assembly GCF_030028045.1). NCBI lineage: Eukaryota > Metazoa > Chordata > Mammalia > Artiodactyla > Hippopotamidae > Hippopotamus > Hippopotamus amphibius. Next base: position 33,340,148 of record NC_080193.1, read on the forward strand.
CGACTCTGCGGGAGACGCCACAGGGCCCGTGTGGGGAGGAGGGGGTGGACAGAATCGGGGAGCCCTTGCTCAGGCCTGCCCAGTGCCTCATCCCCACCCCACACCCCACGCACCGTCCCTCCACGCCCAGCCATCTTCCAGGCCAGCCCCTAGCATGGTGTTCACTCCACTGGAGAATGGATGGTGGAGATCGTGGTTCCAAAGAGCTCCCTGCCTCTAGGATGCCTTTGAGCACGTGGAGTGGAGTGAGAAGCTCCCAGGGTAGCTCCGACCTGGGTTTCAGCCTCGGGGGACCTGGAAGGGGCTCTTGGACTGAGGGTGAAACCGCGAGGGGCAGGCCGTGTCTGACGGACCAGGCTTCCCTCAGACATCCTCAGGCACCTGCACCGTGGAAGGAGCCCTGTGGAGCCCCGCGAGACAGACACCCCGACACCACCTCTGCTAATGATGGGCGTGTCTGGGCCATGGGAAATGGATCAAACGAACCTGGCACGGGACAGGGTTTGGATGCAGTCTACTTGGTAATAAACTGAGTGAAATCATTGGCATGAGTGTTTAATTCGAGAAATGAAGACCTATGAAATTCATCGCGGGGTTGGGGGGGCAGGGCTGTGTATCTCTGGAGAGGTGCCCTGTCTTGTCTGGGCGGAAGTGCACTCCAGAAACCCGGAAGTGTCGTTCTTCAACACCAATGGAAAGCTGTGTTTCTAGAAGGGGTTTTCCTTTGACTCAAGCCACCAAGAGGGACGGTATTGCATGGGTGTTTTGGTGTGTAATCACCGCTGGTCCACGGGATAGGATGATTATTGTCAGTTTCATGTCTGAAGTTCATCCCCCTGGTACCGAGGGCAAACGAGGGTGCCTGTGGCTTCTGAGAAGGGCAGTCCCTTGGATGTCCAGGGCCCCACGCTCAGGAAAGAGGGTTCTGCCAGGTCGGATGGGCCCAGTGATGGGGACGCTGGTCCCCACACTTCCCTCCAGTAGCGCTAGGAGAAAGAGCAAGCAGAGCACAGCCTATGCCTTGGTGCCAGCCAGGCCCATCTCAACCCAGGACCGCTTGCTCCCAGGGGGGTGGCCGCTGCATCTCCGACAGATCCCACTGGGTGCTGAGCCTTCCCTCGCAAAGACAAGAAGGGAGAAGGCAGTGGGTTTGGAGCGAGGCAGTATCTGAGCACCGAAGAGCCTTCACTCCTTCCTAAAATGGGCACAGAGCATCTCCTGTGCTCTCTGAGGTGGGGTAGGGGGCACTGCATGCTGGCCACCATGCTGGGCACTGCAGTCCACGGAGCGCAGTGCATCCTCATGGAGACTTGAAGTGATCACAGTCGAGTCACACATGAGAGTGGAATGCGTACGGTTGTGGAGTTAGAGGATTTCTCAGCTGAGAATTCCTGATTCCCAGGGGGACAGCATTCCAGCAGCAGGGGAGAGAGCAGTTCATTGTATCTGGCGGCAGTTTGGTTCACTTCTCCTAAAGTGCCTGGACGTCCTGTGACATCAGACATTTGGCTTCTGTCTCCCATGTTCATCCTCAAAGGAGCATGCCACCTGAACCTTACAGAAGGTAACTCAACAACACTTCGAGCTCAGGCAAAGAAACCAAACGAACAAATGAAAAACCCTAACCTCCCCACGCCCACCCCCCCACCCCCAACACCAGAAACAACAAAGAAATCCAGAGCAGTGAAAAATGCAGTGAACAGAGCAAACCAAGTGCACAAAATGGATTTGAAAGATTCACAGAAAAGAATCCTGCAGACCTATTGGGAGACGTCTACAGAGAGGGGGAGGCACAAGTACAAACTCTTTGCAGTATGGTATTGGAAAAATGTAAGTTGTGTGTTTGGGTGGTGTTGGCATTGGCATCAGGGTGGTTGGGGGTTAGGGGGTGGGGGTAGGGGTGGCGTGGTGAGCCTCTGTAGGAAAGGGAGGCATTCATACTATAACGTTGTACAAAGAAACCTGCCGACTAGTATTCCAATGATGCCTAAGTAGGAATGTGAAACTCAACGTTCATTTATAAAATCAAAGGTCCTCCCTGCACTGACGGAAGACCCTTCCCTAACGTCGTTGGGGACAGCGAAACCACCTGACTTGCAGCTCTGCCCCTCCTATCTGTCAGTAGGTTCTCATCCAGGTGGTCCCAGGACAGACACACTCCACTGGACCACGTGCAGCTTCGAAGGGGGCTGGGCGGGCTTGGGGGCAGGGTCCGTGGGGGAACTCTCCTCTCCTAGCTGACTCTTCCACTGCCTCAAGATCACATGACCTCGAGGAGTCTCACCCAAGGAACCTTACGTATCACCTTTCTCCTTTCCCTCCCCACGCCCCCACCCCCTGCACCTAAGGTTCGACCAGCACGTTGTGATTGAGCGTCCTCGTGCATTTCCCACTGAGCCGCACAGCTGTGTCTAGTCTATCTGGGGACAGAACCGAGAATCGTTTTTGACAGATGGCTATTTACATATGCCCCCACCAAGATCCCATAGAGAGGGAAAGAAAGACCAATGATTGCCCCCACGAACACAAACAATCATGCCCTGGATAAAGAAGAGGTGACGTGCCCCACGGGGCGGGCTGTGGAGCAGGGTCAGTCGGGGACCTTCCCTCTCCTAGCTGAATCTCTGACTGCCTCAAGGTCACATGACCTCAGGGAGTCTCACCCAAAGAACTTTATCTATCACTTTTTTTTTTCCACACCCTACATCAAAGGGTCAACCGGCACCTTTGCATCCTCAGGCATTTTTGACTGAGCCGGACAGCTGTGTCTAGTTTCTTCGGGGCGGGAAGCAAAGAATCATTTCTCACCGATGCCTATATACATATGCCCCCACCATCATCTCCACAGAGAGGGAAAGGAAGTATAAATATGTCCCCCACAAACACAAACAAGCATGCCCCGGATTAAGAAGATGTAAGACGCCCCCCACTCCACACACCACCTCAGCCACCCCCTTCCCCCCCCGCCCGTTTCCAAAACAGACAGCGGAAGACTGCTCAGCCCACCACCCCTCCCCCAAGAAAGAGGAAGGGAATCATGCGTTTGGAGCAATGACGATGGACTTGGGGGGAGGGGGGCTGGGGGGCTGGGGGCGGGAGGGCGTGATGCTGTGAGAAAGACGTCTGACAGAAAGACAAATACCGCACGACAGCGCTTCTATGTAGAATGCAAACCATGACAGCGATGTAGTGGATATATTCGCAACACAGGACAAACTGCTGGGTTACCAGTGGGCAGACGGAAGGCGAGGGGCGTAAGAGGCACACACTTATCAGGTGTGAGATCAGCTAAAAGAATGTCCTGTATGACACCGGGACCTAGAGCCAATACTTTCTAGGAAGCATCAAGGAAATGTAAGCTTTGAGGAATTGTCAATCACTAGACTGTACACCTTCCATAATATTGTAGAGCAAGCATCGTTTCAATGAAAGAACAAAACCAAAGAGAACACAACAAAACACCAAAAACCAAAAGGTGGTGGTGGAGGGGGTGGGGGTGGGGAGGGGGGTGGGGAGAAAACAGAAGAGATGAATACAAAATCAAAGCTACAGGTGGGCTGGCTTTGGGACACGATCATCGACATGAAGGAAAAGGACATGTTTCCACACTCCTTGCATCCCTTGCTAGGACACTGAATGCAAGAAGTGGCTCTCCTAACCTATGGGAATTGAAGTGGGAAGCTCTCAAGAACATCTGTCAGGAAAGGAGTAGAGTGGAATTTTGCACCATTGGGAAAAGTGTGAAAGTGTTTGTTTAGCCCTTGGGCAGGAATCGTTTTGAGCAAGTGTGTTGCCAACTGGCTTGTGTTCCCCCCAGTACCTGTGCTCAGCTTCTAAACCCCCGCGTGCATCCCTTGGGGGCAGGCTAAGGCCAACGCATCCCCTTGGCCGGCAAGTCATTTCCATTCTGAGCACCTTTCTACGTGAGCCTCTCAGAGGTGTTTCTGGAGGTGTGTAAACAGACTTCCCAGAGAAAGGTGTGCATTGTTCCCGCCGGGGATTGCGAGTGACCACGCCCTCAGGCCCTAAATCCGATCAGAAGCTTGCAGTGCATTGGTGGATTTCGTGCCCCCGTGGGTTGGGATGGGGGCGGAGTGGGTGGTGAGCCATCAAAGGGCTGGTGGGACTGGCCCAGGCTGTCACTTGCAGACCGGCCGTCTCCGGGAAGGAGGCATCCCTGCTGCAGCTGGAGCTCCGAGATGGACACTCTCGACACTCTCGTGGGCCTCGTTTGCAGAGACATGGAGGCTGCTTCTCTCGACTCGGGAGGTGAGCCTCCAGCTCAGTTCCACGTCTTTCCCAAACTCCACTCTTCCCGGCCAAGTGCCGCTGCTGTGGATGCCCGCCGGGGACCCTCTCGGCAGGAGGAACCGTGCCCGCCGGCCCAGACCGTTGGGCGCTGCCAGCATGGTGACTTGGCGCGTGTGTCAGCAGGGCTGGCTCCCGCCCAGACACGTCTCCTGAGTTGGAGGAGACCGTCTGTGGTCGGGGCTGGGCTTTGCAATATGGGGAACACCTGCTACTTGAATGCAGCCCTGCAGTGTCTGACCCACACACCACCCCTGGCCAGCTGGCTGCTGTCCCAGCAGCAATCAACGATCTGTCCAACCCAGACCTTCTGCATGCTGTGTGCTATGCAAGCCCACATCACGCGAGCCCTCCTTCATCCTGGCGAGGTGATCCGGCCCCGCCAGGACCTGCTCACTAGCTTCCACAGGCACGAGCAGGAAGATTCCCACGAGTTTCTGATGTTCACGCTGGATGCCATGCAGCAAGCCTGCTTGCGTGCCTGTAAGCTGTTGGGCTGTCCCTCCAACAACACCACCCTCATCCATCAGATCTTTGGTGGGTCCTGGCGATCTCAGGTCCAGTGTCCCCACTGCCTTGGGGTTTCAGACACGTTCGACCCTTATCTGGACATCACCCTGGATATCACGGCAGCTCAGAGTGTGGACCAAGCTTTGAAAGAGCTGGTGAAGCCCGAGAAGCTGGATGGTGAAAATGCCTATCGTTGCAGTGTTTGTCTCCAGAAGGTGCCTGCCACCAAGAGGTTGACTCTGCACAGCGCCTCCAAGGTCCTGATCCTTGTGCTGAAACGCTTCACACAGATCGCCGGCGACAAAATGGCTCAGAAAGTGCACTATCCCCAGTGCCTCGACTTGCAACCCTACATGTCCGAGCAGACGGCAGGCCCACTGGATTATGTGCTCTATGCAGTGCTGGTGCACTCCGGGTGGAGCTGTCACCGAGGACACTACTTTTGTTATGTCCAAGCTGGCAACGGCCAGTGGTATCACATGGACGATGCCAAGGTTACCGCCTGTGACGTGACGTCTGCCCTGAGCCAAAGCGCCTATGTCCTCTTTTATGCCCAGAAGAGTGCCTTGGAAGGAGACGGTGGGCCAGTGGCACCGGGAGGGGCACCGACGTCCCTGGGGGCTGACCCCACAGGAACTGTCGTGGCCCACAGGGGACCGGAAAGAGATGCCAGCATCAGAGCTCCTGGGTCGGAGGAGCCCCTGGAGGAAACAGGCGTTCAAGCAATCAGCTTAGAGCAGTGGAGACGCCTCCAAGAACACGACCGACCTCGGCCTGAATTCAACCTCAGGAAGGTCGAGTCTGCCCTGCCTGCCGGTGCGGTCGTGATTCACCGGTCGAAATACGCAGCTGGCATGAACCCACAACTGCCTGAACCGGGGAACTACCAGCTCAACCATCCAACCAGGGACAGCCCACCTCAGGGGCCCATCAACATCAGCAACGTCCCTTGTCTCAGCGGGAGGGCCAAAACTACCAAGAAAAAGAACAAGAAGAAGCAGGGGGCTCTGGGTGCATTGCACTAGGCTCCGGTGCACATCCCTGCAGACACGCACACACACCCACGCACCAACCCACACACCCACCCGCTCACACACTTGCTGCCCAACCTACGCTCACCTAGAGGAAATCGGGTGTGCTACACGTGGGAATAATCTACCCTTGTGGAAGGACTGTTAGTCTGCAGTGTTCATGGGACGTGCTATTCACTTGGAACTTCTTACTACTGAGCTTTCAGGCGTGGCTCTCCACTGGCATGCTACTGGGGAGGGTGGGATTGATGACTGGGTCTAAGGACTGTCTCAGCACAATCCATGTCCACGGCACTGGAACAGTCCTTTGGGGATGGGGCGTCTGGTAGTTTTCCTTTGGTTTTAACCCTCCCCTCCCCATCCCCAACCCCTTCATTTGCTGCACTATTGGCTTCTTGTGAAGGACGCAGCCTGGAGGCTCCTCAGAAAGGCTCACGCCCACCCAGGTGAGGAGGAAACCTCCTGAGCCCTTCAGAGGGTCCATGACCCTCTCCTGCCTGCTGGGGTCTCCCCCTCCTGGTCCAGTCAACTGGGGATGACCCCAGCCTCCCAGGTCACCAGCCCCCACACCCCATCCCACTGCGCATAGCTCAGCACAGCACAGACAAATACGAATATTCCCAAGACCTGGTGCAGGATTCCATGGGAGCCGGGCAAGCAGGCTCTAAGGGTGGCTGTCAATCGGAGGCCTTGTGCAAATGCCTGAAAGGAATGACCCGGCCACCCATTCATCACTTGCCCTGGAGACTTCACAAGGATACTTCTCCAAAGACACGTGGGGCTGGATTTCATTTGAAAGGGATATGTTGGAGACTCTCCAAATGCCAACCAGGAGAAACGATGCAAACCACCCACCCCCGCAGCAACACCAGCAACAACGCCAAAACCCCAACAGCAAGAGACAGACTCGGTACATCTTCTGACAGACCCGCACAGGTGAGAGTGGGATGCCAGGTACTATGGGGACCAGTGTGACAGAGGGGTCTCCACGGTGGGGAGGAGGATCCCTGCGGCAAGTGGGAGCTTGAACACGTCCTCAATTTTCCCTCTAAAGCTGACAGCGATTGCCACTGGTTCACTGATTGCGGGTGCCTGCGAGGACCACAGTGTCTTCTGGCCACAGCACAGCAAGTGCACGAGTGAGCCAGCGGAGCGAGTGAGGGGGTGAGTGCAGGAGCTGTCCCACGAAGGGCAGAGGTGGGGCTCTGTTTCCCTAGCCCTTGGGTCGAATCGTGGGAGGGCGAACCCAGAGGACCTGGGGGGATCGTCAAAGCCCAGGATCCTTCCCCAAGACCGAAGGAAGGAACGTAGACACTGGTGAGGAAGGGTTAGGGGGAGGGGGAGTGGACTGTGACCTGGAGGTGCTGTCTCTCCACCTCTGCACCAGGTGCGTGGCCATCTCCAGGCAAGGAGAGGCAACCGGAGGAGAAGCCACCAAGAGATCCGTATCCTCTGCAGGTCCACATGGAGGAAGGGGCTCGTTCTACCCTTTGAGAGTCCCTGAGCGGCATAGAACGGGGCACCTCTGGGAACGTGGGCCAAAACAACTGCATCATGCCTGGGAAAGCCTGGGACAACCCCCTGGAGTGGGCCAGTGGCTCCAGGTGAAGGAAGGGGCATTCTTGGCCGAGTTCACAGCACGTCAGTGCTCCCGCTCCCCCTCCTCCCGCCCCTCCCCCTCCCCCTCATCCCTTTATCCCCTGAAGCAAACACTGACTAACACTGGGGCCCAATCAGATTCTCCCTCGTGGGGACACAGCCTTGAGGCACATCCACTTACCATGGTTTGTCTTGTAAGTGAGGAAAGCCAAGGTGGAATGCCGAGGACCCCAATCCCCAGGGCGACTCTGCGGGAGACGCCACAGGGCCCGTGTGGGGAGGAGGGGGTGGACAGAATCGGGGAGCCCTTGCTCAGGCCTGCCCAGTGCCTCATCCCCACCCCACACCCCACGCACCGTCCCTCCACGCCCAGCCATCTTCCAGGCCAGCCCCTGGCATGGTGTTCACTCCACTGGAGAATGGATGGTGGAGATCGTGGTTCCAAAGAGCTCCCTGCCTCTAGGATGCCTTTGAGCACGTGGAGTGGAGTGAGAAGCTCCCAGGGTAGCTCCGACCTGGGTTTCAGCCTCGGGGGACCTGGAAGGGGCTCTTGGACTGAGGGTGAAACCGCGAGGGGCAGGCCGTGTCTGACGGACCAGGCTTCCCTCAGACATCCTCAGGCACCTGCACCGTGGAAGGAGCCCTGTGGAGCCCCGCGAGACAGACACCCCGACACCACCTCTGCTAATGATGGGCGTGTCTGGGCCATGGGAAATGGATCAAACGAACCTGGCACGGGACAGGGTTTGGATGCAGTCTACTTGGTAATAAACTGAGTGAAATCATTGGCATGAGTGTTTAATTCGAGAAATGAAGACCTATGAAATTCATCGCGGGGTTGGGGGGGCAGGGCTGTGTATCTCTGGAGAGGTGCCCTGTCTTGTCTGGGCGGAAGTGCACTCCAGAAACCCGGAAGTGTCGTTCTTCAACACCAATGGAAAGCTGTGTTTCTAGAAGGGGTTTTCCTTTGACTCAAGCCACCAAGAGGGACGGTATTGCATGGGTGTTTTGGTGTGTAATCACCGCTGGTCCACGGGATAGGATGATTATTCTCAGTTTCATGTCTGAAGTTCATCCCCCTGGTACCGAGGGCAAACGAGGGTGCCTGTGGCTTCTGAGAAGGGCAGTCCCTTGGATGTCCAGGGCCCCACGCTCAGGAAAGAGGGTTCTGCCAGGTCGGATGGGCCCAGTGATGGGGACGCTGGTCCCCACACTTCCCTCCAGTAGCGCTAGGAGAAAGAGCAAGCAGAGCACAGCCTATGCCTTGGTGCCAGCCAGGCCCATCTCAACCCAGGACCGCTTGCTCCCAGGGGGGTGGCCGCTGCATCTCCGACAGATCCCACTGGGTGCTGAGCCTTCCCTCGCAAAGACAAGAAGGGAGAAGGCAGTGGGTTTGGAGCGAGGCAGTATCTGAGCACCGAAGAGCCTTCACTCCTTCCTAAAATGGGCACAGAGCATCTCCTGTGCTCTCTGAGGTGGGGTAGGGGGCACTGCATGCTGGCCACCATGCTGGGCACTGCAGTCCACGGAGCGCAGTGCATCCTCATGGAGACTTGAAGTGATCACAGTCGAGTCACACATGAGAGTGGAATGCGTACGGTTGTGGAGTTAGAGGATTTCTCAGCTGAGAATTCCTGATTCCCAGGGGGACAGCATTCCAGCAGCAGGGGAGAGAGCAGTTCATTGTATCTGGCGGCAGTTTGGTTCACTTCTCCTAAAGTGCCTGGACGTCCTGTGACATCAGACATTTGGCTTCTGTCTCCCATGTTCATCCTCAAAGGAGCATGCCACCTGAACCTTACAGAAGGTAACTCAACAACACTTCGAGCTCAGGCAAAGAAACCAAACGAACAAATGAAAAACCCTAACCTCCCCACGCCCACCCCCCCACCCCCAACACCAGAAACAACAAAGAAATCCAGAGCAGTGAAAAATGCAGTGAACAGAGCAAACCAAGTGCACAAAATGGATTTGAAAGATTCACAGAAAAGAATCCTGCAGACCTATTGGGAGACGTCTACGGAGAGGGGGAGGCACAAGTACAAACTCTTTGCAGTATGGTATTGGAAAAATGTAAGTTGTGTGTTTGGGTGGTGTTGGCATTGGCATCAGGGTGGTTGGGGGTTAGGGGGTGGGGGTAGGGGTGGCGTGGTGAGCCTCTGTAGGAAAGGGAGGCATTCATACTATAACGTTGTACAAAGAAACCTGCCGACTAGTATTCCAATGATGCCTAAGTAGGAATGTGAAACTCAACGTTCATTTATAAAATCAAAGGTCCTCCCTGCACTGACGGAAGACCCTTCCCTAACGTCGTTGGGGACAGCGAAACCACCTGACTTGCAGCTCTGCCCCTCCTATCTGTCAGTAGGTTCTCATCCAGGTGGTCCCAGGACAGACACACTCCACTGGACCACGTGCAGCTTCGAAGGGGGCTGGGCGGGCTTGGGGGCAGGGTCCGTGGGGGAACTCTCCTCTCCTAGCTGACTCTTCCACTGCCTCAAGATCACATGACCTCGAGGAGTCTCACCCAAGGAACCTTACGTATCACCTTTCTCCTTTCCCTCCCCACGCCCCCACCCCCTGCACCTAAGGTTCGACCAGCACGTTGTGATTGAGCGTCCTCGTGCATTTCCCACTGAGCCGCACAGCTGTGTCTAGTCTATCTGGGGACAGAACCGAGCATCGTTTTTGACAGATGGCTATTTACATATGCCCCCACCAAGATCCCATAGAGAGGGAAAGAAAGACCAATGATTGCCCCCACGAACACAAACAATCATGCCCTGGATAAAGAAGAGGTGACGTGCCCCACGGGGCGGGCTGTGGAGCAGGGTCAGTCGGGGACCTTCCCTCTCCTAGCTGAATCTCTGACTGCCTCAAGGTCACATGACCTCAGGGAGTCTCACCCAAGGAACTTTATCTATCACTTTTTTTTTCCCACACCCTACATCAAAGGGTCAACCGGCACCTTTGCATCCTCAGGCATTTTTGACTGAGCCGGACAGCTGTGTCTAGTTTCTTCGGGGCGGGAAGCAAAGAATCATTTCTCACCGATGCCTATATACATATGCCCCCACCATCATCTCCACAGAGAGGGAAAGGAAGTATAAATATGTCCCCCACAAACACAAACAAGCATGCCCCAGATTAAGAAGATGTAAGACGCCCCCCACTCCACACACCACCTCAGCCACCCCCTCCCCCAACCGCCCGTTTCCAAAACAGACAGCGGAAGACTGCTCAGCCCACCACCCCTCCTCCAAGAAAGAGGAAGGGAATCATGCGTTTGGAGCAATGAGGATGGACTTGGGGGGAGGGGGGCTGGGGGGCTGGGGGCGGGAGGGCGTGATGCTGTGAGAAAGACGTCTGACAGAAAGACAAATACCGCACGACAGCGCTTCTATGTAGAATGCAAACCATGACAGTGATGTAGTGGATATATTCGCAACACAGGACAAACTGCTGGGTTAGTAGTGGGCAGACGGAAGGCGAAGGCCGTAAGAGGCACACACTTATCAGGTGTGATATCAGCTAAAAGAATGTCCTGTATGACACCGGGACCTAGAGCCAATACTTTCTAGGAAGCATCAAGGAAATGTAAGCTTTGAGGAATTGTCAATCACTAGACTGTACACCTTCCATAATATTGTAGAGCAAGCATCGTTTCAATGAAAGAACAAAACCAAAGAGAACACAACAAAACACCAAAAACCAAAAGGTGGTGGTGGAGGGGGTGGGGGTGGGGAGGGGGGTGGGGAGAAAACAGAAGAGATGAATACAAAATCAAAGCTACAGGTGGGCTGGCTTTGGGACACGATCATCGACATGAAGGAAAAGGACATGTTTCCACACTCCTTGAATCCCTTGCTAGGACACTGAACGCAAGAAGTGGCTCTCCTAACCTATGGGAATTGAAGTGGGAAGCTCTCAAGAACATCTGTCAGGAAAGGAGTAGAGTGGAATTTTGCACCATTGGGAAAAGTGTGAAAGTGTTTGTTTAGCCCTTGGGCAGGAATCGTTTTGAGCAAGTGTGTTGCCAACTGGCTTGTGTTCCCCCCAGTACCTGTGCTCAGCTTCTAAACCCCCGCGTGCATCCCTTGGGGGCAGGCTAAGGCCAACGCATCCCCTTGGCCGGCAAGTCATTTCCATTCTGAGCACCTTTCTACGTGAGCCTCTCAGAGGTGTTTCTGGAGGTGTGTAAACAGACTTCCCGGAGAAAGGTGTGCATTGTTCCCGCTGGGGATTGCGAGTGACCACGCCCTCAGGCCCTAAATCCGATCAGAAGCTTGCAGCGCATTGGTGGATTTCGTGCCCCCGGGGGTTGGGATGGGGGCGGAGTGGGTGGTGAGCCATCAAAGGGCTGGTGGGACTGGCCCAGGCTGTCACTTGCAGACCAGCCGTCTCTGGGAAGGAGGCATCCCTGCTGCAGCTGGAGCTCCGAGATGGACACTCTCGACACTCTCGTGGGCCTCGTTTGCAGAGACATGGAGGCTGCTTCTCTCGACTCGGGAGGTGAGCCTCCAGCTCAGTTCCACGTCTTTCCCAAACTCCACTCTTCCCGGCCAAGTGCCGCTGCTGTGGATGCCCGCCGGGGACCCTCTCGGCAGGAGGAACCGTGCCCGCCAGCCCAGACCGTTGGGCGCTGGCAGCGTGGTGACTTGGCGCGTGTGTCAGCAGGGCTGGCTCCCGCCCAGACACGTCTCCTGAGTTGGAGGAGACCGTCTGTGGTCGGGGCTGGGCTTTGCAATATGGGGAACACCTGCTACTTGAATGCAGCCCTGCAGTGTCTGACCCACACACCACCCCTGGCCAGCTGGCTGCTGTCCCAGCAGCACTCGACGATCTGTCCAACCCAGACCTTCTGCATGCTGTGTGCTATGCAAGCCCACATCACGCGAGCCCTCCTTCATCCTGGCGAGGTGATCCGGCCCCGCCAGGACCTGCTCACTAGCTTCCACAGGCACGAGCAGGAAGATTCCCACGAGTTTCTGATGTTCACGCTGGACGCCATGCAGCAAGCGTGCTTGCGTGCCTGTGAGCTGTTGGGCTGTCCCTCCAACGACACCACCCTCATCCGTCAGATCTTTGGTGGGTCCTGGCGATCTCAGGTCCAGTGTCTCCACTGCCTTGGGGTTTCAGACACGTTCGACCCTTATCTGGACATCACCCTGGATATCACGGCAGCTCAGAGTGTGGACCAAGCTTTGAAAGAGCTGGTGAAGCCCGAGAAGCTGGATGGTGAAAATGCCTATCGTTGCAGTGTTTGTCTCCAGAAGGTGCCTGCCACCAAGAGGTTGACTCTGCACAGCGCCTCCAAGGTCCTGATCCTTGTGCTGAAACGCTTCACACAGATCGCCGGTGACAAAATGGCTCAGAAAGTGCACTATCCCCAGTGCCTCGACTTGCAACCCTACATGTCCGAGCAGACGGCAGGCCCACTGGATTATGTGCTCTATGCAGTGCTGGTGCACTCCGGGTGGAGCTGTCACCGAGGACACTACTTTTGTTATGTCCAAGCTGGCAACGGCCAGTGGTATCACATGGACGATGCCAAGGTTACCGCCTGTGACGTGACGTCTGCCCTGAGCCAAAGCGCCTATGTCCTCTTTTATGCCCAGAAGAGTGCCTTGGAAGGAGACGGTGGGCCAGTGGCACCGGGAGGGGCACCGACGTCCCTGGGGGCTGACCCCACAGGCACTGTCGTGGCCCACAGGGGACCGGAAAGAGATGCCAGCATCAGAGCTCCTGGGTCGGAGGAGCCCCTGGAGGAAACAGGCGTTCAAGCAATCAGCTTAGAGCAGTGGAGACGCCTCCAAGAACACGACCGACCTCGGCCTGAATTCAACCTCAGGAAGGTCGAGTCTGCCCTGCCTGCCGGTGCGGTCGTGATTCACCGGTCGAAATACGCAGCTGGCATGAACCCACAACTGCCTGAACCGGGGAACTACCAGCTCAACCATCCAACCAGGGACAGCCCACCTCAGGGGCCCATCAACATCAGCAACGTCCCTTGTCTCAGCGGGAGGGCCAAAACTACCAAGAAAAAGAACAAGAAGAAGCAGGGGGCTCTGGGTGCATTGCACTAGGCTCCGGTGCACATCCCTGCAGACACGCACACACACCCACGCACCAACCCACACACCCACCCGCTCACACACTTGCTGCCCAACCTACGCTCACCTAGAGGAAATCGGGTGTGCTACACGTGGGAATAATCTACCCTTGTGGAAGGACTGTTAGTCTGCAGTGTTCATGGGACGTGCTATTCACTTGGAACTTCTTACTACTGAGCTTTCAGGCGTGGCTCTCCACTGGCATGCTACTGGGGAGGGTGGGATTGATGACTGGGTCTAAGGACTGTCTCAGCACAATCCACGTCCATGGCACTGGAACAGTCCATTGGGGATGGGGCGTCTGGTAGGTTTCCTTTGGTTTTAACCCTCCCCTCCCCACCCCCAACCCCTTCATTTGCTGCACTATTGGCTTCTTGTGAAGGACGCAGCCTGGAGGCTCCTCAGAAAGCCTCACGCCCACCCAGGTGAGGAGGAAACCTCCTGAGCCCTTCAGAGGGTCCATGACCCTCTCCTGCCTGCTGGGGTCTCCCCGTCCTGGTCCAGTCAACTGGGGATGACCCCAGCCTCCCGGGTCACCAGCCCCCACACCCCATCCCGCTGCGCATAGCTCAGCACAGCACAGACAAATACGAATATTCCCAAGACCTGGTGCAGGATTCCATGGGAGCCGGGCAAGCAGGCTCTAAGCATGGCCGTCAATCGGAGGCCTTGTGCAAATGCCTGAAAGGAATGACCCGGCCACCCATTCATCACTTGCCCTGGAGACTTCACAAGGATACTTCTCCAAAGACACCTGGGGCTGGATTTCATTTGAAAGGGATATGTTGGAGACTCTCCAAATGCCAACCAGGAGAAACGATGCAAACCACCCACCCCCGCAGCAACACCAGCAACAACGCCAAAACCCCAACAGCAAGAGACAGACTCGGTACATCTTCTGACAGACCCGCACAGGTGAGAGTGGGATGTCAGGTACTATGGGGACCAGTGTGACAGAGGGGTCTCCACGGTGGGGAGGAGGATCCCTGCGGCAAGTGGGAGCTTGAACACGTCCTCAATTTTCCCTCTAAAGCTGACAGCGATTGCCACTGGTTCACTGATTGCGGGTGCCTGCGAGGACCACAGTGTCTTCTGGCCACAGCACAGCAAGCGCACGAGTGAGCCAGCGGAGCGAGTGAGGGGGTGAGTGCAGGAGCTGTCCCACGAAGGGCAGAGGTGGGGCTCTGTTTCCCTAGCCCTTGGGTCGAATCGTGGGAGGGCGAACCCAGAGGACCTGGGGGGATCGTCAAAGCCCAGGATCCTTCCCCAAGACCGAAGGAAGGAACGTAGACATTGGTGAGGAAGGGTTAGGGGGAGGGGGAGTGGACTGTGACCTGGAGGTGCTGTCTCTCCACCTCTGCACCAGGTGCGTGGCCATCTCCAGGCAAGGAGAGGCAACCGGAGGAGAAGCCACCAAGAGATCCGTATCCTCTGCAGGTCCACATGGAGGAAGGGGCTCGTTCTACCCTTTGAGAGTCCCTGAGCGGCATAGAACGGGGCACCTCTGGGAACGTGGGCCAAAACAACTGCATCATGCCTGGGAAAGCCTGGGACAACCCCCTGGAGTGGGCCAGTGGCTCCAGGTGAAGGAAGGGGCATTCTTGGCCGAGTTCACAGCACGTCAGTGCTCCCGCTCCCCCTCCTCCCGCCCCTCCCCCTCCCCCTCATCCCTTTATCCCCTGAAGCAAACACTGACTAACACTGGGGCCCAATCAGATTCTCCCTCATGGGGACACAGCCTTGAGGCACATCCACTTACCATGGTTTGTCTTGTAAGTGAGGAAAGCCAAGGTGGAATGCCGAGGACCCCAATCCCCAGGGCGACTCTGCGGGAGACGCCACAGGGCCCGTGTGGGGAGGAGGGGGTGGACAGAATCGGGGAGCCCTTGCTCAGGCCTGCCCAGTGCCTCATCCCCACCCCACACCCCACGCACCGTCCCTCCACGCCCAGCCATCTTCCAGGCCAGCCCCTAGCATGGTGTTCACTCCACTGGAGAATGGATGGTGGAGATCGTGGTTCCGAAGAGCTCCCTGCCTCTAGGATGCCTTTGAGCACGTGGAGTGGAGTGAGAAGCTCCCAGGGTAGCTCCGACCTGGGTTTCAGCCTCGGGGGACCTGGAAGGGGCTCTTAGACTGAGGGTGAAACCGCGAGGGGCAGGCCGTGTCTGACGGACCAGGCTTCCCTCAGACATCCTCAGGCACCTGCACCGTGGAAGGAGCCCTGTGGAGCCCCGCGAGACAGACACCCCGACACCACCTCTGCTAATGATGGGCGTGTCTGGGCCATGGGAAATGGATCAAACGAACCTGGCACAGGACAGGGTTTGGATGCAGTCTACTTGGTAATAAACTGAGTGAAATCATTGGCATGAGTGTTTAATTCGAGAAATGAAGACCTATGAAATTCATCGCGGGGTTGGGGGGGCAGGGCTGTGTATCTCTGGAGAGGTGCCCTGTCTTGTCTGGGCGGAAGTGCACTCCAGAAACCCGGAAGTGTCGTTCTTCAACACCAATGGAAAGCTGTGTTTCTAGAAGGGGTTTTCCTTTGACTCAAGCCACCAAGAGGGACGGTATTGCATGGGTGTTTTGGTGTGTAATCACCGCTGGTCCACGGGATAGGATGATTATTCTCAGTTTCATGTCTGAAGTTCATCCCCCTGGTACCGAGGGCAAACGAGGGTGCCTGTGGCTTCTGAGAAGGGCAGTCCCTTGGATGTCCAGGGCCCCACGCTCAGGAAAGAGGGTTCTGCCAGGTCGGATGGGCCCAGTGATGGGGACGCTGGTCCCCACACTTCCCTCCAGTAGCGCTAGGAGAAAGAGCAAGCAGAGCACAGCCTATGCCTTGGTGCCAGCCAGGCCCATCTCAACCCAGGACCGCTTGCTCCCAGGGGGGTGGCCGCTGCATCTCCGACAGATCCCACTGGGTGCTGAGCCTTCCCTCGCAAAGACAAGAAGGGAGAAGGCAGTGGGTTTGGAGCGAGGCAGTATCTGAGCACCGAAGAGCCTTCACTCCTTCCTAAAATGGGCACAGAGCATCTCCTGTGCTCTCTGAGGTGGGGTAGGGGGCACTGCATGCTGGCCACCATGCTGGGCACTGCAGTCCACGGAGCGCAGTGCATCCTCATGGAGACTTGAAGTGATCACAGTCGAGTCACACATGAGAGTGGAATGCGTACGGTTGTGGAGTTAGAGGATTTCTCAGCTGAGAATTCCTGATTCCCAGGGGGACAGCATTCCAGCAGCAGGGGAGAGAGCAGTTCATTGTATCTGGCGGCAGTTTGGTTCACTTCTCCTAAAGTGCCTGGACGTCCTGTGACATCAGACATTTGGCTTCTGTCTCCCATGTTCATCCTCAAAGGAGCATGCCACCTGAACCTTACAGAAGGTAACTCAACAACACTTCGAGCTCAGGCAAAGAAACCAAACGAACAAATGAAAAACCCTAACCTCCCCACGCCCACCCCCCCACCCCCAACACCAGAAACAACAAAGAAATCCAGAGCAGTGAAAAATGCAGTGAACAGAGCAAACCAAGTGCACAAAATGGATTTGAAAGATTCACAGAAAAGAATCCTGCAGACCTATTGGGAGACGTCTACGGAGAGGGGGAGGCACAAGTACAAACTCTTTGCAGTATGGTATTGGAAAAATGTAAGTTGTGTGTTTGGGTGGTGTTGGCATTGGCATCAGGGTGGTTGGGGGTTAGGGGGTGGGGGTAGGGGTGGCGTGGTGAGCCTCTGTAGGAAAGGGAGGCATTCATACTATAACGTTGTACAAAGAAACCTGCCGACTAGTATTCCAATGATGCCTAAGTAGGAATGTGAAACTCAACGTTCATTTATAAAATCAAAGGTCCTCCCTGCACTGACGGAAGACCCTTCCCTAACGTCGTTGGGGACAGCGAAACCACCTGACTTGCAGCTCTGCCCCTCCTATCTGTCAGTAGGTTCTCATCCAGGTGGTCCCAGGACAGACACACTCCACTGGACCACGTGCAGCTTCGAAGGGGGCTGGGCGGGCTTGGGGGCAGGGTCCGTGGGGGAACTCTCCTCTCCTCGCTGACTCTTCCACTGCCTCAAGATCACATGACCTCGAGGAGTCTCACCCAAGGAACCTTACGTATCACCTTTCTCCTTTCCCTCCCCACGCCCCCACCCCCTGCACCTAAGGTTCGACCAGCACGTTGTGATTGAGCGTCCTCGTGCATTTCCCACTGAGCCGCACAGCTGTGTCTAGTCTATCTGGGGACAGAACCGAGCATCGTTTTTGACAGATGGCTATTTACATATGCCCCCACCAAGATCCCATAGAGAGGGAAAGAAAGACCAATGATTGCCCCCACGAACACAAACAATCATGCCCTGGATAAAGAAGAGGTGACGTGCCCCACGGGGCGGGCTGTGGAGCAGGGTCAGTCGGGGACCTTCCCTCTCCTAGCTGAATCTCTGACTGCCTCAAGGTCACATGACCTCAGGGAGTCTCACCCAAGGAACTTTATCTATCACTTTTTTTTTTCCACACCCTACATCAAAGGGTCAACCGGCACCTTTGCATCCTCAGGCATTTTTGACTGAGCCGGACAGCTGTGTCTAGTTTCTTCGGGGCGGGAAGCAAAGAATCATTTCTCACCGATGCCTATATACATATGCCCCCACCATCATCTCCACAGAGAGGGAAAGGAAGTATAAATATGTCCCCCACAAACACAAACAAGCATGCCCCAGATTAAGAAGATGTAAGACGCCCCCCACTCCACACACCACCTCAGCCACCCCCTCCCCCAACCGCCCGTTTCCAAAACAGACAGCGGAAGACTGCTCAGCCCACCACCCCTCCTCCAAGAAAGAGGAAGGGAATCATGCGTTTGGAGCAATGACGATGGACTTGGGGGGAGGGGGGCTGGGGGGCTGAGGGCGGGAGGGCGTGATGCTGTGAGAAAGACGTCTGACAGAAAGACAAATACCGCACGACAGCGCTTCTATGTAGAATGCAAACCATGACAGCGATGTAGTGGATATATTCGCAACACAGGACAAACTGCTGGGTTACCAGTGGGCAGACGGAAGGCGAGGGGCGTAAGAGGCACACACTTATCAGGTGTGAGATCAGCTAAAAGAATGTCCTGTATGACACCGGGACCTAGAGCCAATACTTTCTAGGAAGCATCAAGGAAATGTAAGCTTTGAGGAATTGTCAATCACTAGACTGTACACCTTCCATAATATTGTAGAGCAAGCATCGTTTCAATGAAAGAACAAAACCAAAGAGAACACAACAAAACACCAAAAACCAAAAGGTGGTGGTGGAGGGGGTGGGGGTGGGGAGGGGGGTGGGGAGAAAACACAGAAGAGATGAATACAAAATCAAAGCTACAGGTGGGCTGGCTTTGGGACACGATCATCGACATGAAGGAAAAGGACATGTTTCCACACTCCTTGAATCCCTTGCTAGGACACTGAACGCAAGAAGTGGCTCTCCTAACCTATGGGAATTGAAGTGGGAAGCTCTCAAGAACATCTGTCAGGAAAGGAGTAGAGTGGAATTTTGCACCATTGGGAAAAGTGTGAAAGTGTTTGTTTAGCCCTTGGGCAGGAATCGTTTTGAGCAAGTGTGTTGCGAACTGGCTTGTGTTCCCCCCAGTACCTGTGCTCAGCTTCTAAACCCCCGCGTGCATCCCTTGGGGGCAGGCTAAGGCCAACGCATCCCCTTGGCCGGCAAGTCATTTCCATTCTGAGCACCTTTCTACGTGAGCCTCTCAGAGGTGTTTCTGGAGGTGTGTAAACAGACTTCCCGGAGAAAGGTGTGCATTGTTCCCACTGGGGATTGCGAGTGACCACGCCCTCAGGCCCTAAATCCGATCAGAAGCTTGCAGCGCATTGGTGGATTTCGTGCCCCCGGGGGTTGGGATGGGGGCGGAGTGGGTGGTGAGCCATCAAAGGGCTGGTGGGACTGGCCCAGGCTGTCACTTGCAGACCGGCCGTCTCTGGGAAGGAGGCATCCCTGCTGCAGCTGGAGCTCCGAGATGGACACTCTCGACACTCTCGTGGGCCTCGTTTGCAGAGACATGGAGGCTGCTTCTCTCGACTCGGGAGGTGAGCCTCCAGCTCAGTTCCACGTCTTTCCCAAACTCCACTCTTCCCGGCCAAGTGCCGCTGCTGTGGATGCCCGCCGGGGACCCTCTCGGCAGGAGGAACCGTGCCCGCCGGCCCAGACCGTTGGGCGCTGGCAGCGTGGTGACTTGGCGCGTGTGTCAGCAGGGCTGGCTCCCGCCCAGACACGTCTCCTGAGTTGGAGGAGACCGTCTGTGGTCGGGGCTGGGCTTTGCAATATGGGGAACACCTGCTACTTGAATGCAGCCCTGCAGTGTCTGACCCACACACCACCCCTGGCCAGCTGGCTGCTGTCCCAGCAGCACTCGACGATCTGTCCAACCCAGACCTTCTGCATGCTGTGTGCTATGCAAGCCCACATCACGCGAGCCCTCCTTCATCCTGGCGAGGTGATCCGGCCCCGCCAGGACCTGCTCACTAGCTTCCACAGGCACGAGCAGGAAGATTCCCACGAGTTTCTGATGTTCACGCTGGACGCCATGCAGCAAGCGTGCTTGCGTGCCTGTGAGCTGTTGGGCTGTCCCTCCAACGACACCACCCTCATCCGTCAGATCTTTGGTGGGTCCTGGCGATCTCAGGTCCAGTGTCTCCACTGCCTTGGGGTTTCAGACACGTTCGACCCTTATCTGGACATCACCCTGGATATCACGGCAGCTCAGAGTGTGGACCAAGCTTTGAAAGAGCTGGTGAAGCCCGAGAAG
The DNA here is from genome assembly GCF_030028045.1 of Hippopotamus amphibius kiboko. NCBI lineage: Eukaryota > Metazoa > Chordata > Mammalia > Artiodactyla > Hippopotamidae > Hippopotamus > Hippopotamus amphibius. The sequence goes on from NC_080193.1 coordinate 33,360,520, forward strand.
CTGGACGGTGAAAATGCCTATCGTTGCAGTGTTTGTCTCCAGAAGGTGCCTGCCACCAAGAGGTTGACTCTGCACAGCGCCTCCAAGGTCCTGATCCTTGTGCTGAAACGCTTCACACAGATCGCCGGCGACAAAATGGCTCAGAAAGTGCACTATCCCCAGTGCCTCGACTTGCAACCCTACATGTCCGAGCAGACGGCAGGCCCACTGGATTATGTGCTCTATGCAGTGCTGGTGCACTCCGGGTGGAGCTGTCACCGAGGACACTACTTTTGTTATGTCCAAGCTGGCAACGGCCAGTGGTATCACATGGACGATGCCAAGGTTACCGCCTGTGACGTGACGTCTGCCCTGAGCCAAAGCGCCTATGTCCTCTTTTATGCCCAGAAGAGTGCCTTGGAAGGAGACGGTGGGCCAGTGGCACCGGGAGGGGCACCGACGTCCCTGGGGGCTGACCCCACAGGCACTGTCGTGGCCCACAGGGGACCGGAAAGAGATGCCAGCATCAGAGCTCCTGGGTCGGAGGAGCCCCTGGAGGAAACAGGCGTTCAAGCAATCAGCTTAGAGCAGTGGAGACGCCTCCAAGAACACGACCGACCTCGGCCTGAATTCAACCTCAGGAAGGTCGAGTCTGCCCTGCCTGCCGGTGCGGTCGTGATTCACCGGTCGAAATACGCAGCTGGCATGAACCCACAACTGCCTGAACCGGGGAACTACCAGCTCAACCATCCAACCAGGGACAGCCCACCTCAGGGGCCCATCAACATCAGCAACGTCCCTTGTCTCAGCGGGAGGGCCAAAACTACCAAGAAAAAGAACAAGAAGAAGCAGGGGGCTCTGGGTGCATTGCACTAGGCTCCGGTGCACATCCCTGCAGACACGCACACACACCCACGCACCAACCCACACACCCACCCGCTCACACACTTGCTGCCCAACCTACGCTCACCTAGAGGAAATCGGGTGTGCTACACGTGGGAATAATCTACCCTTGTGGAAGGACTGTTAGTCTGCAGTGTTCATGGGACGTGCTATTCACTTGGAACTTCTTACTACTGAGCTTTCAGGCGTGGCTCTCCACTGGCATGCTACTGGGGAGGGTGGGATTGATGACTGGGTCTAAGGACTGTCTCAGCACAATCCACGTCCATGGCACTGGAACAGTCCATTGGGGATGGGGCGTCTGGTAGGTTTCCTTTGGTTTTAACCCTCCCCTCCCCACCCCCAACCCCTTCATTTGCTGCACTATTGGCTTCTTGTGAAGGACGCAGCCTGGAGGCTCCTCAGAAAGCCTCACGCCCACCCAGGTGAGGAGGAAACCTCCTGAGCCCTTCAGAGGGTCCATGACCCTCTCCTGCCTGCTGGGGTCTCCCCGTCCTGGTCCAGTCAACTGGGGATGACCCCAGCCTCCCGGGTCACCAGCCCCCACACCCCCTCCCGCTGCGCATAGCTCAGCACAGCACAGACAAATACGAATATTCCCAAGACCTGGTGCAGGATTCCATGGGAGCCGGGCAAGCAGGCTCTAAGCGTGGCCGTCAATCGGAGGCCTTGTGCAAATGCCTGAAATGAATGACCCGGCCACCCATTCATCACTTGCCCTGGAGACTTCACAAGGATACTTCTCCAAAGACACCTGGGGCTGGATTTCATTTGAAAGGGATATGTTGGAGACTCTCCAAATGCCAACCAGGAGAAACGATGCAAACCACCCACCCCCGCAGCAACACCAGCAACAACGCCAAAACCCCAACAGCAAGAGACAGACTCGGTACATCTTCTGACAGACCCGCACAGGTGAGAGTGGGATGTCAGGTACTATGGGGACCAGTGTGACAGAGGGGTCTCCACGGTGGGGAGGAGGATCCCTGCGGCAAGTGGGAGCTTGAACACGTCCTCAATTTTCCCTCTAAAGCTGACAGCGATTGCCACTGGTTCACTGATTGCGGGTGCCTGCGAGGACCACAGTGTCTTCTGGCCACAGCACAGCAAGCGCACGAGTGAGCCAGCGGAGCGAGTGAGGGGGTGAGTGCAGGAGCTGTCCCACGAAGGGCAGAGGTGGGGCTCTGTTTCCCTAGCCCTTGGGTCGAATCGTGGGAGGGCGAACCCAGAGGACCTGGGGGGATCGTCAAAGCCCAGGATCCTTCCCCAAGACCGAAGGAAGGAACGTAGACATTGGTGAGGAAGGGTTAGGGGGAGGGGGAGTGGACTGTGACCTGGAGGTGCTGTCTCTCCACCTCTGCACCAGGTGCGTGGCCATCTCCAGGCAAGGAGAGGCAACCGGAGGAGAAGCCACCAAGAGATCCGTATCCTCTGCAGGTCCACATGGAGGAAGGGGCTCGTTCTACCCTTTGAGAGTCCCTGAGCGGCATAGAACGGGGCACCTCTGGGAACGTGGGCCAAAACAACTGCATCATGCCTGGGAAAGCCTGGGACAACCCCCTGGAGTGGGCCAGTGGCTCCAGGTGAAGGAAGGGGCATTCTTGGCCGAGTTCACAGCATGTCAGTGCTCCCGCTCCCCCTCCTCCCGCCCCTCCCCCTCCCCCTCATCCCTTTATCCCCTGAAGCAAACACTGACTAACTCTGGGGCCCAATCAGATTCTCCCTCATGGGGACACAGCCTTGAGGCACATCCACTTACCATGGTTTGTCTTGTAAGTGAGGAAAGCCAAGGTGGAATGCCGAGGACCCCAATCCCCAGGGCGACTCTGCGGGAGACGCCACAGCGCCCGTGTGGGGAGGAGGGGGTGGACAGAATCGGGGAGCCCTTGCTCAGGCCTGCCCAGTGCCTCATCCCCACCCCACACCCCACGCACCGTCCCTCCACGCCCAGCCATCTTCCAGGCCAGCCCCTAGCATGGTGTTCACTCCACTGGAGAATGGATGGTGGAGATCGTGGTTCCGAAGAGCTCCCTGCCTCTAGGATGCCTTTGAGCACGTGGAGTGGAGTGAGAAGCTCCCAGGGTAGCTCCGACCTGGGTTTCAGCCTCGGGGGACCTGGAAGGGGCTCTTAGACTGAGGGTGAAACCGCGAGGGGCAGGCCGTGTCTGACGGACCAGGCTTCCCTCAGACATCCTCAGGCACCTGCACCGTGGAAGGAGCCCTGTGGAGCCCCGCGAGACAGACACCCCGACACCACCTCTGCTAATGATGGGCGTGTCTGGGCCATGGGAAATGGATCAAACGAACCTGGCACGGGACAGGGTTTGGATGCAGTCTACTTGGTAATAAACTGAGTGAAATCATTGGCATGAGTGTTTAATTTGAGAAATGAAGACCTATGAAATTCATCGCGGGGTTGGGGGGGCAGGGCTGTGTATCTCTGGAGAGGTGCCCTGTCTTGTCTGGGCGGAAGTGCACTCCAGAAACCCGGAAGTGTCGTTCTTCAACACCAATGGAAAGCTGTGTTTCTAGAAGGGGTTTTCCTTTGACTCAAGCCACCAAGAGGGACGGTATTGCATGGGTGTTTTGGTGTGTAATCACCGCTGGTCCACGGGATAGGATGATTATTCTCAGTTTCATGTCTGAAGTTCATCCCCCTGGTACCGAGGGCAAACGAGGGTGCCTGTGGCTTCTGAGAAGGGCAGTCCCTTGGATGTCCAGGGCCCCACGCTCAGGAAAGAGGGTTCTGCCAGGTCGGATGGGCCCAGTGATGGGGACGCTGGTCCCCACACTTCCCTCCAGTAGCGCTAGGAGAAAGAGCAAGCAGAGCACAGCCTATGCCTTGGTGCCAGCCAGGCCCATCTCAACCCAGGACCGCTTGCTCCCAGGGGGGTGGCCGCTGCATCTCCGACAGATCCCACTGGGTGCTGAGCCTTCCCTCGCAAAGACAAGAAGGGAGAAGGCAGTGGGTTTGGAGCGAGGCAGTATCTGAGCACCGAAGAGCCTTCACTCCTTCCTAAAATGGGCACAGAGCATCTCCTGTGCTCTCTGAGGTGGGGTAGGGGGCACTGCATGCTGGCCACCATGCTGGGCACTGCAGTCCACGGAGCGCAGTGCATCCTCATGGAGACTTGAAGTGATCACAGTCGAGTCACACATGAGAGTGGAATGCGTACGGTTGTGGAGTTAGAGGATTTCTCAGCTGAGAATTCCTGATTCCCAGGGGGACAGCATTCCAGCAGCAGGGGAGAGAGCAGTTCATTGTATCTGGCGGCAGTTTGGTTCACTTCTCCTAAAGTGCCTGGACGTCCTGTGACATCAGACATTTGGCTTCTGTCTCCCATGTTCATCCTCAAAGGAGCATGCCACCTGAACCTTACAGAAGGTAACTCAACAACACTTCGAGCTCAGGCAAAGAAACCAAACGAACAAATGAAAAACCCTAACCTCCCCACGCCCACCCCCCCCACCCCCAACACCAGAAACAACAAAGAAATCCAGAGCAGTGAAAAATGCAGTGAACAGAGCAAACCAAGTGCACAAAATGGATTTGAAAGATTCACAGAAAAGAATCCTGCAGACCTATTGGGAGACGTCTACGGAGAGGGGGAGGCACAAGTACAAACTCTTTGCAGTATGGTATTGGAAAAATGTAAGTTGTGTGTTTGGGTGGTGTTGGCATTGGCATCAGGGTGGTTGGGGGTTAGGGGGTGGGGGTAGGGGTGGCGTGGTGAGCCTCTGTAGGAAAGGGAGGCATTCATACTATAACGTTGTACAAAGAAACCTGCCGACTAGTATTCCAATGATGCCTAAGTAGGAATGTGAAACTCAACGTTCATTTATAAAATCAAAGGTCCTCCCTGCACTGACGGAAGACCCTTCCCTAACGTCGTTGGGGACAGCGAAACCACCTGACTTGCAGCTCTGCCCCTCCTATCTGTCAGTAGGTTCTCATCCAGGTGGTCCCAGGACAGACACACTCCACTGGACCACGTGCAGCTTCGAAGGGGGCTGGGCGGGCTTGGGGGCAGGGTCCGTGGGGGAACTCTCCTCTCCTAGCTGACTCTTCCACTGCCTCAAGATCACATGACCTCGAGGAGTCTCACCCAAGGAACCTTACGTATCACCTTTCTCCTTTCCCTCCCCACGCCCCCACCCCCTGCACCTAAGGTTCGACCAGCACGTTGTGATTGAGCGTCCTCGTGCATTTCCCACTGAGCCGCACAGCTGTGTCTAGTCTATCTGGGGACAGAACCGAGCATCGTTTTTGACAGATGGCTATTTACATATGCCCCCACCAAGATCCCATAGAGAGGGAAAGAAAGACCAATGATTGCCCCCACGAACACAAACAATCATGCCCTGGATAAAGAAGAGGTGACGTGCCCCACGGGGTGGGCTGTGGAGCAGGGTCAGTCGGGGACCTTCCCTCTCCTAGCTGAATCTCTGACTGCCTCAAGGTCACATGACCTCAGGGAGTCTCACCCAAGGAACTTTATCTATCACTTTTTTTTTCCCACACCCTACATCAAAGGGTCAACCGGCACCTTTGCATCCTCAGGCATTTTTGACTGAGCCGGACAGCTGTGTCTAGTTTCTTCGGGGCGGGAAGCAAAGAATCATTTCTCACCGATGCCTATATACATATGCCCCCACCATCATCTCCACAGAGAGGGAAAGGAAGTATAAATATGTCCCCCACAAACACAAACAAGCATGCCCCAGATTAAGAAGATGTAAGACGCCCCCCACTCCACACACCACCTCAGCCACCCCCTCCCCCAACCGCCCGTTTCCAAAACAGACAGCGGAAGACTGCTCAGCCCACCACCCCTCCTCCAAGAAAGAGGAAGGGAATCATGCATTTGGAGCAATGACGATGGACTTGGGGGGAGGGGGGCTGGGGGGCTGGGGGCGGGAGGGCGTGATGCTGTGAGAAAGACGTCTGACAGAAAGACAAATACCGCACGACAGCGCTTCTATGTAGAATGCAAACCATGACAGCGATGTAGTGGATATATTCGCAACACAGGACAAACTGCTGGGTTACCAGTGGGCAGACGGAAGGCGAGGGGCGTAAGAGGCACACACTTATCAGGTGTGAGATCAGCTAAAAGAATGTCCTGTATGACACCGGGACCTAGAGCCAATACTTTCTAGGAAGCATCAAGGAAATGTAAGCTTTGAGGAATTGTCAATCACTAGACTGTACACCTTCCATAATATTGTAGAGCAAGCATCGTTTCAATGAAAGAACAAAACCAAAGAGAACACAACAAAACACCAAAAACCAAAAGGTGGTGGTGGAGGGGGTGGGGGTGGGGAGGGGGGTGGGGAGAAAACACAGAAGAGATGAATACAAAATCAAAGCTACAGGTGGGCTGGCTTTGGGACACGATCATCGACATGAAGGAAAAGGACATGTTTCCACACTCCTTGAATCCCTTGCTAGGACACTGAACGCAAGAAGTGGCTCTCCTAACCTATGGGAATTGAAGTGGGAAGCTCTCAAGAACATCTGTCAGGAAAGGAGTAGAGTGGAATTTTGCACCATTGGGAAAAGTGTGAAAGTGTTTGTTTAGCCCTTGGGCAGGAATCGTTTTGAGCAAGTGTGTTGCCAACTGGCTTGTGTTCCCCCCAGTACCTGTGCTCAGCTTCTAAACCCCCGCGTGCATCCCTTGGGGGCAGGCTAAGGCCAACGCATCCCCTTGGCCGGCAAGTCATTTCCATTCTGAGCACCTTTCTACGTGAGCCTCTCAGAGGTGTTTCTGGAGGTGTGTAAACAGACTTCCCGGAGAAAGGTGTGCATTGTTCCCGCTGGGGATTGCGAGTGACCACGCCCTCAGGCCCTAAATCCGATCAGAAGCTTGCAGCGCATTGGTGGATTTCGTGCCCCCGGGGGTTGGGATGGGGGCGGAGTGGGTGGTGAGCCATCAAAGGGCTGGTGGGACTGGCCCAGGCTGTCACTTGCAGACCGGCCGTCTCTGGGAAGGAGGCATCCCTGCTGCAGCTGGAGCTCCGAGATGGACACTCTCGACACTCTCGTGGGCCTCGTTTGCAGAGACATGGAGGCTGCTTCTCTCGACTCGGGAGGTGAGCCTCCAGCTCAGTTCCACGTCTTTCCCAAACTCCACTCTTCCCGGCCAAGTGCCGCTGCTGTGGATGCCCGCCGGGGACCCTCTCGGCAGGAGGAACCGTGCCCGCCGGCCCAGACCGTTGGGCGCTGCCAGCGTGGTGACTTGGCGCGTGTGTCAGCAGGGCTGGCTCCCGCCCAGACACGTCTCCTGAGTTGGAGGAGACCGTCTGTGGTCGGGGCTGGGCTTTGCAATATGGGGAACACCTGCTACTTGAATGCAGCCCTGCAGTGTCTGACCCACACACCACCCCTGGCCAGCTGGCTGCTGTCCCAGCAGCACTCGACGATCTGTCCAACCCAGACCTTCTGCATGCTGTGTGCTATGCAAGCCCACATCACGCGAGCCCTCCTTCATCCTGGCGAGGTGATCCGGCCCCGCCAGGACCTGCTCACTAGCTTCCACAGGCACGAGCAGGAAGATTCCCACGAGTTTCTGATGTTCACGCTGGACGCCATGCAGCAAGCGTGCTTGCGTGCCTGTGAGCTGTTGGGCTGTCCCTCCAACGACACCACCCTCATCCGTCAGATCTTTGGTGGGTCCTGGCGATCTCAGGTCCAGTGTCTCCACTGCCTTGGGGTTTCAGACACGTTCGACCCTTATCTGGACATCACCCTGGATATCACGGCAGCTCAGAGTGTGGACCAAGCTTTGAAAGAGCTGGTGAAGCCCGAGAAGCTGGACGGTGAAAATGCCTATCGTTGCAGTGTTTGTCTCCAGAAGGTGCCTGCCACCAAGAGGTTGACTCTGCACAGCGCCTCCAAGGTCCTGATCCTTGTGCTGAAACGCTTCACACAGATCGCCGGCGACAAAATGGCTCAGAAAGTGCACTATCCCCAGTGCCTCGACTTGCAACCCTACATGTCCGAGCAGACGGCAGGCCCACTGGATTATGTGCTCTATGCAGTGCTGGTGCACTCCGGGTGGAGCTGTCACCGAGGACACTACTTTTGTTATGTCCAAGCTGGCAACGGCCAGTGGTATCACATGGACGATGCCAAGGTTACCGCCTGTGACGTGACGTCTGCCCTGAGCCAAAGCGCCTATGTCCTCTTTTATGCCCAGAAGAGTGCCTTGGAAGGAGACGGTGGGCCAGTGGCACCGGGAGGGGCACCGACGTCCCTGGGGGCTGACCCCACAGGCACTGTCGTGGCCCACAGGGGACCGGAAAGAGATGCCAGCATCAGAGCTCCTGGGTCGGAGGAGCCCCTGGAGGAAACAGGCGTTCAAGCAATCAGCTTAGAGCAGTGGAGACGCCTCCAAGAACACGACCGACCTCGGCCTGAATTCAACCTCAGGAAGGTCGAGTCTGCCCTGCCTGCCGGTGCGGTCGTGATTCACCGGTCGAAATACGCAGCTGGCATGAACCCACAACTGCCTGAACCGGGGAACTACCAGCTCAACCATCCAACCAGGGACAGCCCACCTCAGGGGCCCATCAACATCAGCAACGTCCCTTGTCTCAGCAGGAGGGCCAAAACTACCAAGAAAAAGAACAAGAAGAAGCAGGGGGCTCTGGGTGCATTGCACTAGGCTCCGGTGCACATCCCTGCAGACACGCACACACACCCACGCACCAACCCACACACCCACCCGCTCACACACTTGCTGCCCAACCTACGCTCACCTAGAGGAAATCGGGTGTGCTACACGTGGGAATAATCTACCCTTGTGGAAGGACTGTTAGTCTGCAGTGTTCATGGGACGTGCTATTCACTTGGAACTTCTTACTACTGAGCTTTCAGGCGTGGCTCTCCACTGGCATGCTACTGGGGAGGGTGGGATTGATGACTGGGTCTAAGGACTGTCTCAGAACAATCCACGTCCATGGCACTGGAACAGTCCTTTGGGGATGGGGCGTCTGGTAGGTTTCCTTTGGTTTTAACCCTCCCCTCCCCACCCCCAACCCCTTCATTTGCTGCACTATTGGCTTCTTGTGAAGGACGCAGCCTGGAGGCTCCTCAGAAAGGCTCACGCCCACCCAGGTGAGGAGGAAACCTCCTGAGCCCTTCAGAGGGTCCATGACCCTCTCCTGCCTGCTGGGGTCTCCCCGTCCTGGTCCAGTCAACTGGGGATGACCCCAGCCTCCCGGGTCACCAGCCCCCACACCCCCTCCCGCTGCGCATAGCTCAGCACAGCACAGACAAATACGAATATTCCCAAGACCTGGTGCAGGATTCCATGGGAGCCGGGCAAGCAGGCTCTAAGCGTGGCCGTCAATCGGAGGCCTTGTGCAAATGCCTGAAATGAATGACCCAGCCACCCATTCATCACTTGCCCTGGAGACTTCACAAGGATACTTCTCCAAAGACACCTGGGGCTGGATTTCATTTGAAAGGGATATGTTGGAGACTCTCCAAATGCCAACCAGGAGAAACGATGCAAACCACCCACCCCCGCAGCAACACCAGCAACAACGCCAAAACCCCAACAGCAAGAGACAGACTCGGTACATCTTCTGACAGACCCGCACAGGTGAGAGTGGGATGTCAGGTACTATGGGGACCAGTGTGACAGAGGGGTCTCCACGGTGGGGAGGAGGATCCCTGCGGCAAGTGGGAGCTTGAACACGTCCTCAATTTTCCCTCTAAAGCTGACAGCGATTGCCACTGGTTCACTGATTGCGGGTGCCTGCGAGGACCACAGTGTCTTCTGGCCACAGCACAGCAAGCGCACGAGTGAGCCAGCGGAGCGAGTGAGGGGGTGAGTGCAGGAGCTGTCCCACGAAGGGCAGAGGTGGGGCTCTGTTTCCCTAGCCCTTGGGTCGAATCGTGGGAGGGCGAACCCAGAGGACCTGGGGGGATCGTCAAAGCCCAGGATCCTTCCCCAAGACCGAAGGAAGGAACGTAGACATTGGTGAGGAAGGGTTAGGGGGAGGGGGAGTGGACTGTGACCTGGAGGTGCTGTCTCTCCACCTCTGCACCAGGTGCGTGGCCATCTCCAGGCAAGGAGAGGCAACCGGAGGAGAAGCCACCAAGAGATCCGTATCCTCTGCAGGTCCACATGGAGGAAGGGGCTCGTTCTACCCTTTGAGAGTCCCTGAGCGGCATAGAACGGGGCACCTCTGGGAACGTGGGCCAAAACAACTGCATCATGCCTGGGAAAGCCTGGGACAACCCCCTGGAGTGGGCCAGTGGCTCCAGGTGAAGGAAGGGGCATTCTTGGCCGAGTTCACAGCATGTCAGTGCTCCCGCTCCCCCTCCTCCCGCCCCTCCCCCTCCCCCTCATCCCTTTATCCCCTGAAGCAAACACTGACTAACTCTGGGGCCCAATCAGATTCTCCCTCATGGGGACACAGCCTTGAGGCACATCCACTTACCATGGTTTGTCTTGTAAGTGAGGAAAGCCAAGGTGGAATGCCGAGGACCCCAATCCCCAGGGCGACTCTGCGGGAGACGCCACAGCGCCCGTGTGGGGAGGAGGGGGTGGACAGAATCGGGGAGCCCTTGCTCAGGCCTGCCCAGTGCCTCATCCCCACCCCACACCCCACGCACCGTCCCTCCACGCCCAGCCATCTTCCAGGCCAGCCCCTAGCATGGTGTTCACTCCACTGGAGAATGGATGGTGGAGATCGTGGTTCCGAAGAGCTCCCTGCCTCTAGGATGCCTTTGAGCACGTGGAGTGGAGTGAGAAGCTCCCAGGGTAGCTCCGACCTGGGTTTCAGCCTCGGGGGACCTGGAAGGGGCTCTTAGACTGAGGGTGAAACCGCGAGGGGCAGGCCGTGTCTGACGGACCAGGCTTCCCTCAGACATCCTCAGGCACCTGCACCGTGGAAGGAGCCCTGTGGAGCCCCGCGAGACAGACACCCCGACACCACCTCTGCTAATGATGGGCGTGTCTGGGCCATGGGAAATGGATCAAACGAACCTGGCACAGGACAGGGTTTGGATGCAGTCTACTTGGTAATAAACTGAGTGAAATCATTGGCATGAGTGTTTAATTCGAGAAATGAAGACCTATGAAATTCATCGCGGGGTTGGGGGGGCAGGGCTGTGTATCTCTGGAGAGGTGCCCTGTCTTGTCTGGGCGGAAGTGCACTCCAGAAACCCGGAAGTGTCGTTCTTCAACACCAATGGAAAGCTGTGTTTCTAGAAGGGGTTTTCCTTTGACTCAAGCCACCAAGAGGGACGGTATTGCATGGGTGTTTTGGTGTGTAATCACCGCTGGTCCACGGGATAGGATGATTATTCTCAGTTTCATGTCTGAAGTTCATCCCCCTGGTACCGAGGGCAAACGAGGGTGCCTGTGGCTTCTGAGAAGGGCAGTCCCTTGGATGTCCAGGGCCCCACGCTCAGGAAAGAGGGTTCTGCCAGGTCGGATGGGCCCAGTGATGGGGACGCTGGTCCCCACACTTCCCTCCAGTAGCGCTAGGAGAAAGAGCAAGCAGAGCACAGCCTATGCCTTGGTGCCAGCCAGGCCCATCTCAACCCAGGACCGCTTGCTCCCAGGGGGGTGGCCGCTGCATCTCCGACAGATCCCACTGGGTGCTGAGCCTTCCCTCGCAAAGACAAGAAGGGAGAAGGCAGTGGGTTTGGAGCGAGGCAGTATCTGAGCACCGAAGAGCCTTCACTCCTTCCTAAAATGGGCACAGAGCATCTCCTGTGCTCTCTGAGGTGGGGTAGGGGGCACTGCATGCTGGCCACCATGCTGGGCACTGCAGTCCACGGAGCGCAGTGCATCCTCATGGAGACTTGAAGTGATCACAGTCGAGTCACACATGAGAGTGGAATGCGTACGGTTGTGGAGTTAGAGGATTTCTCAGCTGAGAATTCCTGATTCCCAGGGGGACAGCATTCCAGCAGCAGGGGAGAGAGCAGTTCATTGTATCTGGCGGCAGTTTGGTTCACTTCTCCTAAAGTGCCTGGACGTCCTGTGACATCAGACATTTGGCTTCTGTCTCCCATGTTCATCCTCAAAGGAGCATGCCACCTGAACCTTACAGAAGGTAACTCAACAACACTTCGAGCTCAGGCAAAGAAACCAAACGAACAAATGAAAAACCCTAACCTCCCCACGCCCACCCCCCCACCCCCAACACCAGAAACAACAAAGAAATCCAGAGCAGTGAAAAATGCAGTGAACAGAGCAAACCAAGTGCACAAAATGGATTTGAAAGATTCACAGAAAAGAATCCTGCAGACCTATTGGGAGACGTCTACGGAGAGGGGGAGGCACAAGTACAAACTCTTTGCAGTATGGTATTGGAAAAATGTAAGTTATGTGTTTGGGTGGTGTTGGCATTGGCATCAGGGTGGTTGGGGGTTAGGGGGTGGGGGTAGGGGTGGCGTGGTGAGCCTCTGTAGGAAAGGGAGGCATTCATACTATAACGTTGTACAAAGAAACCTGCCGACTAGTATTCCAATGATGCCTAAGTAGGAATGTGAAACTCAACGTTCATTTATAAAATCAAAGGTCCTCCCTGCACTGACGGAAGACCCTTCCCTAACGTCGTTGGGGACAGCGAAACCACCTGACTTGCAGCTCTGCCCCTCCTATCTGTCAGTAGGTTCTCATCCAGGTGGTCCCAGGACAGACACACTCCACTGGACCACGTGCAGCTTCGAAGGGGGCTGGGCGGGCTTGGGGGCAGGGTCCGTGGGGGAACTCTCCTCTCCTAGCTGACTCTTCCACTGCCTCAAGATCACATGACCTCGAGGAGTCTCACCCAAGGAACCTTACGTATCACCTTTCTCCTTTCCCTCCCCACGCCCCCACCCCCTGCACCTAAGGTTCGACCAGCACGTTGTGATTGAGCGTCCTCGTGCATTTCCCACTGAGCCGCACAGCTGTGTCTAGTCTATCTGGGGACAGAACCGAGCATCGTTTTTGACAGATGGCTATTTACATATGCCCCCACCAAGATCCCATAGAGAGGGAAAGAAAGACCAATGATTGCCCCCACGAACACAAACAATCATGCCCTGGATAAAGAAGAGGTGACGTGCCCCACGGGGTGGGCTGTGGAGCAGGGTCAGTCGGGGACCTTCCCTCTCCTAGCTGAATCTCTGACTGCCTCAAGGTCACATGACCTCAGGGAGTCTCACCCAAGGAACTTTATCTATCACTTTTTTTTTCCCACACCCTACATCAAAGGGTCAACCGGCACCTTTGCATCCTCAGGCATTTTTGACTGAGCCGGACAGCTGTGTCTAGTTTCTTCGGGGCGGGAAGCAAAGAATCATTTCTCACCGATGCCTATATACATATGCCCCCACCATCATCTCCACAGAGAGGGAAAGGAAGTATAAATATGTCCCCCACAAACACAAACAAGCATGCCCCAGATTAAGAAGATGTAAGACGCCCCCCACTCCACACACCACCTCAGCCACCCCCTCCCCCAACCGCCCGTTTCCAAAACAGACAGCGGAAGACTGCTCAGCCCACCACCCCTCCTCCAAGAAAGAGGAAGGGAATCATGCATTTGGAGCAATGACGATGGACTTGGGGGGAGGGGGGCTGGGGGGCTGGGGGCGGGAGGGCGTGATGCTGTGAGAAAGACGTCTGACAGAAAGACAAATACCGCACGACAGCGCTTCTATGTAGAATGCAAACCATGACAGCGATGTAGTGGATATATTCGCAACACAGGACAAACTGCTGGGTTACCAGTGGGCAGACGGAAGGCGAGGGGCGTAAGAGGCACACACTTATCAGGTGTGAGATCAGCTAAAAGAATGTCCTGTATGACACCGGGACCTAGAGCCAATACTTTCTAGGAAGCATCAAGGAAATGTAAGCTTTGAGGAATTGTCAATCACTAGACTGTACACCTTCCATAATATTGTAGAACAAGCATCGTTTCAATGAAAGAACAAAACCAAAGAGAACACAACAAAACACCAAAAACCAAAAGGTGGTGGTGGAGGGGGTGGGGGTGGGGAGGGGGGTGGGGAGAAAACACAGAAGAGATGAATACAAAATCAAAGCTACAGGTGGGCTGGCTTTGGGACACGATCATCGACATGAAGGAAAAGGACATGTTTCCACACTCCTTGAATCCCTTGCTAGGACACTGAACGCAAGAAGTGGCTCTCCTAACCTATGGGAATTGAAGTGGGAAGCTCTCAAGAACATCTGTCAGGAAAGGAGTAGAGTGGAATTTTGCACCATTGGGAAAAGTGTGAAAGTGTTTGTTTAGCCCTTGGGCAGGAATCGTTTTGAGCAAGTGTGTTGCCAACTGGCTTGTGTTCCCCCCAGTACCTGTGCTCAGCTTCTAAACCCCCGCGTGCATCCCTTGGGGGCAGGCTAAGGCCAACGCATCCCCTTGGCCGGCAAGTCATTTCCATTCTGAGCACCTTTCTACGTGAGCCTCTCAGAGGTGTTTCTGGAGGTGTGTAAACAGACTTCCCGGAGAAAGGTGTGCATTGTTCCCGCTGGGGATTGCGAGTGACCACGCCCTCAGGCCCTAAATCCGATCAGAAGCTTGCAGCGCATTGGTGGATTTCGTGCCCCCGGGGGTTGGGATGGGGGCGGAGTGGGTGGTGAGCCATCAAAGGGCTGGTGGGACTGGCCCAGGCTGTCACTTGCAGACCGGCCGTCTCTGGGAAGGAGGCATCCCTGCTGCAGCTGGAGCTCCGAGATGGACACTCTCGACACTCTCGTGGGCCTCGTTTGCAGAGACATGGAGGCTGCTTCTCTCGACTCGGGAGGTGAGCCTCCAGCTCAGTTCCACGTCTTTCCCAAACTCCACTCTTCCCGGCCAAGTGCCGCTGCTGTGGATGCCCGCCGGGGACCCTCTCGGCAGGAGGAACCGTGCCCGCCGGCCCAGACCGTTGGGCGCTGGCAGCGTGGTGACTTGGCGCGTGTGTCAGCAGGGCTGGCTCCCGCCCAGACACGTCTCCTGAGTTGGAGGAGACCGTCTGTGGTCGGGGCTGGGCTTTGCAATATGGGGAACACCTGCTACTTGAATGCAGCCCTGCAGTGTCTGACCCACACACCACCCCTGGCCAGCTGGCTGCTGTCCCAGCAGCACTCGACGATCTGTCCAACCCAGACCTTCTGCATGCTGTGTGCTATGCAAGCCCACATCACGCGAGCCCTCCTTCATCCTGGCGAGGTGATCCGGCCCCGCCAGGACCTGCTCACTAGCTTCCACAGGCACGAGCAGGAAGATTCCCACGAGTTTCTGATGTTCACGCTGGACGCCATGCAGCAAGCGTGCTTGCGTGCCTGTGAGCTGTTGGGCTGTCCCTCCAACGACACCACCCTCATCCGTCAGATCTTTGGTGGGTCCTGGCGATCTCAGGTCCAGTGTCTCCACTGCCTTGGGGTTTCAGACACGTTCGACCCTTATCTGGACATCACCCTGGATATCACGGCAGCTCAGAGTGTGGACCAAGCTTTGAAAGAGCTGGTGAAGCCCGAGAAGCTGGACGGTGAAAATGCCTATCGTTGCAGTGTTTGTCTCCAGAAGGTGCCTGCCACCAAGAGGTTGACTCTGCACAGCGCCTCCAAGGTCCTGATCCTTGTGCTGAAACGCTTCACACAGATCGCCGGCGACAAAATGGCTCAGAAAGTGCACTATCCCCAGTGCCTCGACTTGCAACCCTACATGTCCGAGCAGACGGCAGGCCCACTGGATTATGTGCTCTATGCAGTGCTGGTGCACTCCGGGTGGAGCTGTCACCGAGGACACTACTTTTGTTATGTCCAAGCTGGCAACGGCCAGTGGTATCACATGGACGATGCCAAGGTTACCGCCTGTGACGTGACGTCTGCCCTGAGCCAAAGCGCCTATGTCCTCTTTTATGCCCAGAAGAGTGCCTTGGAAGGAGACGGTGGGCCAGTGGCACCGGGAGGGGCACCGACGTCCCTGGGGGCTGACCCCACAGGCACTGTCGTGGCCCACAGGGGACCGGAAAGAGATGCCAGCATCAGAGCTCCTGGGTCGGAGGAGCCCCTGGAGGAAACAGGCGTTCAAGCAATCAGCTTAGAGCAGTGGAGACGCCTCCAAGAACACGACCGACCTCGGCCTGAATTCAACCTCAGGAAGGTCGAGTCTGCGCTGCCTGCCGGTGCGGTCGTGATTCACCGGTCGAAATACGCAGCTGGCATGAACCCACAACTGCCTGAACCGGGGAACTACCAGCTCAACCATCCAACCAGGGACAGCCCACCTCAGGGGCCCATCAACATCAGCAACGTCCCTTGTCTCAGCGGGAGGGCCAAAACTACCAAGAAAAAGAACAAGAAGAAGCAGGGGGCTCTGGGTGCATTGCACTAGGCTCCGGTGCACATCCCTGCAGACACGCACACACACCCACGCACCAACCCACACACCCACCCGCTCACACACTTGCTGCCCAACCTACGCTCACCTAGAGGAAATCGGGTGTGCTACACGTGGGAATAATCTACCCTTGTGGAAGGACTGTTAGTCTGCAGTGTTCATGGGACGTGCTATTCACTTGGAACTTCTTACTACTGAGCTTTCAGGCGTGGCTCTCCACTGGCATTCTACTGGGGAGGGTGGGATTGATGACTGGGTCTAAGGACTGTCTCAGCACAATCCACGTCCACGGCACTGGAACAGTCCTTTGGGGATGGGGCGTCTGGTAGGTTTCCTTTGGTTTTAACCCTCCCCTCCCCACCCCCAACCCCTTCATTTGCTGCACTATTGGCTTCTTGTGAAGGACGCAGCCTGGAGGCTCCTCAGAAAGCCTCACGCCCACCCAGGTGAGGAGGAAACCTCCTGAGCCCTTCAGAGGGTCCATGACCCTCTCCTGCCTGCTGGGGTCTCCCCCTCCTGGTCCAGTCAACTGGGGATGACCCCAGCCTCCCAGGTCACCAGCCCCCACACCCCATCCCGCTGCACATAGCTCAGCACAGCACAGACAAATACGAATATTCCCAAGACCTGGTGCAGGATTCCATGGGAGCCGGGCAAGCAGGCTCTAAGGGTGGCTGTCAATCGGAGGCCTTGTGCAAATGCCTGAAAGGAATGACCCGGCCACCCATTCATCACTTGCCCTGGAGACTTCACAAGGATACTTCTCCAAAGACACCTGGGGCTGGATTTCATTTGAAAGGGATATGTTGGAGACTCTCCAAATGCCAACCAGGAGAAACGATGCAAACCACCCACCCCCGCAGCAACACCAGCAACAACGCCAAAACCCCAACAGCAAGAGACAGACTCGGTACATCTTCTGACAGACCCGCACAGGTGAGAGTGGGATGTCAGGTACTATGGGGACCAGTGTGACAGAGGGGTCTCCACGGTGGGGAGGAGGATCCCTGCGGCAAGTGGGAGCTTGAACACGTCCTCAATTTTCCCTCTAAAGCTGACAGTGATTGCCACTGGTTCACTGATTGCGGGTGCCTGCGAGGACCACAGTGTCTTCTGGCCACAGTACAGCAAGCGCACGAGTGAGCCAGCAGAGCGAGTGAGGGGGTGAGTGCAGGAGCTGTCCCACGAAGGGCAGAGGTGGGGCTCTGTTTCCCTAGCCCTTGGGTCGAATCGTGGGAGGGCGAACCCAGAGGACCTGGGGGGATCGTCAAAGCCCAGGATCCTTCCCCAAGACCGAAGGAAGGAACATAGACATTGGTGAGGAAGGGTTAGGGGGAGGGGGAGTGGACTGTGACCTGGAGGTGCTGTCTCTCCACCTCTGCACCAGGTGCGTGGCCATCTCCAGGCAAGGAGAGGCAACCGGAGGAGAAGCCACCAAGAGATCCGTATCCTCTGCAGGTCCACATGGAGGAAGGGGCTCGTTCTACCCTTTGAGAGTCCCTGAGCGGCATAGAACGGGGCACCTCTGGGAACGTGGGCCAAAACAACTGCATCATGCCTGGGAAAGCCTGGGACAACCCCCTGGAGTGGGCCAGTGGCTCCAGGTGAAGGAAGGGGCATTCTTGGCCGAGTTCACAGCACGTCAGTGCTCCCGCTCCCCCTCCTCCCGCCCCTCCCCCTCCCCCTCATCCCTTTATCCCCTGAAGCAAACACTGACTAACACTGGGGCCCAATCAGATTCTCCCTCGTGGGGACACAGCCTTGAGGCACATCCACTTACCGTGGTTTGTCTTGTAAGTGAGGAAAGCCAAGGTGGAATGCCGAGGACCCCAATCCCCAGGGCGACTCTGCGGGAGACTCCACAGGGCCCGTGTGGGGAGGAGGGGGTGGACTGAATCGGGGAGCCCTTGCCCAGGCCTGCCCGGTGCCTCATCCCCACCCCACACCCCACGCACTGTCCCTCCACGCCCAGCCATCTTCCAGGCCAGCCCCTAGCATGGTGTTCACTCCACTGGAGAATGGATGGTGGAGATCGTGGTTCCGAAGAGCTCCCTGCCTCTAGGATGCCTTTGAGTACGTGGAGTGGAGTGAGAAGCTCCCAGGGTAGCTCCGACCTGGGTTTCAGCCTCAGGGGACCTGGAAGGGGCTCTTGGACTGAGGGTGAAACCGCGAGGGGCAGGCCGTGTCTGACGGACCAGGCTTCCCTCAGACATCCTCAGGCACCTGCACCGTGGAAGGAGCCCTGTGGAGCCCCGCGAGACAGACACCCCGACACCACCTCTGCTAATGATGGGCGTGTCTGGGCCATGGGAAATGGATCAAACGAACCTGGCACGGGACAGGGTTTGGATGCAGTCTACTTGGTAATAAACTGAGTGAAATCATTGGCATGAGTGTTTAATTCGAGAAATGAAGACCTATGAAATTCATCGCGGGGTTGGGGGGGCAGGGCTGTGTATCTCTGGAGAGGTGCCCTGTCTTGTCTGGGCGGAAGTGCACTCCAGAAAGCCGGAAGTGTCGTTCTTCAACACCAATGGAAAGCTGTGTTTCTAGAAGGGGTTTTCCTTTGACTCAAGCCACCAAGAGGGACGGTATTGCATGGGTGTTTTGGTGTGTAATCACCGCTGGTCCACGGGATAGGATGATTATTCTCAGTTTCATGTCTGAAGTTCATCCCCCTGGTACCGAGGGCAAACGAGGGTGCCTGTGGCTTCTGAGAAGGGCAGTCCCTTGGATGTCCAGGGCCCCACGCTCAGGAAAGAGGGTTCTGCCAGGTCGGATGGGCCCAGTGATGGGGACGCTGGTCCCCACACTTCCCTCCAGTAGCGCTAGGAGAAAGAGCAAGCAGAGCACAGCCTATGCCTTGGTGCCAGCCAGGCCCATCTCAACCCAGGACCGCTTGCTCCCAGGGGGGTGGCCGCTGCATCTCCGACAGATCCCACTGGGTGCTGAGCCTTCCCTCGCAAAGACAAGAAGGGAGAAGGCAGTGGGTTTGGAGCGAGGCAGTATCTGAGCACCGAAGAGCCTTCACTCCTTCCTAAAATGGGCACAGAGCATCTCCTGTGCTCTCTGAGGTGGGGTAGGGGGCACTGCATGCTGGCCACCATGCTGGGCACTGCAGTCCACGGAGCGCAGTGCATCCTCATGGAGACTTGAAGTGATCACAGTCGAGTCACACATGAGAGTGGAATGCGTACGGTTGTGGAGTTAGAGGATTTCTCAGCTGAGAATTCCTGATTCCCAGGGGGACAGCATTCCAGCAGCAGGGGAGAGAGCAGTTCATTGTATCTGGCGGCAGTTTGGTTCACTTCTCCTAAAGTGCCTGGACGTCCTGTGACATCAGACATTTGGCTTCTGTCTCCCATGTTCATCCTCAAAGGAGCATGCCACCTGAACCTTACAGAAGGTAACTCAACAACACTTCGAGCTCAGGCAAAGAAACCAAACGAACAAATGAAAAACCCTAACCTCCCCACGCCCACCCCCCCCACCCCCAACACCAGAAACAACAAAGAAATCCAGAGCAGTGAAAAATGCAGTGAACAGAGCAAACCAAGTGCACAAAATGGATTTGAAAGATTCACAGAAAAGAATCCTGCAGACCTATTGGGAGACGTCTACGGAGAGGGGGAGGCACAAGTACAAACTCTTTGCAGTATGGTATTGGAAAAATGTAAGTTGTGTGTTTGGGTGGTGTTGGCATTGGCATCAGGGTGGTTGGGGGTTAGGGGGTGGGGGTAGGGGTGGCGTGGTGAGCCTCTGTAGGAAAGGGAGGCATTCATACTATAACGTTGTACAAAGAAACCTGCCGACTAGTATTCCAATGATGCCTAAGTAGGAATGTGAAACTCAACGTTCATTTATAAAATCAAAGGTCCTCCCTGCACTGACGGAAGACCCTTCCCTAACGTCGTTGGGGACAGCGAAACCACCTGACTTGCAGCTCTGCCCCTCCTATCTGTCAGTAGGTTCTCATCCAGGTGGTCCCAGGACAGACACACTCCACTGGACCACGTGCAGCTTCGAAGGGGGCTGGGCGGGCTTGGGGGCAGGGTCCGTGGGGGAACTCTCCTCTCCTAGCTGACTCTTCCACTGCCTCAAGATCACATGACCTCGAGGAGTCTCACCCAAGGAACCTTACGTATCACCTTTCTCCTTTCCCTCCCCACGCCCCCACCCCCTGCACCTAAGGTTCGACCAGCACGTTGTGATTGAGCGTCCTCGTGCATTTCCCACTGAGCCGCACAGCTGTGTCTAGTCTATCTGGGGACAGAACCGAGAATCGTTTTTGACAGATGGCTATTTACATATGCCCCCACCAAGATCCCATAGAGAGGGAAAGAAAGACCAATGATTGCCCCCACGAACACAAACAATCATGCCCTGGATAAAGAAGAGGTGACGTGCCCCACAGGGCGGGCTGTGGAGCAGGGTCAGTCGGGGACCTTCCCTCTCCTAGCTGAATCTCTGACTGCCTCAAGGTCACATGACCTCAGGGAGTCTCACCCAAGGAACTTTATCTATCACTTTTTTTTTCCACACCCTACATCAAAGGGTCAACCGGCACCTTTGCATCCTCAGGCATTTTTGACTGAGCCGGACAGCTGTGTCTAGTTTCTTCGGGGCGGGAAGCAAAGAATCATTTCTCACCGATGCCTATATACATATGCCCCCACCATCATCTCCACAGAGAGGGAAAGGAAGTATAAATATGTCCCCCACAAACACAAACAAGCATGCCCCAGATTAAGAAGATGTAAGACGCCCCCCACTCCACACACCACCTCAGCCACCCCCTCCCCCAACCGCCCGTTTCCAAAACAGACAGCGGAAGACTGCTCAGCCCACCACCCCTCCCCCAAGAAAGAGGAAGGGAATCATGCGTTTGGAGCAATGACGATGGACTTGGGGGGAGGGGGGCTGGGGGGCTGGGGGCGGGAGGGCGTGATGCTGTGAGAAAGACGTCTGACAGAAAGACAAATACCGCACGACAGCGCTTCTATGTAGAATGCAAACCATGACAGCGATGTAGTGGATATATTCGCAACACAGGACAAACTGCTGGGTTACCAGTGGGCAGACGGAAGGCGAGGGGCGTAAGAGGCACACACTTATCAGGTGTGAGATCAGCTAAAAGAATGTCCTGTATGACACCGGGACCTAGAGCCAATACTTTCTAGGAAGCATCAAGGAAATGTAAGCTTTGAGGAATTGTCAATCACTAGACTGTACACCTTCCATAATATTGTAGAGCAAGCATCGTTTCAATGAAAGAACAAAACCAAAGAGAACACAACAAAACACCAAAAACCAAAAGGTGGTGGTGGAGGGGGTGGGGGTGGGGAGGGGGGTGGGGAGAAAACACAGAAGAGATGAATACAAAATCAAAGCTACAGGTGGGCTGGCTTTGGGACACGATCATCGACATGAAGGAAAAGGACATGTTTCCACACTCCTTGAATCCCTTGCTAGGACACTGAACGCAAGAAGTGGCTCTCCTAACCTATGGGAATTGAAGTGGGAAGCTCTCAAGAACATCTGTCAGGAAAGGAGTAGAGTGGAATTTTGCACCATTGGGAAAAGTGTGAAAGTGTTTGTTTAGCCCTTGGGCAGGAATCGTTTTGAGCAAGTGTGTTGCCAACTGGCTTGTGTTCCCCCCAGTACCTGTGCTCAGCTTCTAAACCCCCACGTGCATCCCTTGGGGGCAGGCTAAGGCCAACGCATCCCCTTGGCCGGCAAGTCATTTCCATTCTGAGCACCTTTCTACGTGAGCCTCTCAGAGGTGTTTCTGGAGGTGTGTAAACAGACTTCCCGAAGAAAGGTGTGCATTGTTCCCGCTGGGGATTGCGAGTGACCACGCCCTCAGGCCCTAAATCCGATCAGAAGCTTGCAGCGCATTGGTGGATTTCGTGCCCCCGGGGGTTGGGATGGGGGCGGAGTGGGTGGTGAGCCATCAAAGGGCTGGTGGGACTGGCCCAGGCTGTCACTTGCAGACCGGCCGTCTCTGGGAAGGAGGCATCCCTGCTGCAGCTGGAGCTCCGAGATGGACACTCTCGACACTCTCGTGGGCCTCGTTTGCAGAGACATGGAGGCTGCTTCTCTCGACTCGGGAGGTGAGCCTCCAGCTCAGTTCCACGTCTTTCCCAAACTCCACTCTTCCCGGCCAAGTGCCGCTGCTGTGGATGCCCGCCGGGGACCCTCTCGGCAGGAGGAACCGTGCCCGCCGGCCCAGACCGTTGGGCGCTGCCAGCGTGGTGACTTGGCGCGTGTGTCAGCAGGGCTGGCTCCCGCCCAGACACGTCTCCTGAGTTGGAGGAGACCGTCTGTGGTCGGGGCTGGGCTTTGCAATATGGGGAACACCTGCTACTTGAATGCAGCCCTGCAGTGTCTGACCCACACACCACCCCTGGCCAGCTGGCTGCTGTCCCAGCAGCACTCAACGATCTGTCCAACCCAGACCTTCTGCATGCTGTGTGCTATGCAAGCCCACATCACGCGAGCCCTCCTTCATCCTGGCGAGGTGATCCGGCCCCGCCAGGACCTGCTCACTAGCTTCTACAGGCACGAGCAGGAAGATTCCCACGAGTTTCTGATGTTCACGCTGGATGCCATGCAGCAAGCGTGCTTGCGTGCCTGTGAGCTGTTGGGCTGTCCCTCCAACAACACCACCCTCATCCATCAGATCTTTGGTGGGTCCTGGCGATCTCAGGTCCAGTGTCTCCACTGCCTTGGGGTTTCAGACACGTTCGACCCTTATCTGGACATCACCCTGGATATCACGGCAGCTCAGAGTGTGGACCAAGCTTTGAAAGAGCTGGTGAAGCCCGAGAAGCTGGACGGTGAAAATGCCTATCGTTGCAGTGTTTGTCTCCAGAAGGTGCCTGCCACCAAGAGGTTGACTCTGCACAGCGCCTCCAAGGTCCTGATCCTTGTGCTGAAACGCTTCACACAGATCGCCGGCGACAAAATGGCTCAGAAAGTGCACTATCCCCAGTGCCTCGACTTGCAACCCTACATGTCCGAGCAGACGGCAGGCCCACTGGATTATGTGCTCTATGCAGTGCTGGTGCACTCCGGGTGGAGCTGTCACCGAGGACACTACTTTTGTTATGTCCAAGCTGGCAACGGCCAGTGGTATCACATGGACGATGCCAAGGTTACCACCTGTGACGTGACGTCTGCCCTGAGCCAAAGCGCCTATGTCCTCTTTTATGCCCAGAAGAGTGCCTTGGAAGGAGACGGTGGGCCAGTGGCACCGGGAGGGGCACCGACGTCCCTGGGGGCTGACCCCACAGGCACTGTCGTGGCCCACAGGGGACCGGAAAGAGATGCCAGCATCAGAGCTCCTGGGTCGGAGGAGCCCCTGGAGGAAACAGGCGTTCAAGCAATCAGCTTAGAGCAGTGGAGACGCCTCCAAGAACACGACCGACCTCGGCCTGAATTCAACCTCAGGAAGGTCGAGTCTGCCCTGCCTGCCGGTGCGGTCGTGATTCACCAGTCGAAATACGCAGCTGGCATGAACCCACAACTGCCTGAACCGGGGAACTACCAGCTCAACCATCCAACCAGGGACAGCCCACCTCAGGGGCCCATCAACATCAGCAACGTCCCTTGTCTCAGCGGGAGGGCCAAAACTACCAAGAAAAAGAACAAGAAGAAGCAGGGGGCTCTGGGTGCATTGCACTAGGCTCCGGTGCACATCCCTGCAGACACGCACACACACCCACGCACCAACCCACACACCCACCCGCTCACACACTTGCTGCCCAACCTACGCTCACCTAGAGGAAATCGGGTGTGCTACACGTGGGAATAATCTACCCTTGTGGAAGGACTGTTAGTCTGCAGTGTTCATGGGACGTGCTATTCACTTGGAACTTCTTACTACTGAGCTTTCAGGCGTGGCTCTCCACTGGCATGCTACTGGGGAGGGTGGGATTGATGACTGGGTCTAAGGACTGTCTCAGCACAATCCACGTCCACGGCACTGGAACAGTCCTTTGGGGATGGGGCGTCTGGTAGGTTTCCTTTGGTTTTAACCCTCCCCTCCCCACCCCCAACCCCTTCATTTGCTGCACTATTGGCTTCTTGTGAAGGACGCAGCCTGGAGGCTCCTCAGAAAGCCTCACGCCCACCCAGGTGAGGAGGAAACCTCCTGAGCCCTTCAGAGGGTCCATGACCCTCTCCTGCCTGCTGGGGTCTCCCCGTCCTGGTCCAGTCAACTGGGGATGACCCCAGTCTCCCGGGTCACCAGCCCCCACACCCCATCCCGCTGCGCATAGCTCAGCACAGCACAGACAAATACGAATATTCCCAAGACCTGGTGCAGGATTGCATGGGAGCCGGGCAAGCAGGCTCTAAGCATGGCCGTCAATCGGAGGCCTTGTGCAAATGCCTGAAAGGAATGACCCGGCCACCCATTCATCACTTGCCCTGGAGACTTCACAAGGATACTTCTCCAAAGACACCTGGGGCTGGATTTCATTTGAAAGGGATATGTTGGAGACTCTCCAAATGCCAACCAGGAGAAACGATGCAAACCACCCACCCCCGCAGCAACACCAGCAACAACGCCAAAACCCCAACAGCAAGAGACAGACTCGGTACATCTTCTGACAGACCCGCACAGGTGAGAGTGGGATGTCAGGTACTATGGGGACCAGTGTGACAGAGGGGTCTCCACGGTGGGGAGGAGGATCCCTGCGGCAAGTGGGAGCTTGAACACGTCCTCAATTTTCCCTCTAAAGCTGACAGCGATTGCCACTGGTTCACTGATTGCGGGTGCCTGCGAGGACCACAGTGTCTTCTGGCCACAGCACAGCAAGCGCACGAGTGAGCCAGCGGAGCGAGTGAGGAGGTGAGTGCAGGAGCTGTCCCACGAAGGGCAGAGGTGGGGCTCTGTTTCCCTAGCCCTTGGGTCGAATCGTGGGAGGGCGAACCCAGAGGACCTGGGGGGATCGTCAAAGCCCAGGATCCTTCCCCAAGACCGAAGGAAGGAACGTAGACATTGGTGAGGAAGGGTTAGGGGGAGGGGGAGTGGACTGTGACCTGGAGGTGCTGTCTCTCCACCTCTGCACCAGGTGCGTGGCCATCTCCAGGCAAGGAGAGGCAACCGGAGGAGAAGCCACCAAGAGATCCGTATCCTCTGCAGGTCCACATGGAGGAAGG
The DNA here is from genome assembly GCF_030028045.1 of Hippopotamus amphibius kiboko. NCBI lineage: Eukaryota > Metazoa > Chordata > Mammalia > Artiodactyla > Hippopotamidae > Hippopotamus > Hippopotamus amphibius. Next base: position 33,385,936 of record NC_080193.1, read on the forward strand.
GGCTCGTTCTACCCTTTGAGAGTCCCTGAGCGGCATAGAACGGGGCACCTCTGGGAACGTGGGCCAAAACAACTGCATCATGCCTGGGAAAGCCTGGGACAACCCCCTGGAGTGGGCCAGTGGCTCCAGGTGAAGGAAGGGGCATTCTTGGCCGAGTTCACAGCATGTCAGTGCTCCCGCTCCCCCTCCTCCCGCCCCTCCCCCTCCCCCTCATCCCTTTATCCCCTGAAGCAAACACTGACTAACACTGGGGCCCAATCAGATTCTCCCTCATGGGGACACAGCCTTGAGGCACATCCACTTACCATGGTTTGTCTTGTAAGTGAGGAAAGCCAAGGTGGAATGCCGAGGACCCCAATCCCCAGGGCGACTCTGCGGGAGACGCCACAGTGCCCGTGTGGGGAGGAGGGGGTGGACAGAATCGGGGAGCCCTTGCTCAGGCCTGCCCAGTGCCTCATCCCCACCCCACACCCCACGCACCGTCCCTCCACGCCCAGCCATCTTCCAGGCCAGCCCCTAGCATGGTGTTCACTCCACTGGAGAATGGATGGTGGAGATCGTGGTTCCGAAGAGCTCCCTGCCTCTAGGATGCCTTTGAGCACGTGGAGTGGAGTGAGAAGCTCCCAGGGTAGCTCCGACCTGGGTTTCAGCCTCGGGGGACCTGGAAGGGGCTCTTAGACTGAGGGTGAAACCGCGAGGGGCAGGCCGTGTCTGACGGACCAGGCTTCCCTCAGACATCCTCAGGCACCTGCACCGTGGAAGGAGCCCTGTGGAGCCCCGCGAGACAGACACCCCGACACCACCTCTGCTAATGATGGGCGTGTCTGGGCCATGGGAAATGGATCAAACGAACCTGGCACAGGACAGGGTTTGGATGCAGTCTACTTGGTAATAAACTGAGTGAAATCATTGGCATGAGTGTTTAATTCGAGAAATGAAGACCTATGAAATTCATCGCGGGGTTGGGGGGGCAGGGCTGTGTATCTCTGGAGAGGTGCCCTGTCTTGTCTGGGCGGAAGTGCACTCCAGAAACCCGGAAGTGTCGTTCTTCAACACCAATGGAAAGCTGTGTTTCTAGAAGGGGTTTTCCTTTGACTCAAGCCACCAAGAGGGACGGTATTGCATGGGTGTTTTGGTGTGTAATCACCGCTGGTCCACGGGATAGGATGATTATTCTCAGTTTCATGTCTGAAGTTCATCCCCCTGGTACCGAGGGCAAACGAGGGTGCCTGTGGCTTCTGAGAAGGGCAGTCCCTTGGATGTCCAGGGCCCCACGCTCAGGAAAGAGGGTTCTGCCAGGTCGGATGGGCCCAGTGATGGGGACGCTGGTCCCCACACTTCCCTCCAGTAGCGCTAGGAGAAAGAGCAAGCAGAGCACAGCCTATGCCTTGGTGCCAGCCAGGCCCATCTCAACCCAGGACCGCTTGCTCCCAGGGGGGTGGCCGCTGCATCTCCGACAGATCCCACTGGGTGCTGAGCCTTCCCTCGCAAAGACAAGAAGGGAGAAGGCAGTGGGTTTGGAGCGAGGCAGTATCTGAGCACCGAAGAGCCTTCACTCCTTCCTAAAATGGGCACAGAGCATCTCCTGTGCTCTCTGAGGTGGGGTAGGGGGCACTGCATGCTGGCCACCATGCTGGGCACTGCAGTCCACGGAGCGCAGTGCATCCTCATGGAGACTTGAAGTGATCACAGTCGAGTCACACATGAGAGTGGAATGCGTACGGTTGTGGAGTTAGAGGATTTCTCAGCTGAGAATTCCTGATTCCCAGGGGGACAGCATTCCAGCAGCAGGGGAGAGAGCAGTTCATTGTATCTGGCGGCAGTTTGGTTCACTTCTCCTAAAGTGCCTGGACGTCCTGTGACATCAGACATTTGGCTTCTGTCTCCCATGTTCATCCTCAAAGGAGCATGCCACCTGAACCTTACAGAAGGTAACTCAACAACACTTCGAGCTCAGGCAAAGAAACCAAACGAACAAATGAAAAACCCTAACCTCCCCACGCCCACCCCCCCACCCCCAACACCAGAAACAACAAAGAAATCCAGAGCAGTGAAAAATGCAGTGAACAGAGCAAACCAAGTGCACAAAATGGATTTGAAAGATTCACAGAAAAGAATCCTGCAGACCTATTGGGAGACGTCTACGGAGAGGGGGAGGCACAAGTACAAACTCTTTGCAGTATGGTATTGGAAAAATGTAAGTTGTGTGTTTGGGTGGTGTTGGCATTGGCATCAGGGTGGTTGGGGGTTAGGGGGTGGGGGTAGGGGTGGCGTGGTGAGCCTCTGTAGGAAAGGGAGGCATTCATACTATAACGTTGTACAAAGAAACCTGCCGACTAGTATTCCAATGATGCCTAAGTAGGAATGTGAAACTCAACGTTCATTTATAAAATCAAAGGTCCTCCCTGCACTGACGGAAGACCCTTCCCTAACGTCGTTGGGGACAGCGAAACCACCTGACTTGCAGCTCTGCCCCTCCTATCTGTCAGTAGGTTCTCATCCAGGTGGTCCCAGGACAGACACACTCCACTGGACCACGTGCAGCTTCGAAGGGGGCTGGGCGGGCTTGGGGGCAGGGTCCGTGGGGGAACTCTCCTCTCCTAGCTGACTCTTCCACTGCCTCAAGATCACATGACCTCGAGGAGTCTCACCCAAGGAACCTTACGTATCACCTTTCTCCTTTCCCTCCCCACGCCCCCACCCCCTGCACCTAAGGTTCGACCAGCACGTTGTGATTGAGCGTCCTCGTGCATTTCCCACTGAGCCGCACAGCTGTGTCTAGTCTATCTGGGGACAGAACCGAGCATCGTTTTTGACAGATGGCTATTTACATATGCCCCCACCAAGATCCCATAGAGAGGGAAAGAAAGACCAATGATTGCCCCCACGAACACAAACAATCATGCCCTGGATAAAGAAGAGGTGACGTGCCCCACGGGGTGGGCTGTGGAGCAGGGTCAGTCGGGGACCTTCCCTCTCCTAGCTGAATCTCTGACTGCCTCAAGGTCACATGACCTCAGGGAGTCTCACCCAAGGAACTTTATCTATCACTTTTTTTTTCCCACACCCTACATCAAAGGGTCAACCGGCACCTTTGCATCCTCAGGCATTTTTGACTGAGCCGGACAGCTGTGTCTAGTTTCTTCGGGGCGGGAAGCAAAGAATCATTTCTCACCGATGCCTATATACATATGCCCCCACCATCATCTCCACAGAGAGGGAAAGGAAGTATAAATATGTCCCCCACAAACACAAACAAGCATGCCCCAGATTAAGAAGATGTAAGACGCCCCCCACTCCACACACCACCTCAGCCACCCCCTCCCCCAACCGCCCGTTTCCAAAACAGACAGCGGAAGACTGCTCAGCCCACCACCCCTCCTCCAAGAAAGAGGAAGGGAATCATGCATTTGGAGCAATGACGATGGACTTGGGGGGAGGGGGGCTGGGGGGCTGGGGGCGGGAGGGCGTGATGCTGTGAGAAAGACGTCTGACAGAAAGACAAATACCGCACGACAGCGCTTCTATGTAGAATGCAAACCATGACAGCGATGTAGTGGATATATTCGCAACACAGGACAAACTGCTGGGTTAGTAGTGGGCAGACGGAAGGTGAAGGCCGTAAGAGGCACACACTTATCAGGTGTGAGATCAGCTAAAAGAATGTCCTGTATGACACCGGGACCTAGAGCCAATACTTTCTAGGAAGCATCAAGGAAATGTAAGCTTTGAGGAATTGTCAATCACTAGACTGTACACCTTCCATAATATTGTAGAGCAAGCATCGTTTCAATGAAAGAACAAAACCAAAGAGAACACAACAAAACACCAAAAACCAAAAGGTGGTGGTGGAGGGGGTGGGGGTGGGGAGGGGGGTGGGGAGAAAACACAGAAGAGATGAATACAAAATCAAAGCTACAGGTGGGCTGGCTTTGGGACACGATCATCGACATGAAGGAAAAGGACATGTTTCCACACTCCTTGAATCCTTTGCTAGGACACTGAACGCAAGAAGTGGCTCTCCTAACCTATGGGAATTGAAGTGGGAAGCTCTCAAGAACATCTGTCAGGAAAGGAGTAGAGTGGAATTTTGCACCATTGGGAAAAGTGTGAAAGTGTTTGTTTAGCCCTTGGGCAGGAATCGTTTTGAGCAAGTGTGTTGCCAACTGGCTTGTGTTCCCCCCAGTACCTGTGCTCAGCTTCTAAACCCCCGCGTGCATCCCTTGGGGGCAGGCTAAGGCCAACGCATCCCCTTGGCCGGCAAGTCATTTCCATTCTGAGCACCTTTCTACGTGAGCCTCTCAGAGGTGTTTCTGGAGGTGTGTAAACAGACTTCCCGGAGAAAGGTGTGCATTGTTCCCGCTGGGGATTGCGAGTGACCACGCCCTCAGGCCCTAAATCCGATCAGAAGCTTGCAGCGCATTGGTGGATTTCGTGCCCCCGGGGGTTGGGATGGGGGCGGAGTGGGTGGTGAGCCATCAAAGGGCTGGTGGGACTGGCCCAGGCTGTCACTTGCAGACCGGCCGTCTCTGGGAAGGAGGCATCCCTGCTGCAGCTGGAGCTCCGAGATGGACACTCTCGACACTCTCGTGGGCCTCGTTTGCAGAGACATGGAGGCTGCTTCTCTCGACTCGGGAGGTGAGCCTCCAGCTCAGTTCCACGTCTTTCCCAAACTCCACTCTTCCCGGCCAAGTGCCGCTGCTGTGGATGCCCGCCGGGGACCCTCTCGGCAGGAGGAACCGTGCCCGCCGGCCCAGACTGTTGGGCGCTGCCAGCGTGGTGACTTGGCGCGTGTGTCAGCAGGGCTGGCTCCCGCCCAGACACGTCTCCTGAGTTGGAGGAGACCGTCTGTGGTCGGGGCTGGGCTTTGCAATATGGGGAACACCTGCTACTTGAATGCAGCCCTGCAGTGTCTGACCCACACACCACCCCTGGCCAGCTGGCTGCTGTCCCAGCAGCACTCAACGATCTGTCCAACCCAGACCTTCTGCATGCTGTGTGCTATGCAAGCCCACATCACGCGAGCCCTCCTTCATCCTGGCGAGGTGATCCGGCCCCGCCAGGACCTGCTCACTAGCTTCCACAGGCACGAGCAGGAAGATTCCCACGAGTTTCTGATGTTCACGCTGGACGCCATGCAGCAAGCGTGCTTGCGTGCCTGTGAGCTGTTGGGCTGTCCCTCCAACAACACCACCCTCATCCATCAGATCTTTGGTGGGTCCTGGCGATCTCAGGTCCAGTGTCTCCACTGCCTTGGGGTTTCAGACACGTTCGACCCTTATCTGGACATCACCCTGGATATCACGGCAGCTCAGAGTGTGGACCAAGCTTTGAAAGAGCTGGTGAAGCCCGAGAAGCTGGACGGTGAAAATGCCTATCGTTGCAGTGTTTGTCTCCAGAAGGTGCCTGCCACCAAGAGGTTGACTCTGCACAGCGCCTCCAAGGTCCTGATCCTTGTGCTGAAACGCTTCACACAGATCGCCGGCGACAAAATGGCTCAGAAAGTGCACTATCCCCAGTGCCTCGACTTGCAACCCTACATGTCCGAGCAGACGGCAGGCCCACTGGATTATGTGCTCTATGCAGTGCTGGTGCACTCCGGGTGGAGCTGTCACCGAGGACACTACTTTTGTTATGTCCAAGCTGGCAACGGCCAGTGGTATCACATGGACGATGCCAAGGTTACCACCTGTGACGTGACGTCTGCCCTGAGCCAAAGCGCCTATGTCCTCTTTTATGCCCAGAAGAGTGCCTTGGAAGGAGACGGTGGGCCAGTGGCACCGGGAGGGGCACCGACGTCCCTGGGGGCTGACCCCACAGGCACTGTCGTGGCCCACAGGGGACCGGAAAGAGATGCCAGCATCAGAGCTCCTGGGTCGGAGGAGCCCCTGGAGGAAACAGGCGTTCAAGCAATCAGCTTAGAGCAGTGGAGACGCCTCCAAGAACACGACCGACCTCGGCCTGAATTCAACCTCAGGAAGGTCGAGTCTGCCCTGCCTGCCGGTGCGGTCGTGATTCACCAGTCGAAATACGCAGCTGGCATGAACCCACAACTGCCTGAACCGGGGAACTACCAGCTCAACCATCCAACCAGGGACAGCCCACCTCAGGGGCCCATCAACATCAGCAACGTCCCTTGTCTCAGCGGGAGGGCCAAAACTACCAAGAAAAAGAACAAGAAGAAGCAGGGGGCTCTGGGTGCATTGCACTAGGCTCCGGTGCACATCCCTGCAGACACGCACACACACCCACGCACCAACCCACACACCCACCCGCTCACACACTTGCTGCCCAACCTACGCTCACCTAGAGGAAATCGGGTGTGCTACACGTGGGAATAATCTACCCTTGTGGAAGGACTGTTAGTCTGCAGTGTTCATGGGACGTGCTATTCACTTGGAACTTCTTACTACTGAGCTTTCAGGCGTGGCTCTCCACTGGCATGCTACTGGGGAGGGTGGGATTGATGACTGGGTCTAAGGACTGTCTCAGCACAATCCACGTCCACGGCACTGGAACAGTCCTTTGGGGATGGGGCGTCTGGTAGGTTTCCTTTGGTTTTAACCCTCCCCTCCCCACCCCCAACCCCTTCATTTGCTGCACTATTGGCTTCTTGTGAAGGACGCAGCCTGGAGGCTCCTCAGAAAGCCTCACGCCCACCCAGGTGAGGAGGAAACCTCCTGAGCCCTTCAGAGGGTCCATGACCCTCTCCTGCCTGCTGGGGTCTCCCCGTCCTGGTCCAGTCAACTGGGGATGACCCCAGTCTCCCGGGTCACCAGCCCCCACACCCCATCCCGCTGCGCATAGCTCAGCACAGCACAGACAAATACGAATATTCCCAAGACCTGGTGCAGGATTGCATGGGAGCCGGGCAAGCAGGCTCTAAGCATGGCCGTCAATCGGAGGCCTTGTGCAAATGCCTGAAAGGAATGACCCGGCCACCCATTCATCACTTGCCCTGGAGACTTCACAAGGATACTTCTCCAAAGACACCTGGGGCTGGATTTCATTTGAAAGGGATATGTTGGAGACTCTCCAAATGCCAACCAGGAGAAACGATGCAAACCACCCACCCCCGCAGCAACACCAGCAACAACGCCAAAACCCCAACAGCAAGAGACAGACTCGGTACATCTTCTGACAGACCCGCACAGGTGAGAGTGGGATGTCAGGTACTATGGGGACCAGTGTGACAGAGGGGTCTCCACGGTGGGGAGGAGGATCCCTGCGGCAAGTGGGAGCTTGAACACGTCCTCAATTTTCCCTCTAAAGCTGACAGCGATTGCCACTGGTTCACTGATTGCGGGTGCCTGCGAGGACCACAGTGTCTTCTGGCCACAGCACAGCAAGCGCACGAGTGAGCCAGCGGAGCGAGTGAGGAGGTGAGTGCAGGAGCTGTCCCACGAAGGGCAGAGGTGGGGCTCTGTTTCCCTAGCCCTTGGGTCGAATCGTGGGAGGGCGAACCCAGAGGACCTGGGGGGATCGTCAAAGCCCAGGATCCTTCCCCAAGACCGAAGGAAGGAACGTAGACATTGGTGAGGAAGGGTTAGGGGGAGGGGGAGTGGACTGTGACCTGGAGGTGCTGTCTCTCCACCTCTGCACCAGGTGCGTGGCCATCTCCAGGCAAGGAGAGGCAACCGGAGGAGAAGCCACCAAGAGATCCGTATCCTCTGCAGGTCCACATGGAGGAAGGGGCTCGTTCTACCCTTTGAGAGTCCCTGAGCGGCATAGAACGGGGCACCTCTGGGAACGTGGGCCAAAACAACTGCATCATGCCTGGGAAAGCCTGGGACAACCCCCTGGAGTGGGCCAGTGGCTCCAGGTGAAGGAAGGGGCATTCTTGGCCGAGTTCACAGCATGTCAGTGCTCCCGCTCCCCCTCCTCCCGCCCCTCCCCCTCCCCCTCATCCCTTTATCCCCTGAAGCAAACACTGACTAACACTGGGGCCCAATCAGATTCTCCCTCATGGGGACACAGCCTTGAGGCACATCCACTTACCATGGTTTGTCTTGTAAGTGAGGAAAGCCAAGGTGGAATGCCGAGGACCCCAATCCCCAGGGCGACTCTGCGGGAGACGCCACAGTGCCCGTGTGGGGAGGAGGGGGTGGACAGAATCGGGGAGCCCTTGCTCAGGCCTGCCCAGTGCCTCATCCCCACCCCACACCCCACGCACCGTCCCTCCACGCCCAGCCATCTTCCAGGCCAGCCCCTAGCATGGTGTTCACTCCACTGGAGAATGGATGGTGGAGATCGTGGTTCCGAAGAGCTCCCTGCCTCTAGGATGCCTTTGAGCACGTGGAGTGGAGTGAGAAGCTCCCAGGGTAGCTCCGACCTGGGTTTCAGCCTCGGGGGACCTGGAAGGGGCTCTTAGACTGAGGGTGAAACCGCGAGGGGCAGGCCGTGTCTGACGGACCAGGCTTCCCTCAGACATCCTCAGGCACCTGCACCGTGGAAGGAGCCCTGTGGAGCCCCGCGAGACAGACACCCCGACACCACCTCTGCTAATGATGGGCGTGTCTGGGCCATGGGAAATGGATCAAACGAACCTGGCACAGGACAGGGTTTGGATGCAGTCTACTTGGTAATAAACTGAGTGAAATCATTGGCATGAGTGTTTAATTCGAGAAATGAAGACCTATGAAATTCATCGCGGGGTTGGGGGGGCAGGGCTGTGTATCTCTGGAGAGGTGCCCTGTCTTGTCTGGGCGGAAGTGCACTCCAGAAACCCGGAAGTGTCGTTCTTCAACACCAATGGAAAGCTGTGTTTCTAGAAGGGGTTTTCCTTTGACTCAAGCCACCAAGAGGGACGGTATTGCATGGGTGTTTTGGTGTGTAATCACCGCTGGTCCACGGGATAGGATGATTATTCTCAGTTTCATGTCTGAAGTTCATCCCCCTGGTACCGAGGGCAAACGAGGGTGCCTGTGGCTTCTGAGAAGGGCAGTCCCTTGGATGTCCAGGGCCCCACGCTCAGGAAAGAGGGTTCTGCCAGGTCGGATGGGCCCAGTGATGGGGACGCTGGTCCCCACACTTCCCTCCAGTAGCGCTAGGAGAAAGAGCAAGCAGAGCACAGCCTATGCCTTGGTGCCAGCCAGGCCCATCTCAACCCAGGACCGCTTGCTCCCAGGGGGGTGGCCGCTGCATCTCCGACAGATCCCACTGGGTGCTGAGCCTTCCCTCGCAAAGACAAGAAGGGAGAAGGCAGTGGGTTTGGAGCGAGGCAGTATCTGAGCACCGAAGAGCCTTCACTCCTTCCTAAAATGGGCACAGAGCATCTCCTGTGCTCTCTGAGGTGGGGTAGGGGGCACTGCATGCTGGCCACCATGCTGGGCACTGCAGTCCACGGAGCGCAGTGCATCCTCATGGAGACTTGAAGTGATCACAGTCGAGTCACACATGAGAGTGGAATGCGTACGGTTGTGGAGTTAGAGGATTTCTCAGCTGAGAATTCCTGATTCCCAGGGGGACAGCATTCCAGCAGCAGGGGAGAGAGCAGTTCATTGTATCTGGCGGCAGTTTGGTTCACTTCTCCTAAAGTGCCTGGACGTCCTGTGACATCAGACATTTGGCTTCTGTCTCCCATGTTCATCCTCAAAGGAGCATGCCACCTGAACCTTACAGAAGGTAACTCAACAACACTTCGAGCTCAGGCAAAGAAACCAAACGAACAAATGAAAAACCCTAACCTCCCCACGCCCACCCCCCCACCCCCAACACCAGAAACAACAAAGAAATCCAGAGCAGTGAAAAATGCAGTGAACAGAGCAAACCAAGTGCACAAAATGGATTTGAAAGATTCACAGAAAAGAATCCTGCAGACCTATTGGGAGACGTCTACGGAGAGGGGGAGGCACAAGTACAAACTCTTTGCAGTATGGTATTGGAAAAATGTAAGTTGTGTGTTTGGGTGGTGTTGGCATTGGCATCAGGGTGGTTGGGGGTTAGGGGGTGGGGGTAGGGGTGGCGTGGTGAGCCTCTGTAGGAAAGGGAGGCATTCATACTATAATGTTGTACAAAGAAACCTGCCGACTAGTATTCCAATGATGCCTAAGTAGGAATGTGAAACTCAACGTTCATTTATAAAATCAAAGGTCCTCCCTGCACTGACGGAAGACCCTTCCCTAACGTCGTTGGGGACAGCGAAACCACCTGACTTGCAGCTCTGCCCCTCCTATCTGTCAGTAGGTTCTCATCCAGGTGGTCCCAGGACAGACACACTCCACTGGACCACGTGCAGCTTCGAAGGGGGCTGGGCGGGCTTGGGGGCAGGGTCCGTGGGGGAACTCTCCTCTCCTAGCTGACTCTTCCACTGCCTCAAGATCACATGACCTCGAGGAGTCTCACCCAAGGAACCTTACGTATCACCTTTCTCCTTTCCCTCCCCACGCCCCCACCCCCTGCACCTAAGGTTCGACCAGCACGTTGTGATTGAGCGTCCTCGTGCATTTCCCACTGAGCCGCACAGCTGTGTCTAGTCTATCTGGGGACAGAACCGAGCATCGTTTTTGACAGATGGCTATTTACATATGCCCCCACCAAGATCCCATAGAGAGGGAAAGAAAGACCAATGATTGCCCCCACGAACACAAACAATCATGCCCTGGATAAAGAAGAGGTGACGTGCCCCACGGGGTGGGCTGTGGAGCAGGGTCAGTCGGGGACCTTCCCTCTCCTAGCTGAATCTCTGACTGCCTCAAGGTCACATGACCTCAGGGAGTCTCACCCAAGGAACTTTATCTATCACTTTTTTTTTCCCACACCCTACATCAAAGGGTCAACCGGCACCTTTGCATCCTCAGGCATTTTTGACTGAGCCGGACAGCTGTGTCTAGTTTCTTCGGGGCGGGAAGCAAAGAATCATTTCTCACCGATGCCTATATACATATGCCCCCACCATCATCTCCACAGAGAGGGAAAGGAAGTATAAATATGTCCCCCACAAACACAAACAAGCATGCCCCAGATTAAGAAGATGTAAGACGCCCCCCACTCCACACACCACCTCAGCCACCCCCTCCCCCAACCGCCCGTTTCCAAAACAGACAGCGGAAGACTGCTCAGCCCACCACCCCTCCTCCAAGAAAGAGGAAGGGAATCATGCGTTTGGAGCAATGAGGATGGACTTGGGGGGAGGGGGGCTGGGGGGCTGGGGGCGGGAGGGCGTGATGCTGTGAGAAAGACGTCTGACAGAAAGACAAATACCGCACGACAGCGCTTCTATGTAGAATGCAAACCATGACAGCGATGTAGTGGATATATTCGCAACACAGGACAAACTGCTGGGTTAGTAGTGGGCAGACGGAAGGCGAAGGCCGTAAGAGGCACACACTTATCAGGTGTGATATCAGCTAAAAGAATGTCCTGTATGACACCGGGACCTAGAGCCAATACTTTCTAGGAAGCATCAAGGAAATGTAAGCTTTGAGGAATTGTCAATCACTAGACTGTACACCTTCCATAATATTGTAGAGCAAGCATCGTTTCAATGAAAGAACAAAACCAAAGAGAACACAACAAAACACCAAAAACCAAAAGGTGGTGGTGGAGGGGGTGGGGGTGGGGAGGGGGGTGGGGAGAAAACACAGAAGAGATGAATACAAAATCAAAGCTACAGGTGGGCTGGCTTTGGGACACGATCATCGACATGAAGGAAAAGGACATGTTTCCACACTCCTTGAATCCCTTGCTAGGACACTGAACGCAAGAAGTGGCTCTCCTAACCTATGGGAATTGAAGTGGGAAGCTCTCAAGAACATCTGTCAGGAAAGGAGTAGAGTGGAATTTTGCACCATTGGGAAAAGTGTGAAAGTGTTTGTTTAGCCCTTGGGCAGGAATCGTTTTGAGCAAGTGTGTTGCCAACTGGCTTGTGTTCCCCCCAGTACCTGTGCTCAGCTTCTAAACCCCCGCGTGCATCCCTTGGGGGCAGGCTAAGGCCAACGCATCCCCTTGGCCGGCAAGTCATTTCCATTCTGAGCACCTTTCTACGTGAGCCTCTCAGAGGTGTTTCTGGAGGTGTGTAAACAGACTTCCCGGAGAAAGGTGTGCATTGTTCCCGCTGGGGATTGCGAGTGACCACGCCCTCAGGCCCTAAATCCGATCAGAAGCTTGCAGCGCATTGGTGGATTTCGTGCCCCCGGGGGTTGGGATGGGGGCGGAGTGGGTGGTGAGCCATCAAAGGGCTGGTGGGACTGGCCCAGGCTGTCACTTGCAGACCAGCCGTCTCTGGGAAGGAGGCATCCCTGCTGCAGCTGGAGCTCTGAGATGGACACTCTCGACACTCTCGTGGGCCTCGTTTGCAGAGACATGGAGGCTGCTTCTCTCGACTCGGGAGGTGAGCCTCCAGCTCAGTTCCACGTCTTTCCCAAACTCCACTCTTCCCGGCCAAGTGCCGCTGCTGTGGATGCCCGCCGGGGACCCTCTCGGCAGGAGGAACCGTGCCCGCCGGCCCAGACCGTTGGGCGCTGGCAGCGTGGTGACTTGGCGCGTGTGTCAGCAGGGCTGGCTCCCGCCCAGACACGTCTCCTGAGTTGGAGGAGACCGTCTGTGGTCGGGGCTGGGCTTTGCAATATGGGGAACACCTGCTACTTGAATGCAGCCCTGCAGTGTCTGACCCACACACCACCCCTGGCCAGCTGGCTGCTGTCCCAGCAGCACTCGACGATCTGTCCAACCCAGACCTTCTGCATGCTGTGTGCTATGCAAGCCCACATCACGCGAGCCCTCCTTCATCCTGGCGAGGTGATCCGGCCCCGCCAGGACCTGCTCACTAGCTTCCACAGGCACGAGCAGGAAGATTCCCACGAGTTTCTGATGTTCACGCTGGACGCCATGCAGCAAGCGTGCTTGCGTGCCTGTGAGCTGTTGGGCTGTCCCTCCAACGACACCACCCTCATCCGTCAGATCTTTGGTGGGTCCTGGCGATCTCAGGTCCAGTGTCTCCACTGCCTTGGGGTTTCAGACACGTTCGACCCTTATCTGGACATCACCCTGGATATCACGGCAGCTCAGAGTGTGGACCAAGCTTTGAAAGAGCTGGTGAAGCCCGAGAAGCTGGACGGTGAAAATGCCTATCGTTGCAGTGTTTGTCTCCAGAAGGTGCCTGCCACCAAGAGGTTGACTCTGCACAGCGCCTCCAAGGTCCTGATCCTTGTGCTGAAACGCTTCACACAGATCGCCGGCGACAAAATGGCTCAGAAAGTGCACTATCCCCAGTGCCTCGACTTGCAACCCTACATGTCCGAGCAGACGGCAGGCCCACTGGATTATGTGCTCTATGCAGTGCTGGTGCACTCCGGGTGGAGCTGTCACCGAGGACACTACTTTTGTTATGTCCAAGCTGGCAACGGCCAGTGGTATCACATGGACGATGCCAAGGTTACCGCCTGTGACGTGACGTCTGCCCTGAGCCAAAGCGCCTATGTCCTCTTTTATGCCCAGAAGAGTGCCTTGGAAGGAGACGGTGGGCCAGTGGCACCGGGAGGGGCACCGACGTCCCTGGGGGCTGACCCCACAGGCACTGTCGTGGCCCACAGGGGACCGGAAAGAGATGCCAGCATCAGAGCTCCTGGGTCGGAGGAGCCCCTGGAGGAAACAGGCGTTCAAGCAATCAGCTTAGAGCAGTGGAGACGCCTCCAAGAACACGACCGACCTCGGCCTGAATTCAACCTCAGGAAGGTCGAGTCTGCCCTGCCTGCCGGTGCGGTCGTGATTCACCGGTCGAAATACGCAGCTGGCATGAACCCACAACTGCCTGAACCGGGGAACTACCAGCTCAACCATCCAACCAGGGACAGCCCACCTCAGGGGCCCATCAACATCAGCAACGTCCCTTGTCTCAGCGGGAGGGCCAAAACTACCAAGAAAAAGAACAAGAAGAAGCAGGGGGCTCTGGGTGCATTGCACTAGGCTCCGGTGCACATCCCTGCAGACACGCACACACACCCACGCACCAACCCACACACCCACCCGCTCACACACTTGCTGCCCAACCTACGCTCACCTAGAGGAAATCGGGTGTGCTACACGTGGGAATAATCTACCCTTGTGGAAGGACTGTTAGTCTGCAGTGTTCATGGGACGTGCTATTCACTTGGAACTTCTTACTACTGAGCTTTCAGGCGTGGCTCTCCACTGGCATGCTACTGGGGAGGGTGGGATTGATGACTGGGTCTAAGGACTGTCTCAGCACAATCCACGTCCATGGCACTGGAACAGTCCTTTGGGGATGGGGCGTCTGGTAGGTTTCCTTTGGTTTTAACCCTCCCCTCCCCACCCCCAACCCCTTCATTTGCTGCACTATTGGCTTCTTGTGAAGGACGCAGCCTGGAGGCTCCTCAGAAAGCCTCACGCCCACCCAGGTGAGGAGGAAACCTCCTGAGCCCTTCAGAGGGTCCATGACCCTCTCCTGCCTGCTGGGGTCTCCCCGTCCTGGTCCAGTCAACTGGGGATGACCCCAGCCTCCCGGGTCACCAGCCCCCACACCCCCTCCCGCTGCGCATAGCTCAGCACAGCACAGACAAATACGAATATTCCCAAGACCTGGTGCAGGATTCCATGGGAGCCGGGCAAGCAGGCTCTAAGCGTGGCCGTCAATCGGAGGCCTTGTGCAAATGCCTGAAATGAATGACCCGGCCACCCATTCATCACTTGCCCTGGAGACTTCACAAGGATACTTCTCCAAAGACACCTGGGGCTGGATTTCATTTGAAAGGGATATGTTGGAGACTCTCCAAATGCCAACCAGGAGAAACGATGCAAACCACCCACCCCCGCAGCAACACCAGCAACAACGCCAAAACCCCAACAGCAAGAGACAGACTCGGTACATCTTCTGACAGACCCGCACAGGTGAGAGTGGGATGTCAGGTACTATGGGGACCAGTGTGACAGAGGGGTCTCCACGGTGGGGAGGAGGATCCCTGCGGCAAGTGGGAGCTTGAACACGTCCTCAATTTTCCCTCTAAAGCTGACAGCGATTGCCACTGGTTCACTGATTCCGGGTGCCTGCGAGGACCACAGTGTCTTCTGGCCACAGCACAGCAAGCGCACGAGTGAGCCAGCGGAGCGAGTGAGGGGGTGAGTGCAGGAGCTGTCCCACGAAGGGCAGAGGTGGGGCTCTGTTTCCCTAGCCCTTGGGTCGAATCGTGGGAGGGCGAACCCAGAGGACCTGGGGGGATCGTCAAAGCCCAGGATCCTTCCCCAAGACCGAAGGAAGGAACGTAGACATTGGTGAGGAAGGGTTAGGGGGAGGGGGAGTGGACTGTGACCTGGAGGTGCTGTCTCTCCACCTCTGCACCAGGTGCGTGGCCATCTCCAGGCAAGGAGAGGCAACCGGAGGAGAAGCCACCAAGAGATCCGTATCCTCTGCAGGTCCACATGGAGGAAGGGGCTCGTTCTACCCTTTGAGAGTCCCTGAGCGGCATAGAACGGGGCACCTCTGGGAACGTGGGCCAAAACAACTGCATCATGCCTGGGAAAGCCTGGGACAACCCCCTGGAGTGGGCCAGTGGCTCCAGGTGAAGGAAGGGGCATTCTTGGCCGAGTTCACAGCATGTCAGTGCTCCCGCTCCCCCTCCTCCCGCCCCTCCCCCTCCCCCTCATCCCTTTATCCCCTGAAGCAAACACTGACTAACACTGGGGCCCAATCAGATTCTCCCTCATGGGGACACAGCCTTGAGGCACATCCACTTACCATGGTTTGTCTTGTAAGTGAGGAAAGCCAAGGTGGAATGCCGAGGACCCCAATCCCCAGGGCGACTCTGCGGGAGACGCCACAGCGCCCGTGTGGGGAGGAGGGGGTGGACAGAATCGGGGAGCCCTTGCTCAGGCCTGCCCAGTGCCTCATCCCCACCCCACACCCCACGCACCGTCCCTCCACACCCAGCCATCTTCCAGGCCAGCCCCTAGCATGGTGTTCACTCCACTGGAGAATGGATGGTGGAGATCGTGGTTCCGAAGAGCTCCCTGCCTCTAGGATGCCTTTGAGCACGTGGAGTGGAGTGAGAAGCTCCCAGGGTAGCTCCGACCTGGGTTTCAGCCTCGGGGGACCTGGAAGGGGCTCTTAGACTGAGGGTGAAACCGCGAGGGGCAGGCCGTGTCTGACGGACCAGGCTTCCCTCAGACATCCTCAGGCACCTGCACCGTGGAAGGAGCCCTGTGGAGCCCCGCGAGACAGACACCCCGACACCACCTCTGCTAATGATGGGCGTGTCTGGGCCATGGGAAATGGATCAAACGAACCTGGCACAGGACAGGGTTTGGATGCAGTCTACTTGGTAATAAACTGAGTGAAATCATTGGCATGAGTGTTTAATTCGAGAAATGAAGACCTATGAAATTCATCGCGGGGTTGGGGGGGCAGGGCTGTGTATCTCTGGAGAGGTGCCCTGTCTTGTCTGGGCGGAAGTGCACTCCAGAAACCCGGAAGTGTCGTTCTTCAACACCAATGGAAAGCTGTGTTTCTAGAAGGGGTTTTCCTTTGACTCAAGCCACCAAGAGGGACGGTATTGCATGGGTGTTTTGGTGTGTAATCACCGCTGGTCCACGGGATAGGATGATTATTCTCAGTTTCATGTCTGAAGTTCATCCCCCTGGTACCGAGGGCAAACGAGGGTGCCTGTGGCTTCTGAGAAGGGCAGTCCCTTGGATGTCCAGGGCCCCACGCTCAGGAAAGAGGGTTCTGCCAGGTCGGATGGGCCCAGTGATGGGGACGCTGGTCCCCACACTTCCCTCCAGTAGCGCTAGGAGAAAGAGCAAGCAGAGCACAGCCTATGCCTTGGTGCCAGCCAGGCCCATCTCAACCCAGGACCGCTTGCTCCCAGGGGGGTGGCCGCTGCATCTCCGACAGATCCCACTGGGTGCTGAGCCTTCCCTCGCAAAGACAAGAAGGGAGAAGGCAGTGGGTTTGGAGCGAGGCAGTATCTGAGCACCGAAGAGCCTTCACTCCTTCCTAAAATGGGCACAGAGCATCTCCTGTGCTCTCTGAGGTGGGGTAGGGGGCACTGCATGCTGGCCACCATGCTGGGCACTGCAGTCCACGGAGCGCAGTGCATCCTCATGGAGACTTGAAGTGATCACAGTCGAGTCACACATGAGAGTGGAATGCGTACGGTTGTGGAGTTAGAGGATTTCTCAGCTGAGAATTCCTGATTCCCAGGGGGACAGCATTCCAGCAGCAGGGGAGAGAGCAGTTCATTGTATCTGGCGGCAGTTTGGTTCACTTCTCCTAAAGTGCCTGGACGTCCTGTGACATCAGACATTTGGCTTCTGTCTCCCATGTTCATCCTCAAAGGAGCATGCCACCTGAACCTTACAGAAGGTAACTCAACAACACTTCGAGCTCAGGCAAAGAAACCAAACGAACAAATGAAAAACCCTAACCTCCCCACGCCCACCCCCCCACCCCCAACACCAGAAACAACAAAGAAATCCAGAGCAGTGAAAAATGCAGTGAACAGAGCAAACCAAGTGCACAAAATGGATTTGAAAGATTCACAGAAAAGAATCCTGCAGACCTATTGGGAGACGTCTACGGAGAGGGGGAGGCACAAGTACAAACTCTTTGCAGTATGGTATTGGAAAAATGTAAGTTGTGTGTTTGGGTGGTGTTGGCATTGGCATCAGGGTGGTTGGGGGTTAGGGGGTGGGGGTAGGGGTGGCGTGGTGAGCCTCTGTAGGAAAGGGAGGCATTCATACTATAACGTTGTACAAAGAAACCTGCCGACTAGTATTCCAATGATGCCTAAGTAGGAATGTGAAACTCAACGTTCATTTATAAAATCAAAGGTCCTCCCTGCACTGACGGAAGACCCTTCCCTAACGTCGTTGGGGACAGCGAAACCACCTGACTTGCAGCTCTGCCCCTCCTATCTGTCAGTAGGTTCTCATCCAGGTGGTCCCAGGACAGACACACTCCACTGGACCACGTGCAGCTTCGAAGGGGGCTGGGCGGGCTTGGGGGCAGGGTCCGTGGGGGAACTCTCCTCTCCTAGCTGACTCTTCCACTGCCTCAAGATCACATGACCTCGAGGAGTCTCACCCAAGGAACCTTACGTATCACCTTTCTCCTTTCCCTCCCCACGCCCCCACCCCCTGCACCTAAGGTTCGACCAGCACGTTGTGATTGAGCGTCCTCGTGCATTTCCCACTGAGCCGCACAGCTGTGTCTAGTCTATCTGGGGACAGAACCGAGCATCGTTTTTGACAGATGGCTATTTACATATGCCCCCACCAAGATCCCATAGAGAGGGAAAGAAAGACCAATGATTGCCCCCACGAACACAAACAATCATGCCCTGGATAAAGAAGAGGTGACGTGCCCCACGGGGTGGGCTGTGGAGCAGGGTCAGTCGGGGACCTTCCCTCTCCTAGCTGAATCTCTGACTGCCTCAAGGTCACATGACCTCAGGGAGTCTCACCCAAGGAACTTTATCTATCACTTTTTTTTTCCCACACCCTACATCAAAGGGTCAACCGGCACCTTTGCATCCTCAGGCATTTTTGACTGAGCCGGACAGCTGTGTCTAGTTTCTTCGGGGCGGGAAGCAAAGAATCATTTCTCACCGATGCCTATATACATATGCCCCCACCATCATCTCCACAGAGAGGGAAAGGAAGTATAAATATGTCCCCCACAAACACAAACAAGCATGCCCCAGATTAAGAAGATGTAAGACGCCCCCCACTCCACACACCACCTCAGCCACCCCCTCCCCCAACCGCCCGTTTCCAAAACAGACAGCGGAAGACTGCTCAGCCCACCACCCCTCCTCCAAGAAAGAGGAAGGGAATCATGCATTTGGAGCAATGACGATGGACTTGGGGGGAGGGGGGCTGGGGGGCTGGGGGCGGGAGGGCGTGATGCTGTGAGAAAGACGTCTGACAGAAAGACAAATACCGCACGACAGCGCTTCTATGTAGAATGCAAACCATGACAGCGATGTAGTGGATATATTCGCAACACAGGACAAACTGCTGGGTTAGTAGTGGGCAGACGGAAGGTGAAGGCCGTAAGAGGCACACACTTATCAGGTGTGAGATCAGCTAAAAGAATGTCCTGTATGACACCGGGACCTAGAGCCAATACTTTCTAGGAAGCATCAAGGAAATGTAAGCTTTGAGGAATTGTCAATCACTAGACTGTACACCTTCCATAATATTGTAGAGCAAGCATCGTTTCAATGAAAGAACAAAACCAAAGAGAACACAACAAAACACCAAAAACCAAAAGGTGGTGGTGGAGGGGGTGGGGGTGGGGAGGGGGGTGGGGAGAAAACACAGAAGAGATGAATACAAAATCAAAGCTACAGGTGGGCTGGCTTTGGGACACGATCATCGACATGAAGGAAAAGGACATGTTTCCACACTCCTTGAATCCTTTGCTAGGACACTGAACGCAAGAAGTGGCTCTCCTAACCTATGGGAATTGAAGTGGGAAGCTCTCAAGAACATCTGTCAGGAAAGGAGTAGAGTGGAATTTTGCACCATTGGGAAAAGTGTGAAAGTGTTTGTTTAGCCCTTGGGCAGGAATCGTTTTGAGCAAGTGTGTTGCCAACTGGCTTGTGTTCCCCCCAGTACCTGTGCTCAGCTTCTAAACCCCCGCGTGCATCCCTTGGGGGCAGGCTAAGGCCAACGCATCCCCTTGGCCGGCAAGTCATTTCCATTCTGAGCACCTTTCTACGTGAGCCTCTCAGAGGTGTTTCTGGAGGTGTGTAAACAGACTTCCCGGAGAAAGGTGTGCATTGTTCCCGCTGGGGATTGCGAGTGACCACGCCCTCAGGCCCTAAATCCGATCAGAAGCTTGCAGCGCATTGGTGGATTTCGTGCCCCCGGGGGTTGGGATGGGGGCGGAGTGGGTGGTGAGCCATCAAAGGGCTGGTGGGACTGGCCCAGGCTGTCACTTGCAGACCGGCCGTCTCTGGGAAGGAGGCATCCCTGCTGCAGCTGGAGCTCCGAGATGGACACTCTCGACACTCTCGTGGGCCTCGTTTGCAGAGACATGGAGGCTGCTTCTCTCGACTCGGGAGGTGAGCCTCCAGCTCAGTTCCACGTCTTTCCCAAACTCCACTCTTCCCGGCCAAGTGCCGCTGCTGTGGATGCCCGCCGGGGACCCTCTCGGCAGGAGGAACCGTGCCCGCCGGCCCAGACCGTTGGGCGCTGCCAGCGTGGTGACTTGGCGCGTGTGTCAGCAGGGCTGGCTCCCGCCCAGACACGTCTCCTGAGTTGGAGGAGACCGTCTGTGGTCGGGGCTGGGCTTTGCAATATGGGGAACACCTGCTACTTGAATGCAGCCCTGCAGTGTCTGACCCACACACCACCCCTGGCCAGCTGGCTGCTGTCCCAGCAGCACTCAACGATCTGTCCAACCCAGACCTTCTGCATGCTGTGTGCTATGCAAGCCCACATCACGCGAGCCCTCCTTCATCCTGGCGAGGTGATCCGGCCCCGCCAGGACCTGCTCACTAGCTTCCACAGGCACGAGCAGGAAGATTCCCACGAGTTTCTGATGTTCACGCTGGACGCCATGCAGCAAGCGTGCTTGCGTGCCTGTGAGCTGTTGGGCTGTCCCTCCAACAACACCACCCTCATCCATCAGATCTTTGGTGGGTCCTGGCGATCTCAGGTCCAGTGTCTCCACTGCCTTGGGGTTTCAGACACGTTCGACCCTTATCTGGACATCACCCTGGATATCACGGCAGCTCAGAGTGTGGACCAAGCTTTGAAAGAGCTGGTGAAGCCCGAGAAGCTGGACGGTGAAAATGCCTATCGTTGCAGTGTTTGTCTCCAGAAGGTGCCTGCCACCAAGAGGTTGACTCTGCACAGCGCCTCCAAGGTCCTGATCCTTGTGCTGAAACGCTTCACACAGATCGCCGGCGACAAAATGGCTCAGAAAGTGCACTATCCCCAGTGCCTCGACTTGCAACCCTACATGTCCGAGCAGACGGCAGGCCCACTGGATTATGTGCTCTATGCAGTGCTGGTGCACTCCGGGTGGAGCTGTCACCGAGGACACTACTTTTGTTATGTCCAAGCTGGCAACGGCCAGTGGTATCACATGGACGATGCCAAGGTTACCACCTGTGACGTGACGTCTGCCCTGAGCCAAAGCGCCTATGTCCTCTTTTATGCCCAGAAGAGTGCCTTGGAAGGAGACGGTGGGCCAGTGGCACCGGGAGGGGCACCGACGTCCCTGGGGGCTGACCCCACAGGCACTGTCGTGGCCCACAGGGGACCGGAAAGAGATGCCAGCATCAGAGCTCCTGGGTCGGAGGAGCCCCTGGAGGAAACAGGCGTTCAAGCAATCAGCTTAGAGCAGTGGAGACGCCTCCAAGAACACGACCGACCTCGGCCTGAATTCAACCTCAGGAAGGTCGAGTCTGCCCTGCCTGCCGGTGCGGTCGTGATTCACCGGTCGAAATACGCAGCTGGCATGAACCCACAACTGCCTGAACCGGGGAACTACCAGCTCAACCATCCAACCAGGGACAGCCCACCTCAGGGGCCCATCAACATCAGCAACGTCCCTTGTCTCAGCGGGAGGGCCAAAACTACCAAGAAAAAGAACAAGAAGAAGCAGGGGGCTCTGGGTGCATTGCACTAGGCTCCGGTGCACATCCCTGCAGACACGCACACACACCCACGCACCAACCCACACACCCACCCGCTCACACACTTGCTGCCCAACCTACGCTCACCTAGAGGAAATCGGGTGTGCTACACGTGGGAATAATCTACCCTTGTGGAAGGACTGTTAGTCTGCAGTGTTCATGGGACGTGCTATTCACTTGGAACTTCTTACTACTGAGCTTTCAGGCGTGGCTCTCCACTGGCATGCTACTGGGGAGGGTGGGATTGATGACTGGGTCTAAGGACTGTCTCAGCACAATCCACGTCCATGGCACTGGAACAGTCCTTTGGGGATGGGGCGTCTGGTAGGTTTCCTTTGGTTTTAACCCTCCCCTCCCCACCCCCAACCCCTTCATTTGCTGCACTATTGGCTTCTTGTGAAGGACGCAGCCTGGAGGCTCCTCAGAAAGCCTCACGCCCACCCAGGTGAGGAGGAAACCTCCTGAGCCCTTCAGAGGGTCCATGACCCTCTCCTGCCTGCTGGGGTCTCCCCGTCCTGGTCCAGTCAACTGGGGATGACCCCAGCCTCCCGGGTCACCAGCCCCCACACCCCATCCCGCTGCGCGTAGCTCAGCACAGCACAGACAAATACGAATATTCCCAAGACCTGGTGCAGGATTCCATGGGAGCCGGGCAAGCAGGCTCTAAGCATGGCCGTCAATCGGAGGCCTTGTGCAAATGCCTGAAAGGAATGACCCGGCCACCCATTCATCACTTGCCCTGGAGACTTCACAAGGATACTTCTCCAAAGACACCTGGGGCTGGATTTCATTTGAAAGGGATATGTTGGAGACTCTCCAAATGCCAACCAGGAGAAACGATGCAAACCACCCACCCCCGCAGCAACACCAGCAACAACGCCAAAACCCCAACAGCAAGAGACAGACTCGGTACATCTTCTGACAGACCCGCACAGGTGAGAGTGGGATGTCAGGTACTATGGGGACCAGTGTGACAGAGGGGTCTCCACGGTGGGGAGGAGGATCCCTGCGGCAAGTGGGAGCTTGAACACGTCCTCAATTTTCCCTCTAAAGCTGACAGCGATTGCCACTGGTTCACTGATTGCGGGTGCCTGCGAGGACCACAGTGTCTTCTGGCCACAGCACAGCAAGCGCACGAGTGAGCCAGCGGAGCGAGTGAGGGGGTGAGTGCAGGAGCTGTCCCACGAAGGGCAGAGGTGGGGCTCTGTTTCCCTAGCCCTTGGGTCGAATCGTGGGAGGGCAAACCCAGAGGACCTGGGGGGATCGTCAAAGCCCAGGATCCTTCCCCAAGACCGAAGGAAGGAACGTAGACATTGGTGAGGAAGGGTTAGGGGGAGGGGAAGTGGACTGTGACCTGGAGGTGCTGTCTCTCCACCTCTGCACCAGGTGCGTGGCCATCTCCAGGCAAGGAGAGGCAACCGGAGGAGAAGCCACCAAGAGATCCGTATCCTCTGCAGGTCCACATGGAGGAAGGGGCTCGTTCTACCCTTTGAGAGTCCCTGAGCGGCATAGAACGGGGCACCTCTGGGAACGTGGGCCAAAACAACTGCATCATGCCTGGGAAAGCCTGGGACAACCCCCTGGAGTGGGCCAGTGGCTCCAGGTGAAGGAAGGGGCATTCTTGGCCGAGTTCACAGCATGTCAGTGCTCCCGCTCCCCCTCCTCCCGCCCCTCCCCCTCCCCCTCATCCCTTTATCCCCTGAAGCAAACACTGACTAACACTGGGGCCCAATCAGATTCTCCCTCATGGGGACACAGCCTTGAGGCACATCCACTTACCATGGTTTGTCTTGTAAGTGAGGAAAGCCAAGGTGGAATGCCGAGGACCCCAATCCCCAGGGCGACTCTGCGGGAGACGCCACAGTGCCCGTGTGGGGAGGAGGGGGTGGACAGAATCGGGGAGCCCTTGCTCAGGCCTGCCCAGTGCCTCATCCCCACCCCACACCCCACGCACCGTCCCTCCACGCCCAGCCATCTTCCAGGCCAGCCCCTAGCATGGTGTTCACTCCACTGGAGAATGGATGGTGGAGATCGTGGTTCCGAAGAGCTCCCTGCCTCTAGGATGCCTTTGAGCACGTGGAGTGGAGTGAGAAGCTCCCAGGGTAGCTCCGACCTGGGTTTCAGCCTCGGGGGACCTGGAAGGGGCTCTTAGACTGAGGGTGAAACCGCGAGGGGCAGGCCGTGTCTGACGGACCAGGCTTCCCTCAGACATCCTCAGGCACCTGCACCGTGGAAGGAGCCCTGTGGAGCCCCGCGAGACAGACACCCCGACACCACCTCTGCTAATGATGGGCGTGTCTGGGCCATGGGAAATGGATCAAACGAACCTGGCACAGGACAGGGTTTGGATGCAGTCTACTTGGTAATAAACTGAGTGAAATCATTGGCATGAGTGTTTAATTCGAGAAATGAAGACCTATGAAATTCATCGCGGGGTTGGGGGGGCAGGGCTGTGTATCTCTGGAGAGGTGCCCTGTCTTGTCTGGGCGGAAGTGCACTCCAGAAACCCGGAAGTGTCGTTCTTCAACACCAATGGAAAGCTGTGTTTCTAGAAGGGGTTTTCCTTTGACTCAAGCCACCAAGAGGGACGGTATTGCATGGGTGTTTTGGTGTGTAATCACCGCTGGTCCACGGGATAGGATGATTATTCTCAGTTTCATGTCTGAAGTTCATCCCCCTGGTACCGAGGGCAAACGAGGGTGCCTGTGGCTTCTGAGAAGGGCAGTCCCTTGGATGTCCAGGGCCCCACGCTCAGGAAAGAGGGTTCTGCCAGGTCGGATGGGCCCAGTGATGGGGACGCTGGTCCCCACACTTCCCTCCAGTAGCGCTAGGAGAAAGAGCAAGCAGAGCACAGCCTATGCCTTGGTGCCAGCCAGGCCCATCTCAACCCAGGACCGCTTGCTCCCAGGGGGGTGGCCGCTGCATCTCCGACAG
The DNA here is from genome assembly GCF_030028045.1 of Hippopotamus amphibius kiboko. Lineage (NCBI taxonomy): Eukaryota > Metazoa > Chordata > Mammalia > Artiodactyla > Hippopotamidae > Hippopotamus > Hippopotamus amphibius. Next base: position 33,410,475 of record NC_080193.1, read on the forward strand.
ATCCCACTGGGTGCTGAGCCTTCCCTCGCAAAGACAAGAAGGGAGAAGGCAGTGGGTTTGGAGCGAGGCAGTATCTGAGCACCGAAGAGCCTTCACTCCTTCCTAAAATGGGCACAGAGCATCTCCTGTGCTCTCTGAGGTGGGGTAGGGGGCACTGCATGCTGGCCACCATGCTGGGCACTGCAGTCCACGGAGCGCAGTGCATCCTCATGGAGACTTGAAGTGATCACAGTCGAGTCACACATGAGAGTGGAATGCGTACGGTTGTGGAGTTAGAGGATTTCTCAGCTGAGAATTCCTGATTCCCAGGGGGACAGCATTCCAGCAGCAGGGGAGAGAGCAGTTCATTGTATCTGGCGGCAGTTTGGTTCACTTCTCCTAAAGTGCCTGGACGTCCTGTGACATCAGACATTTGGCTTCTGTCTCCCATGTTCATCCTCAAAGGAGCATGCCACCTGAACCTTACAGAAGGTAACTCAACAACACTTCGAGCTCAGGCAAAGAAACCAAACGAACAAATGAAAAACCCTAACCTCCCCACGCCCACCCCCCCACCCCCAACACCAGAAACAACAAAGAAATCCAGAGCAGTGAAAAATGCAGTGAACAGAGCAAACCAAGTGCACAAAATGGATTTGAAAGATTCACAGAAAAGAATCCTGCAGACCTATTGGGAGACGTCTACGGAGAGGGGGAGGCACAAGTACAAACTCTTTGCAGTATGGTATTGGAAAAATGTAAGTTGTGTGTTTGGGTGGTGTTGGCATTGGCATCAGGGTGGTTGGGGGTTAGGGGGTGGGGGTAGGGGTGGCGTGGTGAGCCTCTGTAGGAAAGGGAGGCATTCATACTATAACGTTGTACAAAGAAACCTGCCGACTAGTATTCCAATGATGCCTAAGTAGGAATGTGAAACTCAACGTTCATTTATAAAATCAAAGGTCCTCCCTGCACTGACGGAAGACCCTTCCCTAACGTCGTTGGGGACAGCGAAACCACCTGACTTGCAGCTCTGCCCCTCCTATCTGTCAGTAGGTTCTCATCCAGGTGGTCCCAGGACAGACACACTCCACTGGACCACGTGCAGCTTCGAAGGGGGCTGGGCGGGCTTGGGGGCAGGGTCCGTGGGGGAACTCTCCTCTCCTAGCTGACTCTTCCACTGCCTCAAGATCACATGACCTCGAGGAGTCTCACCCAAGGAACCTTATGTATCACCTTTCTCCTTTCCCTCCCCACGCCCCCACCCCCTGCACCTAAGGTTCGACCAGCACGTTGTGATTGAGCGTCCTCGTGCATTTCCCACTGAGCCGCACAGCTGTGTCTAGTCTATCTGGGGACAGAACCGAGCATCGTTTTTGACAGATGGCTATTTACATATGCCCCCACCAAGATCCCATAGAGAGGGAAAGAAAGACCAATGATTGCCCCCACGAACACAAACAATCATGCCCTGGATAAAGAAGAGGTGACGTGCCCCACGGGGTGGGCTGTGGAGCAGGGTCAGTCGGGGACCTTCCCTCTCCTAGCTGAATCTCTGACTGCCTCAAGGTCACATGACCTCAGGGAGTCTCACCCAAGGAACTTTATCTATCACTTTTTTTTTCCCACACCCTACATCAAAGGGTCAACCGGCACCTTTGCATCCTCAGGCATTTTTGACTGAGCCGGACAGCTGTGTCTAGTTTCTTCGGGGCGGGAAGCAAAGAATCATTTCTCACCGATGCCTATATACATATGCCCCCACCATCATCTCCACAGAGAGGGAAAGGAAGTATAAATATGTCCCCCACAAACACAAACAAGCATGCCCCAGATTAAGAAGATGTAAGACGCCCCCCACTCCACACACCACCTCAGCCACCCCCTCCCCCAACCGCCCGTTTCCAAAACAGACAGCGGAAGACTGCTCAGCCCACCACCCCTCCTCCAAGAAAGAGGAAGGGAATCATGCGTTTGGAGCAATGAGGATGGACTTGGGGGGAGGGGGGCTGGGGGGCTGGGGGCGGGAGGGCGTGATGCTGTGAGAAAGACGTCTGACAGAAAGACAAATACCGCACGACAGCGCTTCTATGTAGAATGCAAACCATGACAGCGATGTAGTGGATATATTCGCAACACAGGACAAACTGCTGGGTTAGTAGTGGGCAGACGGAAGGCGAAGGCCGTAAGAGGCACACACTTATCAGGTGTGATATCAGCTAAAAGAATGTCCTGTATGACACCGGGACCTAGAGCCAATACTTTCTAGGAAGCATCAAGGAAATGTAAGCTTTGAGGAATTGTCAATCACTAGACTGTACACCTTCCATAATATTGTAGAGCAAGCATCGTTTCAATGAAAGAACAAAACCAAAGAGAACACAACAAAACACCAAAAACCAAAAGGTGGTGGTGGAGGGGGTGGGGGTGGGGAGGGGGGTGGGGAGAAAACACAGAAGAGATGAATACAAAATCAAAGCTACAGGTGGGCTGGCTTTGGGACACGATCATCGACATGAAGGAAAAGGACATGTTTCCACACTCCTTGAATCCCTTGCTAGGACACTGAACGCAAGAAGTGGCTCTCCTAACCTATGGGAATTGAAGTGGGAAGCTCTCAAGAACATCTGTCAGGAAAGGAGTAGAGTGGAATTTTGCACCATTGGGAAAAGTGTGAAAGTGTTTGTTTAGCCCTTGGGCAGGAATCGTTTTGAGCAAGTGTGTTGCCAACTGGCTTGTGTTCCCCCCAGTACCTGTGCTCAGCTTCTAAACCCCCGCGTGCATCCCTTGGGGGCAGGCTAAGGCCAACGCATCCCCTTGGCCGGCAAGTCATTTCCATTCTGAGCACCTTTCTACGTGAGCCTCTCAGAGGTGTTTCTGGAGGTGTGTAAACAGACTTCCCGGAGAAAGGTGTGCATTGTTCCCGCTGGGGATTGCGAGTGACCACGCCCTCAGGCCCTAAATCCGATCAGAAGCTTGCAGCGCATTGGTGGATTTCGTGCCCCCGGGGGTTGGGATGGGGGCGGAGTGGGTGGTGAGCCATCAAAGGGCTGGTGGGACTGGCCCAGGCTGTCACTTGCAGACCAGCCGTCTCTGGGAAGGAGGCATCCCTGCTGCAGCTGGAGCTCCGAGATGGACACTCTCGACACTCTCGTGGGCCTCGTTTGCAGAGACATGGAGGCTGCTTCTCTCGACTCGGGAGGTGAGCCTCCAGCTCAGTTCCACGTCTTTCCCAAACTCCACTCTTCCCGGCCAAGTGCCGCTGCTGTGGATGCCCGCCGGGGACCCTCTCGGCAGGAGGAACCGTGCCCGCCGGCCCAGACCGTTGGGCGCTGGCAGCGTGGTGACTTGGCGCGTGTGTCAGCAGGGCTGGCTCCCGCCCAGACACGTCTCCTGAGTTGGAGGAGACCGTCTGTGGTCGGGGCTGGGCTTTGCAATATGGGGAACACCTGCTACTTGAATGCAGCCCTGCAGTGTCTGACCCACACACCACCCCTGGCCAGCTGGCTGCTGTCCCAGCAGCACTCGACGATCTGTCCAACCCAGACCTTCTGCATGCTGTGTGCTATGCAAGCCCACATCACGCGAGCCCTCCTTCATCCTGGCGAGGTGATCCGGCCCCGCCAGGACCTGCTCACTAGCTTCCACAGGCACGAGCAGGAAGATTCCCACGAGTTTCTGATGTTCACGCTGGACGCCATGCAGCAAGCGTGCTTGCGTGCCTGTGAGCTGTTGGGCTGTCCCTCCAACGACACCACCCTCATCCGTCAGATCTTTGGTGGGTCCTGGCGATCTCAGGTCCAGTGGAGACACTGCCTTGGGGTTTCAGACACGTTCGACCCTTATCTGGACATCACCCTGGATATCACGGCAGCTCAGAGTGTGGACCAAGCTTTGAAAGAGCTGGTGAAGCCCGAGAAGCTGGACGGTGAAAATGCCTATCGTTGCAGTGTTTGTCTCCAGAAGGTGCCTGCCACCAAGAGGTTGACTCTGCACAGCGCCTCCAAGGTCCTGATCCTTGTGCTGAAACGCTTCACACAGATCGCCGGCGACAAAATGGCTCAGAAAGTGCACTATCCCCAGTGCCTCGACTTGCAACCCTACATGTCCGAGCAGACGGCAGGCCCACTGGATTATGTGCTCTATGCAGTGCTGGTGCACTCCGGGTGGAGCTGTCACCGAGGACACTACTTTTGTTATGTCCAAGCTGGCAACGGCCAGTGGTATCACATGGACGATGCCAAGGTTACCGCCTGTGACGTGACGTCTGCCCTGAGCCAAAGCGCCTATGTCCTCTTTTATGCCCAGAAGAGTGCCTTGGAAGGAGACGGTGGGCCAGTGGCACCGGGAGGGGCACCGACGTCCCTGGGGGCTGACCCCACAGGCACTGTCGTGGCCCACAGGGGACCGGAAAGAGATGCCAGCATCAGAGCTCCTGGGTCGGAGGAGCCCCTGGAGGAAACAGGCGTTCAAGCAATCAGCTTAGAGCAGTGGAGACGCCTCCAAGAACACGACCGACCTCGGCCTGAATTCAACCTCAGGAAGGTCGAGTCTGCCCTGCCTGCCGGTGCGGTCGTGATTCACCGGTCGAAATACGCAGCTGGCATGAACCCACAACTGCCTGAACCGGGGAACTACCAGCTCAACCATCCAACCAGGGACAGCCCACCTCAGGGGCCCATCAACATCAGCAACGTCCCTTGTCTCAGCGGGAGGGCCAAAACTACCAAGAAAAAGAACAAGAAGAAGCAGGGGGCTCTGGGTGCATTGCACTAGGCTCCGGTGCACATCCCTGCAGACACGCACACACACCCACGCACCAACCCACACACCCACCCGCTCACACACTTGCTGCCCAACCTACGCTCACCTAGAGGAAATCGGGTGTGCTACACGTGGGAATAATCTACCCTTGTGGAAGGACTGTTAGTCTGCAGTGTTCATGGGACGTGCTATTCACTTGGAACTTCTTACTACTGAGCTTTCAGGCGTGGCTCTCCACTGGCATGCTACTGGGGAGGGTGGGATTGATGACTGGGTCTAAGGACTGTCTCAGCACAATCCACGTCCATGGCACTGGAACAGTCCTTTGGGGATGGGGCGTCTGGTAGGTTTCCTTTGGTTTTAACCCTCCCCTCCCCACCCCCAACCCCTTCATTTGCTGCACTATTGGCTTCTTGTGAAGGACGCAGCCTGGAGGCTCCTCAGAAAGCCTCACGCCCACCCAGGTGAGGAGGAAACCTCCTGAGCCCTTCAGAGGGTCCATGACCCTCTCCTGCCTGCTGGGGTCTCCCCGTCCTGGTCCAGTCAACTGGGGATGACCCCAGCCTCCCGGGTCACCAGCCCCCACACCCCCTCCCGCTGCGCATAGCTCAGCACAGCACAGACAAATACGAATATTCCCAAGACCTGGTGCAGGATTCCATGGGAGCCGGGCAAGCAGGCTCTAAGCGTGGCCGTCAATCGGAGGCCTTGTGCAAATGCCTGAAATGAATGACCCGGCCACCCATTCATCACTTGCCCTGGAGACTTCACAAGGATACTTCTCCAAAGACACCTGGGGCTGGATTTCATTTGAAAGGGATATGTTGGAGACTCTCCAAATGCCAACCAGGAGAAACGATGCAAACCACCCACCCCCGCAGCAACACCAGCAACAACGCCAAAACCCCAACAGCAAGAGACAGACTCGGTACATCTTCTGACAGACCCGCACAGGTGAGAGTGGGATGTCAGGTACTATGGGGACCAGTGTGACAGAGGGGTCTCCACGGTGGGGAGGAGGATCCCTGCGGCAAGTGGGAGCTTGAACACGTCCTCAATTTTCCCTCTAAAGCTGACAGCGATTGCCACTGGTTCACTGATTGCGGGTGCCTGCGAGGACCACAGTGTCTTCTGGCCACAGCACAGCAAGCGCACGAGTGAGCCAGCGGAGCGAGTGAGGGGGTGAGTGCAGGAGCTGTCCCACGAAGGGCAGAGGTGGGGCTCTGTTTCCCTAGCCCTTGGGTCGAATCGTGGGAGGGCGAACCCAGAGGACCTGGGGGGATCGTCAAAGCCCAGGATCCTTCCCCAAGACCGAAGGAAGGAACGTAGACATTGGTGAGGAAGGGTTAGGGGGAGGGGGAGTGGACTGTGACCTGGAGGTGCTGTCTCTCCACCTCTGCACCAGGTGCGTGGCCATCTCCAGGCAAGGAGAGGCAACCGGAGGAGAAGCCACCAAGAGATCCGTATCCTCTGCAGGTCCACATGGAGGAAGGGGCTCGTTCTACCCTTTGAGAGTCCCTGAGCGGCATAGAACGGGGCACCTCTGGGAACGTGGGCCAAAACAACTGCATCATGCCTGGGAAAGCCTGGGACAACCCCCTGGAGTGGGCCAGTGGCTCCAGGTGAAGGAAGGGGCATTCTTGGCCGAGTTCACAGCATGTCAGTGCTCCCGCTCCCCCTCCTCCCGCCCCTCCCCCTCCCCCTCATCCCTTTATCCCCTGAAGCAAACACTGACTAACACTGGGGCCCAATCAGATTCTCCCTCATGGGGACACAGCCTTGAGGCACATCCACTTACCATGGTTTGTCTTGTAAGTGAGGAAAGCCAAGGTGGAATGCCGAGGACCCCAATCCCCAGGGCGACTCTGAGGGAGACGCCACAGCGCCCGTGTGGGGAGGAGGGGGTGGACAGAATCGGGGAGCCCTTGCTCAGGCCTGCCCAGTGCCTCATCCCCACCCCACACCCCACGCACCGTCCCTCCACGCCCAGCCATCTTCCAGGCCAGCCCCTAGCATGGTGTTCACTCCACTGGAGAATGGATGGTGGAGATCGTGGTTCCGAAGAGCTCCCTGCCTCTAGGATGCCTTTGAGCACGTGGAGTGGAGAGAGAAGCTCCCAGGGTAGCTCCGACCTGGGTTTCAGCCTCGGGGGACCTGGAAGGGGTTCTTAGACTGAGGGTGAAACCGCGAGGGGCAGGCCGTGTCTGACGGACCAGGCTTCCCTCAGACATCCTCAGGCACCTGCACCGTGGAAGGAGCCCTGTGGAGCCCCGCGAGACAGACACCCCGACACCACCTCTGCTAATGATGGGCGTGTCTGGGCCATGGGAAATGGATCAAACGAACCTGGCACAGGACAGGGTTTGGATGCAGTCTACTTGGTAATAAACTGAGTGAAATCATTGGCATGAGTGTTTAATTCGAGAAATGAAGACCTATGAAATTCATCGCGGGGTTGGGGGGGCAGGGCTGTGTATCTCTGGAGAGGTGCCCTGTCTTGTCTGGGCGGAAGTGCACTCCAGAAACCCGGAAGTGTCGTTCTTCAACACCAATGGAAAGCTGTGTTTCTAGAAGGGGTTTTCCTTTGACTCAAGCCACCAAGAGGGACGGTATTGCATGGGTGTTTTGGTGTGTAATCACCGCTGGTCCACGGGATAGGATGATTATTCTCAGTTTCATGTCTGAAGTTCATCCCCCTGGTACCGAGGGCAAACGAGGGTGCCTGTGGCTTCTGAGAAGGGCAGTCCCTTGGATGTCCAGGGCCCCACGCTCAGGAAAGAGGGTTCTGCCAGGTCGGATGGGCCCAGTGATGGGGACGCTGGTCCCCACACTTCCCTCCAGTAGCGCTAGGAGAAAGAGCAAGCAGAGCACAGCCTATGCCTTGGTGCCAGCCAGGCCCATCTCAACCCAGGACCGCTTGCTCCCAGGGGGGTGGCCGCTGCATCTCCGACAGATCCCACTGGGTGCTGAGCCTTCCCTCGCAAAGACAAGAAGGGAGAAGGCAGTGGGTTTGGAGCGAGGCAGTATCTGAGCACCGAAGAGCCTTCACTCCTTCCTAAAATGGGCACAGAGCATCTCCTGTGCTCTCTGAGGTGGGGTAGGGGGCACTGCATGCTGGCCACCATGCTGGGCACTGCAGTCCACGGAGCGCAGTGCATCCTCATGGAGACTTGAAGTGATCACAGTCGAGTCACACATGAGAGTGGAATGCGTACGGTTGTGGAGTTAGAGGATTTCTCAGCTGAGAATTCCTGATTCCCAGGGGGACAGCATTCCAGCAGCAGGGGAGAGAGCAGTTCATTGTATCTGGCGGCAGTTTGGTTCACTTCTCCTAAAGTGCCTGGACGTCCTGTGACATCAGACATTTGGCTTCTGTCTCCCATGTTCATCCTCAAAGGAGCATGCCACCTGAACCTTACAGAAGGTAACTCAACAACACTTCGAGCTCAGGCAAAGAAACCAAACGAACAAATGAAAAACCCTAACCTCCCCACGCCCACCCCCCCACCCCCAACACCAGAAACAACAAAGAAATCCAGAGCAGTGAAAAATGCAGTGAACAGAGCAAACCAAGTGCACAAAATGGATTTGAAAGATTCACAGAAAAGAATCCTGCAGACCTATTGGGAGACGTCTACGGAGAGGGGGAGGCACAAGTACAAACTCTTTGCAGTATGGTATTGGAAAAATGTAAGTTGTGTGTTTGGGTGGTGTTGGCATTGGCATCAGGGTGGTTGGGGGTTAGGGGGTGGGGGTAGGGGTGGCGTGGTGAGCCTCTGTAGGAAAGGGAGGCATTCATACTATAACGTTGTACAAAGAAACCTGCCGACTAGTATTCCAATGATGCCTAAGTAGGAATGTGAAACTCAACGTTCATTTATAAAATCAAAGGTCCTCCCTGCACTGACGGAAGACCCTTCCCTAACGTCGTTGGGGACAGCGAAACCACCTGACTTGCAGCTCTGCCCCTCCTATCTGTCAGTAGGTTCTCATCCAGGTGGTCCCAGGACAGACACACTCCACTGGACCACGTGCAGCTTCGAAGGGGGCTGGGCGGGCTTGGGGGCAGGGTCCATGGGGGAACTCTCCTCTCCTAGCTGACTCTTCCACTGCCTCAAGATCACATGACCTCGAGGAGTCTCACCCAAGGAACCTTACGTATCACCTTTCTCCTTTCCCTCCCCACGCCCCCACCCCCTGCACCTAAGGTTCGACCAGCACGTTGTGATTGAGCGTCCTCGTGCATTTCCCACTGAGCCGCACAGCTGTGTCTAGTCTATCTGGGGACAGAACCGAGCATCGTTTTTGACAGATGGCTATTTACATATGCCCCCACCAAGATCCCATAGAGAGGGAAAGAAAGACCAATGATTGCCCCCACGAACACAAACAATCATGCCCTGGATAAAGAAGAGGTGACGTGCCCCACGGGGTGGGCTGTGGAGCAGGGTCAGTCGGGGACCTTCCCTCTCCTAGCTGAATCTCTGACTGCCTCAAGGTCACATGACCTCAGGGAGTCTCACCCAAGGAACTTTATCTATCACTTTTTTTTTCCCACACCCTACATCAAAGGGTCAACCGGCACCTTTGCATCCTCAGGCATTTTTGACTGAGCCGGACAGCTGTGTCTAGTTTCTTCGGGGCGGGAAGCAAAGAATCATTTCTCACCGATGCCTATATACATATGCCCCCACCATCATCTCCACAGAGAGGGAAAGGAAGTATAAATATGTCCCCCACAAACACAAACAAGCATGCCCCAGATTAAGAAGATGTAAGACGCCCCCCACTCCACACACCACCTCAGCCACCCCCTCCCCCAACCGCCCGTTTCCAAAACAGACAGCGGAAGACTGCTCAGCCCACCACCCCTCCTCCAAGAAAGAGGAAGGGAATCATGCATTTGGAGCAATGACGATGGACTTGGGGGGAGGGGGGCTGGGGGGCTGGGGGCGGGAGGGCGTGATGCTGTGAGAAAGACGTCTGACAGAAAGACAAATACCGCACGACAGCGCTTCTATGTAGAATGCAAACCATGACAGCGATGTAGTGGATATATTCGCAACACAGGACAAACTGCTGGGTTACCAGTGGGCAGACGGAAGGCAAAGGCCGTAAGAGGCACACACTTATCAGGTGTGAGATCAGCTAAAAGAATGTCCTGTATGACACCGGGACCTAGAGCCAATACTTTCTAGGAAGCATCAAGGAAATGTAAGCTTTGAGGAATTGTCAATCACTAGACTGTACACCTTCCATAATATTGTAGAGCAAGCATCGTTTCAATGAAAGAACAAAACCAAAGAGAACACAACAAAACACCAAAAACCAAAAGGTGGTGGTGGAGGGGGTGGGGGTGGGGAGGGGGGTGGGGAGAAAACACAGAAGAGATGAATACAAAATCAAAGCTACAGGTGGGCTGGCTTTGGGACACGATCATCGACATGAAGGAAAAGGACATGTTTCCACACTCCTTGAATCCCTTGCTAGGACACTGAACGCAAGAAGTGGCTCTCCTAACCTATGGGAATTGAAGTGGGAAGCTCTCAAGAACATCTGTCAGGAAAGGAGTAGAGTGGAATTTTGCACCATTGGGAAAAGTGTGAAAGTGTTTGTTTAGCCCTTGGGCAGGAATCGTTTTGAGCAAGTGTGTTGCCAACTGGCTTGTGTTCCCCCCAGTACCTGTGCTCAGCTTCTAAACCCCCGCGTGCATCCCTTGGGGGCAGGCTAAGGCCAACGCATCCCCTTGGCCGGCAAGTCATTTCCATTCTGAGCACCTTTCTACGTGAGCCTCTCAGAGGTGTTTCTGGAGGTGTGTAAACAGACTTCCCGGAGAAAGGTGTGCATTGTTCCCGCTGGGGATTGCGAGTGACCACGCCCTCAGGCCCTAAATCCGATCAGAAGCTTGCAGCGCATTGGTGGATTTCGTGCCCCCGGGGGTTGGGATGGGGGCGGAGTGGGTGGTGAGCCATCAAAGGGCTGGTGGGACTGGCCCAGGCTGTCACTTGCAGACCGACCGTCTCTGGGAAGGAGGCATCCCTGCTGCAGCTGGAGCTCCGAGATGGACACTCTCGACACTCTCGTGGGCCTCGTTTGCAGAGACATGGAGGCTGCTTCTCTCGACTCGGGAGGTGAGCCTCCAGCTCAGTTCCACGTCTTTCCCAAACTCCACTCTTCCCGGCCAAGTGCCGCTGCTGTGGATGCCCGCCGGGGACCCTCTCGGCAGGAGGAACCGTGCCCGCCGGCCCAGACCGTTGGGCGCTGGCAGCGTGGTGACTTGGCGCGTGTGTCAGCAGGGCTGGCTCCCGCCCAGACACGTCTCCTGAGTTGGAGGAGACCGTCTGTGGTCGGGGCTGGGCTTTGCAATATGGGGAACACCTGCTACTTGAATGCAGCCCTGCAGTGTCTGACCCACACACCACCCCTGGCCAGCTGGCTGCTGTCCCAGCAGCACTCGACGATCTGTCCAACCCAGACCTTCTGCATGCTGTGTGCTATGCAAGCCCACATCACGCAAGCCCTCCTTCATCCTGGCGAGGTGATCCGGCCCCGCCAGGACCTGCTCACTAGCTTCCACAGGCACGAGCAGGAAGATTCCCACGAGTTTCTGATGTTCACGCTGGACGCCATGCAGCAAGCGTGCTTGCGTGCCTGTGAGCTGTTGGGCTGTCCCTCCAACGACACCACCCTCATCCGTCAGATCTTTGGTGGGTCCTGGCGATCTCAGGTCCAGTGTCTCCACTGCCTTGGGGTTTCAGACACGTTCGACCCTTATCTGGACATCACCCTGGATATCACGGCAGCTCAGAGTGTGGACCAAGCTTTGAAAGAGCTGGTGAAGCCCGAGAAGCTGGATGGTGAAAATGCCTATCGTTGCAGTGTTTCTCTCCAGAAGGTGCCTGCCACCAAGAGGTTGACTCTGCACAGCGCCTCCAAGGTCCTGATCCTTGTGCTGAAACGCTTCACACAGATCGCCGGCGACAAAATGGCTCAGAAAGTGCACTATCCCCAGTGCCTCGACTTGCAACCCTACATGTCCGAGCAGACGGCAGGCCCACTGGATTATGTGCTCTATGCAGTGCTGGTGCACTCCGGGTGGAGCTGTCACCGAGGACACTACTTTTGTTATGTCCAAGCTGGCAACGGCCAGTGGTATCACATGGACGATGCCAAGGTTACCGCCTGTGACGTGACGTCTGCCCTGAGCCAAAGCGCCTATGTCCTCTTTTATGCCCAGAAGAGTGCCTTGGAAGGAGACGGTGGGCCAGTGGCACCGGGAGGGGCACCGACGTCCCTGGGGGCTGACCCCACAGGCACTGTCGTGGCCCACAGGGGACCGGAAAGAGATGCCAGCATCAGAGCTCCTGGGTCGGAGGAGCCCCTGGAGGAAACAGGCGTTCAAGCAATCAGCTTAGAGCAGTGGAGACGCCTCCAAGAACACGACCGACCTCGGCCTGAATTCAACCTCAGGAAGGTCGAGTCTGCCCTGCCTGCCGGTGCGGTCGTGATTCACCGGTCGAAATACGCAGCTGGCATGAACCCACAACTGCCTGAACCGGGGAACTACCAGCTCAACCATCCAACCAGGGACAGCCCACCTCAGGGGCCCATCAACATCAGCAACGTCCCTTGTCTCAGCGGGAGGGCCAAAACTACCAAGAAAAAGAACAAGAAGAAGCAGGGGGCTCTGGGTGCATTGCACTAGGCTCCGGTGCACATCCCTGCAGACACGCACACACACCCACGCACCAACCCACACACCCACCCGCTCACACACTTGCTGCCCAACCTACGCTCACCTAGAGGAAATCGGGTGTGCTACACGTGGGAATAATCTACCCTTGTGGAAGGACTGTTAGTCTGCAGTATTCATGGGACGTGCTATTCACTTGGAACTTCTTACTACTGAGCTTTCAGGCGTGGCTCTCCACTGGCATGCTACTGGGGAGGGTGGGATTGATGACTGGGTCTAAGGACTGTCTCAGCACAATCCACGTCCACGGCACTGGAACAGTCCTTTGGGGATGGGGCGTCTGGTAGGTTTCCTTTGGTTTTAACCCTCCCCTCCCCACCCCCAACCCCTTCATTTGCTGCACTATTGGCTTCTTGTGAAGGACGCAGCCTGGAGGCTCCTCAGAAAGCCTCACGCCCACCCAGGTGAGGAGGAAACCTCCTGAGCCCTTCAGAGGGTCCATGACCCTCTCCTGCCTGCTGGGGTCTCCCCGTCCTGGTCCAGTCAACTGGGGATGACCCCAGCCTCCCGGGTCACCAGCCCCCACACCCCCTCCCGCTGCGCATAGCTCAGCACAGCACAGACAAATACGAATATTCCCAAGACCTGGTGCAGGATTCCATGGGAGCCGGGCAAGCAGGCTCTAAGCGTGGCCGTCAATCGGAGGCCTTGTGCAAATGCCTGAAATGAATGACCCGGCCACCCATTCATCACTTGCCCTGGAGACTTCACAAGGATACTTCTCCAAAGACACCTGGGGCTGGATTTCATTTGAAAGGGATATGTTGGAGACTCTCCAAATGCCAACCAGGAGAAACGATGCAAACCACCCACCCCCGCAGCAACACCAGCAACAACGCCAAAACCCCAACAGCAAGAGACAGACTCAGTACATCTTCTGACAGACCCGCACAGATGAGAGTGGGATGTCAGGTACTATGGGGACCAGTGTGACAGAGGGGTCTCCACGGTGGGGAGGAGGATCCCTGCGGCAAGTGGGAGCTTGAACACGTCCTCAATTTTCCCTCTAAAGCTGACAGCGATTGCCACTGGTTCACTGATTGCGGGTGCCTGCGAGGACCACAGTGTCTTCTGGCCACAGTACAGCAAGCGCACGAGTGAGCCAGCAGAGCGAGTGAGGGGGTGAGTGCAGGAGCTGTCCCACGAAGGGCAGAGGTGGGGCTCTGTTTCCCTAGCCCTTGGGTCGAATCGTGGGAGGGCGAACCCAGAGGACCTGGGGGGATCGTCAAAGCCCAGGATCCTTCCCCAAGACCGAAGGAAGGAACGTAGACATTGGTGAGGAAGGGTTAGGGGGAGGGGGAGTGGACTGTGACCTGGAGGTGCTGTCTCTCCACCTCTGCACCAGGTGCGTGGCCATCTCCAGGCAAGGAGAGGCAACCGGAGGAGAAGCCACCAAGAGATCCGTATCCTCTGCAGGTCCACATGGAGGAAGGGGCTCGTTCTACCCTTTGAGAGTCCCTGAGCGGCATAGAATGGGGCACCTCTGGGAACGTGGGCCAAAACAACTGCATCATGCCTGGGAAAGCCTGGGACAACCCCCTGGAGTGGGCCAGTGGCTCCAGGTGAAGGAAGGGGCATTCTTGGCCGAGTTCACAGCACGTCAGTGCTCCCGCTCCCCCTCCTCCCGCCCCTCCCCCTCCCCCTCATCCCTTTATCCCCTGAAGCAAACACTGACTAACACTGGGGCCCAATCAGATTCTCCCTCGTGGGGACACAGCCTTGAGGCACATCCACTTACCGTGGTTTGTCTTGTAAGTGAGGAAAGCCAAGGTGGAATGCCGAGGACCCCAATCCCCAGGGCGACTCTGCGGGAGACGCCACAGGGCCCGTGTGGGGAGGAGGGGGTGGACAGAATCGGGGAGCCCTTGCCCAGGCCTGCCCAGTGCCTCATCCCCACCCCACACCCCACGCACCGTCCCTCCACGCCCAGCCATCTTCCAGGCCAGCCCCTGGCATGGTGTTCACTCCACTGGAGAATGGATGGTGGAGATCGTGGTTCCAAAGAGCTCCCTGCCTCTAGGATGCCTTTGAGCACGTGGAGTGGAGTGAGAAGCTCCCAGGGTAGCTCCGACCTGGGTTTCAGCCTCGGGGGACCTGGAAGGGGCTCTTGGACTGAGGGTGAAACCGCGAGGGGCAGGCCGTGTCTGACGGACCAGGCTTCCCTCAGACATCCTCAGGCACCTGCACCGTGGAAGGAGCCCTGTGGAGCCCCGCGAGACAGACACCCCGACACCACCTCTGCTAATGATGGGCGTGTCTGGGCCATGGGAAATGGATCAAACGAACCTGGCACGGGACAGGGTTTGGATGCAGTCTACTTGGTAATAAACTGAGTGAAATCATTGGCATGAGTGTTTAATTCGAGAAATGAAGACCTATGAAATTCATCGCGGGGTTGGGGGGGCAGGGCTGTGTATCTCTGGAGAGGTGCCCTGTCTTGTCTGGGCGGAAGTGCACTCCAGAAACCCGGAAGTGTCGTTCTTCAACACCAATGGAAAGCTGTGTTTCTAGAAGGGGTTTTCCTTTGACTCAAGCCACCAAGAGGGACGGTATTGCATGGGTGTTTTGGTGTGTAATCACCGCTGGTCCACGGGATAGGATGATTATTCTCAGTTTCATGTCTGAAGTTCATCCCCCTGGTACCGAGGGCAAACGAGGGTGCCTGTGGCTTCTGAGAAGGGCAGTCCCTTGGATGTCCAGGGCCCCACACTCAGGAAAGAGGGTTCTGCCAGGTCGGATGGGCCCAGTGATGGGGACGCTGGTCCCCACACTTCCCTCCAGTAGCGCTAGGAGAAAGAGCAAGCAGAGCACAGCCTATGCCTTGGTGCCAGCCAGGCCCATCTCAACCCAGGACCGCTTGCTCCCAGGGGGGTGGCCGCTGCATCTCCGACAGATCCCACTGGGTGCTGAGCCTTCCCTCGCAAAGACAAGAAGGGAGAAGGCAGTGGGTTTGGAGCGAGGCAGTATCTGAGCACCGAAGAGCCTTCACTCCTTCCTAAAATGGGCACAGAGCATCTCCTGTGCTCTCTGAGGTGGGGTAGGGGGCACTGCATGCTGGCCACCATGCTGGGCACTGCAGTCCACGGAGCGCAGTGCATCCTCATGGAGACTTGAAGTGATCACAGTCGAGTCACACATGAGAGTGGAATGCGTACGGTTGTGGAGTTAGAGGATTTCTCAGCTGAGAATTCCTGATTCCCAGGGGGACAGCATTCCAGCAGCAGGGGAGAGAGCAGTTCATTGTATCTGGCGGCAGTTTGGTTCACTTCTCCTAAAGTGCCTGGACGTCCTGTGACATCAGACATTTGGCTTCTGTCTCCCATGTTCATCCTCAAAGGAGCATGCCACCTGAACCTTACAGAAGGTAACTCAACAACACTTCGAGCTCAGGCAAAGAAACCAAACGAACAAATGAAAAACCCTAACCTCCCCACGCCCACCCCCCCCACCCCCAACACCAGAAACAACAAAGAAATCCAGAGCAGTGAAAAATGCAGTGAACAGAGCAAACCAAGTGCACAAAATGGATTTGAAAGATTCACAGAAAAGAATCCTGCAGACCTATTGGGAGACGTCTACGGAGAGGGGGAGGCACAAGTACAAACTCTTTGCAGTATGGTATTGGAAAAATGTAAGTTGTGTGTTTGGGTGGTGTTGGCATTGGCATCAGGGTGGTTGGGGGTTAGGGGGTGGGGGTAGGGGTGGCGTGGTGAGCCTCTGTAGGAAAGGGAGGCATTCATACTATAACGTTGTACAAAGAAACCTGCCGACTAGTATTCCAATGATGCCTAAGTAGGAATGTGAAACTCAACGTTCATTTATAAAATCAAAGGTCCTCCCTGCACTGATGGAAGACCCTTCCCTAACGTCGTTGGGGACAGCGAAACCACCTGACTTGCAGCTCTGCCCCTCCTATCTGTCAGTAGGTTCTCATCCAGGTGGTCCCAGGACAGACACACTCCACTGGACCACGTGCAGCTTCGAAGGGGGCTGGGCGGGCTTGGGGGCAGGGTCCGTGGGGGAACTCTCCTCTCCTAGCTGACTCTTCCACTGCCTCAAGATCACATGACCTCGAGGAGTCTCACCCAAGGAACCTTACGTATCACCTTTCTCCTTTCCCTCCCCACGCCCCCACCCCCTGCACCTAAGGTTCGACCAGCACGTTGTGATTGAGCGTCCTCGTGCATTTCCCACTGAGCCGCACAGCTGTGTCTAGTCTATCTGGGGACAGAACCGAGAATCGTTTTTGACAGATGGCTATTTACATATGCCCCCACCAAGATCCCATAGAGAGGGAAAGAAAGACCAATGATTGCCCCCACGAACACAAACAATCATGCCCTGGATAAAGAAGAGGTGACGTGCCCCACGGGGCGGGCTGTGGAGCAGGGTCAGTCGGGGACCTTCCCTCTCCTAGCTGAATCTCTGACTGCCTCAAGGTCACATGACCTCAGGGAGTCTCACCCAAGGAACTTTATCTATCACTTTTTTTTTCCACACCCTACATCAAAGGGTCAACCGGCACCTTTGCATCCTCAGGCATTTTTGACTGAGCCGGACAGCTGTGTCTAGTTTCTTCGGGGCGGGAAGCAAAGAATCATTTCTCACCGATGCCTATATACATATGCCCCCACCATCATCTCCACAGAGAGGGAAAGGAAGTATAAATATGTCCCCCACAAACACAAACAAGCATGCCCCGGATTAAGAAGATGTAAGACGCCCCCCACTCCACACACCACCTCAGCCACCCCCTCCCCCCCCCCGGCCGTTTCCAAAACAGACAGCGGAAGACTGCTCAGCCCACCACCCCTCCCCCAAGAAAGAGGAAGGGAATCATGCGTTTGGAGCAATGACGATGGACTTGGGGGGAGGGGGGCTGGGGGGCTGGGGGCGGGAGGGCGTGATGCTGTGAGAAAGACGTCTGACAGAAAGACAAATACCGCACGACAGCGCTTCTATGTAGAATGCAAACCATGACAGCGATGTAGTGGATATATTCGCAACACAGGACAAACTGCTGGGTTACCAGTGGGCAGACGGAAGGCGAGGGGCGTAAGAGGCACACACTTATCAGGTGTGAGATCAGCTAAAAGAATGTCCTGTATGACACCGGGACCTAGAGCCAATACTTTCTAGGAAGCATCAAGGAAATGTAAGCTTTGAGGAATTGTCAATCACTAGACTGTACACCTTCCATAATATTGTAGAGCAAGCATCGTTTCAATGAAAGAACAAAACCAAAGAGAACACAACAAAACACCAAAAACCAAAAGGTGGTGGTGGAGGGGGTGGGGGTGGGGAGGGGGGTGGGGAGAAAACACAGAAGAGATGAATACAAAATCAAAGCTACAGGTGGGCTGGCTTTGGGACACGATCATCGACATGAAGGAAAAGGACATGTTTCCACACTCCTTGAATCCCTTGCTAGGACACTGAACGCAAGAAGTGGCTCTCCTAACCTATGGGAATTGAAGTGGGAAGCTCTCAAGAACATCTGTCAGGAAAGGAGTAGAGTGGAATTTTGCACCATTGGGAAAAGTGTGAAAGTGTTTGTTTAGCCCTTGGGCAGGAATCATTTTGAGCAAGTGTGTTGCCAACTGGCTTGTGTTCCCCCCAGTACCTGTGCTCAGCTTCTAAACCCCCGCGTGCATCCCTTGGGGGCAGGCTAAGGCCAACGCATCCCCTTGGCCGGCAAGTCATTTCCATTCTGAGCACCTTTCTACGTGAGCCTCTCAGAGGTGTTTCTGGAGGTGTGTAAACAGACATCCCGGAGAAAGGTGTGCATTGTTCCCGCTGGGGATTGCGAGTGACCACGCCCTCAGGCCCTAAATCCGATCAGAAGCTTGCAGCGCATTGGTGGATTTCGTGCCCCCGGGGGTTGGGATGGGGGCGGAGTGGGTGGTGAGCCATCAAAGGGCTGGTGGGACTGGCCCAGGCTGTCACTTGCAGACCGGCCGTCTCCGGGAAGGAGGCATCCCTGCTGCAGCTGGAGCTCCGAGATGGACACTCTCGACACTCTCGTGGGCCTCGTTTGCAGAGACATGGAGGCTGCTTCTCTCGACTCGGGAGGTGAGCCTCCACCTCAGTTCCACGTCTTTCCCAAACTCCACTCTTCCTGGCCAAGTGCCGCTGCTGTGGATGCCCGCCGGGGACCCTCTCGGCAGGAGGAACCGTGCCTGCCGGCCCAGACCGTTGGGCGCTGCCAGCGTGGTGACTTGGCGCGTGTGTCAGCAGGGCTGGCTCCCGCCCAGACACGTCTCCTGAGTTGGAGGAGACCGTCTGTGGTCGGGGCTGGGCTTTGCAATATGGGAACACCTGCTACTTGAATGCAGCCCTGCAGTGTCTGACCCACACACCACCCCTGGCCAGCTGGCTGCTGTCCCAGCAGCACTCGATGATCTGTCCAACCCAGACCTTCTGCATGCTGTGTGCTATGCAAGCCCACATCACGCGAGCCCTCCTTCATCCTGGCGAGGTGATCCGGCCCCGCCAGGACCTGCTCACTAGCTTCCACAGGCACGAGCAGGAAGATTCCCACGAGTTTCTGATGTTCACGCTGGATGCCATGCAGCAAGCGTGCTTGCGTGCCTGTGAGCTGTTGGGCTGTCCCTCCAACGACACCACCCTCATCCGTCAGATCTTTGGTGGGTCCTGGCGATCTCAGGTCCAGTGTCTCCACTGCCTTGGGGTTTCAGACACGTTCGACCCTTATCTGGACATCACCCTGGATATCACGGCAGCTCAGAGTGTGGACCAAGCTTTGAAAGAGCTGGTGAAGCCCGAGAAGCTGGACGGTGAAAATGCCTATCATTGCAGTGTTTGTCTCCAGAAGGTGCCTGCCACCAAGAGGTTGACTCTGCACAGCGCCTCCAAGGTCCTGATCCTTGTGCTGAAACGCTTCACACAGATTGCCGGCGACAAACTGGCTCAGAAAGTGCACTATCCCCAGTGCCTCGACTTGCAACCCTACATGTCCGAGCAGACGGCAGGCCCACTGGATTATGTGCTCTATGCAGTGCTGGTGCACTCCGGGTGGAGCTGTCACCGAGGACACTACTTTTGTTATGTCCAAGCTGGCAACGGCCAGTGGTATCACATGGACGATGCCAAGGTTACCGCCTGTGACGTGACGTCTGCCCTGAGCCAAAGCGCCTATGTCCTCTTTTATGCCCAGAAGAGTGCCTTGGAAGGAGACGGTGGGCCAGTGGCACCGGGAGGGGCACCGACGTCCCTGGGGGCTGACCCCACAGGCACTGTCGTGGCCCACAGGGGACCGGAAAGAGATGCCAGCATCAGAGCTCCTGGGTCGGAGGAGCCCCTGGAGGAAACAGGCGTTCAAGCAATCAGCTTAGAGCAGTGGAGACGCCTCCAAGAACACGACCGACCTCGGCCTGAATTCAACCTCAGGAAGGTCGAGTCTGCCCTGCCTGCCGGTGCGGTCGTGATTCACCGGTCGAAATACGCAGCTGGCATGAACCCACAACTGCCTGAACCGGGGAACTACCAGCTCAACCATCCAACCAGGGACAGCCCACCTCAGGGGCCCATCAACATCAGCAACGTCCCTTGTCTCAGCGGGAGGGCCAAAACTACCAAGAAAAAGAACAAGAAGAAGCAGGGGGCTCTGGGTGCATTGCACTAGGCTCCGGTGCACATCCCTGCAGACACGCACACACACCCACGCACCAACCCACACACCCACCCGCTCACACACTTGCTGCCCAACCTACGCTCACCTAGAGGAAATCGGGTGTGCTACACGTGGGAATAATCTACCCTTGTGGAAGGACTGTTAGTCTGCAGTGTTCATGGGACGTGCTATTCACTTGGAACTTCTTACTACTGAGCTTTCAGGCGTGGCTCTCCACTGGCATGCTACTGGGGAGGGTGGGATTGATGACTGGGTCTAAGGACTGTCTCAGCACAATCCACGTCCACGGCACTGGAACAGTCCTTTGGGGATGGGGCATCTGGTAGGTTTCCTTTGGTTTTAACCCTCCCCTCCCCACCCCCAACCCCTTCATTTGCTGCACTATTGGCTTCTTGTGAAGGACGCAGCCTGGAGGCTCCTCAGAAAGGCTCACGCCCACCCAGGTGAGGAGGAAACCTCCTGAGCCCTTCAGAGGGTCCATGACCCTCTCCTGCCTGCTGGGGTCTCCCCCTCCTGGTCCAGTCAACTGGGGATGACCCCAGCCTCCCAGGTCACCAGCCCCCACACCCCATCCCGCTGCGCATAGCTCAGCACAGCACAGACAAATACGAATATTCCCAAGACCTGGTGCAGGATTCCATGGGAGCCGGGCAAGCAGGCTCTAAGGGTGGCTGTCAATCGGAGGCCTTGTGCAAATGCCTGAAAGGAATGACCCGGCCACCCATTCATCACTTGCCCTGGAGACTTCACAAGGATACTTCTCCAAAGACACCTGGGGCTGGATTTCATTTGAAAGGGATATGTTGGAAACTCTCCAAATGCCAACCAGGAGAAACGATGCAAACCACCCACCCCTGCAGCAACACCAGCAACAACGCCAAAACCCCAACAGCAAGAGACAGACTCGGTACATCTTCTGACAGACCCGCACAGGTGAGAGTGGGATGTCAGGTACTATGGGGACCAGTGTGACAGAGGGGTCTCCACGGTGGGGAGGAGGATCCCTGCGGCAAGTGGGAGCTTGAACACGTCCTCAATTTTCCCTCTAAAGCTGACAGCGATTGCCACTGGTTCACTGATTGCGGGTGCCTGCGAGGACCACAGTGTCTTCTGGCCACAGCACAGCAAGCGCACGAGTGAGCCAGCGGAGCGAGTGAGGGGGTGAGTGCAGGAGCTGTCCCACGAAGGGCAGAGGTGGGGCTCTGTTTCCCTAGCCCTTGGGTCGAATCGTGGGAGGGCGAACCCAGAGGACCTGGGGGGATCGTCAAAGCCCAGGATCCTTCCCCAAGACCGAAGGAAGGAACGTAGACATTGGTGAGGAAGGGTTAGGGGGAGGGGGAGTGGACTGTGACCTGGAGGTGCTGTCTCTCCACCTCTGCACCAGGTGCATGGCCATCTCCAGGCAAGGAGAGGCAACCGGAGGAGAAGCCACCAAGAGATCCGTATCCTGTGCAGGTCCACATGCAGGAAGGGGCTCGTTCTACCCTTTGAGAGTCCCTGAGCGGCATAGAACGGGGCACCTCTGGGAACGTGGGCCAAAACAACTGCATCATGCCTGGGAAAGCCTGGGACAACCCCCTGGAGTGGGCCAGTGGCTCCAGGTGAAGGAAGGGGCATTCTTGGCCGAGTTCACAGCACGTCAGTGCTCCCGCTCCCCCTCCACCCGCCCCTCCCCCTCCCCCTCATCCCTTTATCCCCTGAAGCAAACACTGACTAACACTGGGGCCCAATCAGATTCTCCCTCGTGGGGACACAGCCTTGAGGCACATCCACTTACCGTGGTTTGTCTTGTAAGTGAGGAAAGCCAAGGTGGAATGCCGAGGACCCCAATCCCCAGGGCGACTCTGCGGGAGACGCCACAGGGCCCGTGTGGGGAGGAGGGGGTGGACAGAATCGGGGAGCCCTTGCCCAGGCCTGCCCGGTGCCTCATCCCCACCCCACACCCCACGCACCGTCCCTCCACGCCCAGCCATCTTCCAGGCCAGCCCCTGGCATGGTGTTCACTCCACTGGAGAATGGATGGTGGAGATCGTGGTTCCAAAGAGCTCCCTGCCTCTAGGATGCCTTTGAGCACGTGGAGTGGAGTGAGAAGCTCCCAGGGTAGCTCCGACCTGGGTTTCAGCCTCGGGGTCCTGGAAGGGGCTCTTGGACTGAGGGTGAAACCGCGAGGGGCAGGCCGTGTCTGACGGACCAGGCTTCCCTCAGACATCCTCAGGCACCTGCACCGTGGAAGGAGCCCTGTGGAGCCCCGCGAGACAGACACCCCAACACCACCTCTGCTAATGATGGGCGTGTCTGGGCCATGGGAAATGGATCAAACGAACCTGGCACGGGACAGGGTTTGGATGCAGTCTACTTGGTAATAAACTGAGTGAAATCATTGGCATGAGTGTTTAATTCGAGAAATGAAGACCTATGAAATTCATCGTGGGGTTGGGGGGGCAGGGCTGTGTATCCCTGGAGAGGTGCCCTGTCTTGTCTGGGCGGAAGTGCACTCCAGAAACCCGGAAGTGTCGTTCTTCAACACCAATGGAAAGCTGTGTTTCTAGAAGGGGTTTTCCTTTGACTCAAGCCACCAAGAGGGACGGTATTGCATGGGTGTTTTGGTGTGTAATCACCGCTGGTCCACGGGATAGGATGATTATTCTCAGTTTCATGTCTGAAGTTCATCCCCCTGGTACCGAGGGCAAACGAGGGTGCCTGTGGCTTCTGAGAAGGGCAGTCCCTTGGATGTCCAGGGCCCCACGCTCAGGAAAGAGGGTTCTGCCAGGTCGGATGGGCCCAGTGATGGGGACGCTGGTCCCCACACTTCCCTCCAGTAGCGCTAGGAGAAAGAGCAAGCAGAGCACAGCCTATGCCTTGGTGCCAGCCAGGCCCATCTCAACCCAGGACCGCTTGCTCCCAGGGGGGTGGCCGCTGCATCTCCGACAGATCCCACTGGGTGCTGAGCCTTCCCTCGCAAAGACAAGAAGGGAGAAGGCAGTGGGTTTGGAGCGAGGCAGTATCTGAGCACCGAAGAGCCTTCACTCCTTCCTAAAATGGGCACAGAGCACCTCCTGTGCTCTCTGAGGTGGGGTAGGGGGCACTGCATGCTGGCCACCATGCTGGGCACTGCAGTCCACGGAGCGCAGTGCATCCTCATGGAGACTTGAAGTGATCACAGTCGAGTCACACATGAGAGTGGAATGCGTACGGTTGTGGAGTTAGAGGATTTCTCAGCTGAGAATTCCTGATTCCCAGGGGGACAGCATTCCAGCAGCAGGGGAGAGAGCAGTTCATTGTATCTGGCGGCAGTTTGGTTCACTTCTCCTAAAGTGCCTGGACGTCCTGTGACATCAGACATTTGGCTTCTGTCTCCCATGTTCATCCTCAAAGGAGCATGCCACCTGAACCTTACAGAAGGTAACTCAACAACACTTCGAGCTCAGGCAAAGAAACCAAACGAACAAATGAAAAACCCTAACCTCCCCACGCCCACCCCCCCCACCCCCAACACCAGAAACAACAAAGAAATCCAGAGCAGTGAAAAATGCAGTGAACAGAGCAAACCAAGTGCACAAAATGGATTTGAAAGATTCACAGAAAAGAATCCTGCAGACCTATTGGGAGACGTCTACAGAGAGGGGGAGGCACAAGTACAAACTCTTTGCAGTATGGTATTGGAAAAATGTAAGTTGTGTGTTTGGGTGGTGTTGGCATTGGCATCAGGGTGGTTGGGGGTTAGGGGGTGGGGTAGGGGTGGCGTGGTGAGCCTCTGTAGGAAAGGGAGGCATTCATACTATAACGTTGTACAAAGAAACCTGCCGACTAGTATTCCAATGATGCCTAAGTAGGAATGTGAAACTCAACGTTCATTTATAAAATCAAAGGTCCTCCCTGCACTGACGGAAGACCCTTCCCTAACGTCGTTGGGGACAGCGAAACCACCTGACTTGCAGCTCTGCCCCTCCTATCTGTCAGTAGGTTCTCATCCAGGTGGTCCCAGGACAGACACACTCCACTGGACCACGTGCAGCTTCGAAGGGGGCTGGGCGGGCTTGGGGGCAGGGTCCGTGGGGGAACTCTCCTCTCCTAGCTGACTCTTCCACTGCCTCAAGATCACATGACCTCGAGGAGTCTCACCCAAGGAACCTTACGTATCACCTTTCTCCTTTCCCTCCCCACGCCCCCACCCCCTGCACCTAAGGTTCGACCAGCACGTTGTGATTGAGCGTCCTCGTGCATTTCCCACTGAGCCGCACAGCTGTGTCTAGTCTATCTGGGGACAGAACCGAGAATCGTTTTTGACAGATGGCTATTTACATATGCCCCCACCAAGATCCCATAGAGAGGGAAAGAAAGACCAATGATTGCCCCCACGAACACAAACAATCATGCCCTGGATAAAGAAGAGGTGACGTGCCCCACGGGGCGGGCTGTGGAGCAGGGTCAGTCGGGGACCTTCCCTCTCCTAGCTGAATCTCTGACTGCCTCAAGGTCACATGACCTCAGGGAGTCTCACCCAAGGAACTTTATCTATCACTTTTTTTTTTCCACACCCTACATCAAAGGGTCAACCGGCACCTTTGCATCCTCAGGCATTTTTGACTGAGCCGGACAGCTGTGTCTAGTTTCTTCGGGGCGGGAAGCAAAGAATCATTTCTCACCGATGCCTATATACATATGCCCCCACCATCATCTCCACAGAGAGGGAAAGGAAGTATAAATATGTCCCCCACAAACACAAACAAGCATGCCCCGGATTAAGAAGATGTAAGACGCCCCCCACTCCACACACCACCTCAGCCACCCCCTCCCCCCCCCCCGGCCGTTTCCAAAACAGACAGCGGAAGACTGCTCAGCCCACCACCCCTCCCCCAAGAAAGAGGAAGGGAATCATGCGTTTGGAGCAATGACGATGGACTTGGGGGGAGGGGGGCTGGGGGGCTGGGGGCGGGAGGGCGTGATGCTGTGAGAAAGACGTCTGACAGAAAGACAAATACCGCACGACAGCGCTTCTATGTAGAATGCAAACCATGACAGCGATGTAGTGGATATATTCGCAACACAGGACAAACTGCTGGGTTACCAGTGGGCAGACGGAAGGCGAGGGGCGTAAGAGGCACACACTTATCAGGTGTGAGATCAGCTAAAAGAATGTCCTGTATGACACCGGGACCTAGAGCCAATACTTTCTAGGAAGCATCAAGGAAATGTAAGCTTTGAGGAATTGTCAATCACTAGACTGTACACCTTCCATAATATTGTAGAGCAAGCATCGTTTCAATGAAAGAACAAAACCAAAGAGAACACAACAAAACACCAAAAACCAAAAGGTGGTGGTGGAGGGGGTGGGGGTGGGGAGGGGGGTGGGGAGAAAACACAGAAGAGATGAATACAAAATCAAAGCTACACGTGGGCTGGCTTTGGGACACGATCATCGACATGAAGGAAAAGGACATGTTTCCACACTCCTTGAATCCCTTGCTAGGACACTGAACGCAAGAAGTGGCTCTCCTAACCTATGGGAATTGAAGTGGGAAGCTCTCAAGAACATCTGTCAGGAAAGGAGTAGAGTGGAATTTTGCACCATTGGGAAAAGTGTGAAAGTGTTTGTTTAGCCCTTGGGCAGGAATCGTTTTGAGCAAGTGTGTTGCCAACTGGCTTGTGTTCCCCCCAGTACCTGTGCTCAGCTTCTAAACCCCCGCGTGCATCCCTTGGGGGCAGGCTAAGGCCAACGCATCCCCTTGGCCGGCAAGTCATTTCCATTCTGAGCACCTTTCTACGTGAGCCTCTCAGAGGTGTTTCTGGAAGTGTGTAAACAGACATCCCGGAGAAAGGTGTGCATTGTTCCCGCTGGGGATTGCGAGTGACCACGCCCTCAGGCCCTAAATCCGATCAGAAGCTTGCAGCGCATTGGTGGATTTCGTGCCCCCGGGGGTTGGGATGGGGGCGGAGTGGGTGGTGAGCCATCAAAGGGCTGGTGGGACTGGCCCAGGCTGTCACTTGCAGACCGGCCGTCTCCGGGAAGGAGGCATCCCTGCTGCAGCTGGAGCTCCGAGATGGACACTCTCGACACTCTCGTGGGCCTCGTTTGCAGAGACATGGAGGCTGCTTCTCTCGACTCGGGAGGTGAGCCTCCACCTCAGTTCCACGTCTTTCCCAAACTCCACTCTTCCTGGCCAAGTGCCGCTGCTGTGGATGCCCGCCGGGGACCCTCTCGGCAGGAGGAACCGTGCCTGCCGGCCCAGACCGTTGGGCGCTGCCAGCGTGGTGACTTGGCGCGTGTGTCAGCAGGGCTGGCTCCCGCCCAGACACGTCTCCTGAGTTGGAGGAGACCGTCTGTGGTCGGGGCTGGGCTTTGCAATATGGGAACACCTGCTACTTGAATGCAGCCCTGCAGTGTCTGACCCACACACCACCCCTGGCCAGCTGGCTGCTGTCCCAGCAGCACTCGATGATCTGTCCAACCCAGACCTTCTGCATGCTGTGTGCTATGCAAGCCCACATCACGCGAGCCCTCCTTCATCCTGGCGAGGTGATCCGGCCCCGCCAGGACCTGCTCACTAGCTTCCACAGGCACGAGCAGGAAGATTCCCACGAGTTTCTGATGTTCACGCTGGATGCCATGCAGCAAGCGTGCTTGCATGCCTGTGAGCTGTTGGGCTGTCCCTCCAACGACACCACCCTCATCCGTCAGATCTTTGGTGGGTCCTGGCGATCTCAGGTCCAGTGTCTCCACTGCCTTGGGGTTTCAGACACGTTCGACCCTTATCTGGACATCACCCTGGATATCACGGCAGCTCAGAGTGTGGACCAAGCTTTGAAAGAGCTGGTGAAGCCCGAGAAGCTGGACGGTGAAAATGCCTATCATTGCAGTGTTTGTCTCCAGAAGGTGCCTGCCACCAAGAGGTTGACTCTGCACAGCGCCTCCAAGGTCCTGATCCTTGTGCTGAAACGCTTCACACAGATCGCCGGCGACAAAATGGCTCAGAAAGTGCACTATCCCCAGTGCCTCGACTTGCAACCCTACATGTCCGAGCAGACGGCAGGCCCACACGATTATGTGCTCTATGCAGTGCTGGTGCACTCCGGGTGGAGCTGTCACCGAGGACACTACTTTTGTTATGTCCAAGCTGGCAACGGCCAGTGGTATCACATGGACGATGCCAAGGTTACCGCCTGTGACGTGACGTCTGCCCTGAGCGCCTATGTCCTCTTTTATGCCCAGAAGAGTGCCTTGGAAGGAGACGGTGGGCCAGTGGCACCGGGAGGGGCACCGACGTCCCTGGGGGCTGACCCCACAGGCACTGTCGTGGCCCACAGGGGACCGGAAAGAGATGCCAGCATCAGAGCTCCTGGGTCGGAGGAGCCCCTGGAGGAAACAGGCGTTCAAGCAATCAGCTTAGAGCAGTGGAGACGCCTCCAAGAACACGACCGACCTCGGCCTGAATTCAACCTCAGGAAGGTCGAGTCTGCCCTGCCTGCCGGTGCGGTCGTGATTCACCGGTCGAAATACGCAGCTGGCATGAACCCACAACTGCCTGAACCGGGGAACTACCAGCTCAACCATCCAACCAGGGACAGCCCACCTCAGGGGCCCATCAACATCAGCAACGTCCCTTGTCTCAGCGGGAGGGCCAAAACTACCAAGAAAAAGAACAAGAAGAAGCAGGGGGCTCTGGGTGCATTGCACTAGGCTCCGGTGCACATCCCTGCAGACACGCACACACACCCACGCACCAACCCACACACCCACCCGCTCACACACTTGCTGCCCAACCTACGCTCACCTAGAGGAAATCGGGTGTGCTACACGTGGGAATAATCTACCCTTGTGGAAGGACTGTTAGTCTGCAGTGTTCATGGGACGTGCTATTCACTTGGAACTTCTTACTACTGAGCTTTCAGGCGTGGCTCTCCACTGGCATGCTACTGGGGAGGGTGGGATTGATGACTGGGTCTAAGGACTGTCTCAGCACAATCCACGTCCACGGCACTGGAACAGTCCTTTGGGGATGGGGCATCTGGTAGGTTTCCTTTGGTTTTAACCCTCCCCTCCCCACCCCCAACCCCTTCATTTGCTGCACTATTGGCTTCTTGTGAAGGACGCAGCCTGGAGGCTCCTCAGAAAGGCTCACGCCCACCCAGGTGAGGAGGAAACCTCCTGAGCCCTTCAGAGGGTCCATGACCCTCTCCTGCCTGCTGGGGTCTCCCCCTCCTGGTCCAGTCAACTGGGGATGACCCCAGCCTCCCAGGTCACCAGCCCCCACACCCCATCCCGCTGCGCATAGCTCAGCACAGCACAGACAAATACGAATATTCCCAAGACCTGGTGCAGGATTCCACGGGAGCCGGGCAAGCAGGCTCTAAGGGTGGCTGTCAATCGGAGGCCTTGTGCAAATGCCTGAAAGGAATGACCCGGCCACCCATTCATCACTTGCCCTGGAGACTTCACAAGGATACTTCTCCAAAGACACCTGGGGCTGGATTTCATTTGAAAGGGATATGTTGGAGACTCTCCAAATGCCAACCAGGAGAAACGATGCAAACCACCCACCCCCGCAGCAACACCAGCAACAACGCCAAAACCCCAACAGCAAGAGACAGACTCGGTACATCTTCTGACAGACCCGCACAGGTGAGAGTGGGATGTCAGGTACTATGGGGACCAGTGTGACAGAGGGGTCTCCACGGTGGGGAGGAGGATCCCTGCGGCAAGTGGGAGCTTGAACACGTCCTCAATTTTCCCTCTAAAGCTGACAGCGATTGCCACTGGTTCACTGATTGCGGGTGCCTGCGAGGACCACAGTGTCTTCTGGCCACAGCACAGCAAGCGCACGAGTGAGCCAGCGGAGCGAGTGAGGGGGTGAGTGCAGGAGCTGTCCCACGAAGGGCAGAGGTGGGGCTCTGTTTCCCTAGCCCTTGGGTCGAATCGTGGGAGGGCGAACCCAGAGGACCTGGGGGGATCGTCAAAGCCCAGGATCCTTCCCCAAGACCGAAGGAAGGAACGTAGACATTGGTGAGGAAGGGTTAGGGGGAGGGGGAGTGGACTGTGACCTGGAGGTGCTGTCTCTCCACCTCTGCACCAGGTGCGTGGCCATCTCCAGGCAAGGAGAGGCAACCGGAGGAGAAGCCACCAAGAGATCCGTATCCTCTGCAGGTCCACATGGAGGAAGGGGCTCGTTCTACCCTTTGAGAGTCCCTGAGCGGCATAGAACGGGGCACCTCTGGGAACGTGGGCCAAAACAACTGCATCATGCCTGGGAAAGCCTGGGACAACCCCCTGGAGTGGGCCAGTGGCTCCAGGTGAAGGAAGGGGCATTCTTGGCCGAGTTCACAGCACGTCAGTGCTCCCGCTCCCCATCCACCCGCCCCTCCCCCTCCCCCTCATCCCTTTATCCCCTGAAGCAAACACTGACTAACACTGGGGCCCAATCAGATTCTCCCTCGTGGGGACAAAGCCTTGAGGCACATCCACTTACCATGGTTTGTCTTGTAAGTGAGGAAAGCCAAGGTGGAATGCCGAGGACCCCAATCCCCAGGGCGACTCTGCGGGAGACGCCACAGGGCCCGTGTGGGGAGGAGGGGGTGGACAGAATCGGGGAGCCCTTGCCCAGGCCTGCCCAGTGCCTCATCCCCACCCCACACCCCACGCACCGTCCCTCCACGCCCAGCCATCTTCCAGGCCAGCCCCTGGCATGGTGTTCACTCCACTGGAGAATGGATGGTGGAGATCGTGGTTCCAAAGAGCTCCCTGCCTCTAGGATGCCTTTGAGCACGTGGAGTGGAGTGAGAAGCTCCCAGGGTAGCTCCGACCTGGGTTTCAGCCTCGGGGGACCTGGAAGGGGCTCTTGGACTGAGGGTGAAACCGCGAGGGGCAGGCCGTGTCTGACGGACCAGGCTTCCCTCAGACATCCTCAGGCACCTGCACCGTGGAAGGAGCCCTGTGGAGCCCCGCGAGACAGACACCCCGACACCACCTCTGCTAATGATGGGCGTGTCTGGGCCATGGGAAATGGATCAAACGAACCTGGCACGGGACAGGGTTTGGATGCAGTCTACTTGGTAATAAACTGAGTGAAATCATTGGCATGAGTGTTTAATTCGAGAAATGAAGACCTATGAAATTCATCGTGGGGTTGGGGGGGCAGGGCTGTGTATCCCTGGAGAGGTGCCCTGTCTTGTCTGGGCGGAAGTGCACTCCAGAAATCCGGAAGTGTCGTTCTTCAACACCAATGGAAAGCTGTGTTTCTAGAAGGGGTTTTCCTTTGACTCAAGCCACCAAGAGGGACGGTATTGCATGGGTGTTTTGGTGTGTAATCACCGCTGGTCCACGGGATAGGATGATTATTCTCAGTTTCATGTCTGAAGTTCATCCCCCTGGTACCGAGGGCAAACGAGGGTGCCTGTGGCTTCTGAGAAGGGCAGTCCCTTGGATGTCCAGGGCCCCACGCTCAGGAAAGAGGGTTCTGCCAGGTCGGATGGGCCCAGTGATGGGGACGCTGGTCCCCACACTTCCCTCCAGTAGCGCTAGGAGAAAGAGCAAGCAGAGCACAGCCTATGCCTTGGTGCCAGCCAGGCCCATCTCAACCCAGGACCGCTTGCTCCCAGGGGGGTGGCCGCTGCATCTCTGACAGATCCCACTGGGTGCTGAGCCTTCCCTCGCAAAGACAAGAAGGGAGAAGGCAGTGGGTTTGGAGCGAGGCAGTATCTGAGCACCGAAGAGCCTTCACTCCTTCCTAAAATGGGCACAGAGCATCTCCTGTGCTCTCTGAGGTGGGGTAGGGGGCACTGCATGCTGGCCACCATGCTGGGCACTGCAGTCCACGGAGCGCAGTGCATCCTCATGGAGACTTGAAGTGATCACAGTCGAGTCACACATGAGAGTGGAATGCGTACGGTTGTGGAGTTAGAGGATTTCTCAGCTGAGAATTCCTGATTCCCAGGGGGACAGCATTCCAGCAGCAGGGGAGAGAGCAGTTCATTGTATCTGGCGGCAGTTTGGTTCACTTCTCCTAAAGTGCCTGGACGTCCTGTGACATCAGACATTTGGCTTCTGTCTCCCATGTTCATCCTCAAAGGAGCATGCCACCTGAACCTTACAGAAGGTAACTCAACAACACTTCGAGCTCAGGCAAAGAAACCAAACGAACAAATGAAAAACCCTAACCTCCCCACGCCCACCCCCCCACCCCCAACACCAGAAACAACAAAGAAATCCAGAGCAGTGAAAAATGCAGTGAACAGAGCAAACCAAGTGCACAAAATGGATTTGAAAGATTCACAGAAAAGAATCCTGCAGACCTATTGGGAGACGTCTACGGAGAGGGGGAGGCACAAGTACAAACTCTTTGCAGTATGGTATTGGAAAAATGTAAGTTGTGTGTTTGGGTGGTGTTGGCATTGGCATCAGGGTGGTTGGGGGTTAGGGGGTGGGGGTAGGGGTGGCGTGGTGAGCCTCTGTAGGAAAGGGAGGCATTCATACTATAACGTTGTACAAAGAAACCTGCCGACTAGTATTCCAATGATGCCTAAGTAGGAATGTGAAACTCAACGTTCATTTATAAAATCAAAGGTCCTCCCTGCACTGACGGAAGACCCTTCCCTAACGTCGTTGGGGACAGCGAAACCACCTGACTTGCAGCTCTGCCCCTCCTATCTGTCAGTAGGTTCTCATCCAGGTGGTCCCAGGACAGACACACTCCACTGGACCATGTGCAGCTTCGAAGGGGGCTGGGCGGGCTTGGGGGCAGGGTCCGTGGGGGAACTCTCCTCTCCTAGCTGACTCTTCCACTGCCTCAAGATCACATGACCTCGAGGAGTCTCACCCAAGGAACCTTACGTATCACCTTTCTCCTTTCCCTCCCCACGCCCCCACCCCCTGCACCTAAGGTTCGACCAGCACGTTGTGATTGAGCGTCCTCGTGCATTTCCCACTGAGCCGCACAGCTGTGTCTAGTCTATCTGGGGACAGAACCGAGAATCGTTTTTGACAGATGGCTATTTACATATGCCCCCACCAAGATCCCATAGAGAGGGAAAGAAAGACCAATGATTGCCCCCACGAACACAAACAATCATGCCCTGGATAAAGAAGAGGTGACGTGCCCCACGGGGCGGGCTGTGGAGCAGGGTCAGTCGGGGACCTTCCCTCTCCTAGCTGAATCTCTGACTGCCTCAAGGTCACATGACCTCAGGGAGTCTCACCCAAGGAACTTTACCTATCACTTTTTTTTTCCACACCCTACATCAAAGGGTCAACCGGCACCTTTGCATCCTCAGGCATTTTTGACTGAGCCGGACAGCTGTGTCTAGTTTCTTCGGGGCGGGAAGCAAAGAATCATTTCTCACCGATGCCTATATACATATGCCCCCACCATCATCTCCACAGAGAGGGAAAGGAAGTATAAATATGTCCCCCACAAACACAAACAAGCATGCCCCGGATTAAGAAGATGTAAGACGCCCCCCACTCCACACACCACCTCAGCCACCGCCTTCCCCCCCCGCCCGTTTCCAAAACAGACAGCGGAAGACTGCTCAGCCCACCACCCCTCCCCCAAGAAAGAGGAAGGGAATCATGCGTTTGGAGCAATGACGATGGACTTGGGGGGAGGGGGGCTGGGGGGCTGGGGGCGGGAGGGCGTGATGCTGTGAGAAAGACGTCTGACAGAAAGACAAATACCGCACGACAGCGCTTCTATGTAGAATGCAAACCATGACAGCGATGTAGTGGATATATTCGCAACACAGGACAAACTGCTGGGTTACCAGTGGGCAGACGGAAGGCGAGGGGCGTAAGAGGCACACACTTATCAGGTGTGAGATCAGCTAAAAGAATGTCCTGTATGACACCGGGACCTAGAGCCAATACTTTCTAGGAAGCATCAAGGAAATGTAAGCTTTGAGGAATTGTCAATCACTAGACTGTACACCTTCCATAATATTGTAGAGCAAGCATCGTTTCAATGAAAGAACAAAACCAAAGAGAACACAACAAAACACCAAAAACCAAAAGGTGGTGGTGGAGGGGGTGGGGGTGGGGAGGGGGGTGGGGAGAAAACACAGAAGAGATGAATACAAAATCAAAGCTACAGGTGGGCTGGCTTTGGGACACGATCATCGACATGAAGGAAAAGGACATGTTTCCACACTCCTTGAATCCCTTGCTAGGACACTGAACGCAAGAAGTGTCTCTCCTAACCTATGGGAATTGAAGTGGGAAGCTCTCAAGAACATCTGTCAGGAAAGGAGTAGAGTGGAATTTTGCACCATTGGGAAAAGTGTGAAAGTGTTTGTTTAGCCCTTGGGCAGGAATCGTTTTGAGCAAGTGTGTTGCCAACTGGCTTGTGTTCCCCCCAGTACCTGTGCTCAGCTTCTAAACCCCCGCGTGCATCCCTTGGGGGCAGGCTAAGGCCAACGCATCCCCTTGGCCGGCAAGTCATTTCCATTCTGAGCACCTTTCTACGTGAGCCTCTCAGAGGTGTTTCTGGAGGTGTGTAAACAGACTTCCCGGAGAAAGGTGTGCATTGTTCCCGCTGGGGATTGCGAGTGACCACGCCCTCAGGCCCTAAATCCGATCAGAAACTTGCAGCGCATTGGTGGATTTCGTGCCCCCGGGGGTTGGGATGGGGGCGGAGTGGGTGGTGAGCCATCAAAGGGCTGGTGGGACTGGCCCAGGCTGTCACTTGCAGACCGGCCATCTCCGGGAAGGAGGCATCCCTGCTGCAGCTGGAGCTCCGAGATGGACACTCTCGACACTCTCGTGGGCCTCGTTTGCAGAGACATGGAGGCTGCTTCTCTCGACTCGGGAGGTGAGCCTCCACCTCAGTTCCACGTCTTTCCCAAACTCCACTCTTCCTGGCCAAGTGCCGCTGCTGTGGATGCCCGCCGGGGACCCTCTCGGCAGGAGGAACCGTGCCCGCCGGCCCAGACCGTTGGGCGCTGCCAGCGTGGTGACTTGGCGCGTGTGTCAGCAGGGCTGGCTCCCTCCCAGACACGTCTCCTGAGTTGGAGGAGACCGTCTGTGGTCGGGGCTGGGCTTTGCAATATGGGGAACACCTGCTACTTGAATGCAGCCCTGCAGTGTCTGACCCACACACCACCCCTGGCCAGCTGGCTGCTGTCCCAGCAGCACTCGACGATCTGTCCAACCCAGACCTTCTGCATGCTGTGTGCTATGCAAGCCCACATGACGCGAGCCCTCCTTCATCCTGGCGAGGTGATCCGGCCCCGCCAGGACCTGCTCACTAGCTTCCACAGGCACGAGCAGGAAGATTCCCACGAGTTTCTGATGTTCACGCTGGATGCCATGCAGCAAGCGTGATTGCGTGCCTGTGAGCTGTTGGGCTGTCCCTCCAACGACACCACCCTCATCCGTCAGATCTTTGGTGGGTCCTGGCGATCTCAGGTCCAGTGTCTCCACTGCCTTGGGGTTTCAGACACGTTCGACCCTTATCTGGACATCACCCTGGGTATCACGGCAGCTCAGAGTGTGGACCAAGCTTTGAAAGAGCTGGTGAAGCCCGAGAAGCTGGACGGTGAAAATGCCTATCGTTGCAGTGTTTGTCTCCAGAAGGTGCCTGCCACCAAGAGGTTGACTCTGCACAGCGCCTCCAAGGTCCTGATCCTTGTGCTGAAACGCTTCACACAGATCGCCGGCGACAAAATGGCTCAGAAAGTGCACTATCCCCAGTGCCTCGACTTGCAACCCTACATGTCCGAGCAGACGGCAGGCCCACTGGATTATGTGCTCTATGCAGTGCTGGTGCACTCCGGGTGGAGCTGTCACCGAGGACACTACTTTTGTTATGTCCAAGCTGGCAACGGCCAGTGGTATCACATGGACGATGCCAAGGTTACCGCCTGTGACGTGACGTCTGCCCTGAGCCAAAGCGCCTATGTCCTCTTTTATGCCCAGAAGAGTGCCTTGGAAGGAGACGGTGGGCCAGTGGCACCGGGAGGGGCACCGACGTCCCTGGGGGCTGACCCCACAGGCACTGTCGTGGCCCACAGGGGACCGGAAAGAGATGCCAGCATCAGAGCTCCTGGGTCGGAGGAGCCCCTGGAGGAAACTGGCGTTCAAGCAATCAGCTTAGAGCAGTGGAGACACCTCCAAGAACACGACCGACCTCGGCCTGAATTCAACCTCAGGAAGGTCGAGTCTGCCCTGCCTGCCGGTGCGGTCGTGATTCACCGGTCGAAATACGCAGCTGGCATGAACCCACAACTGCCTGAACCGGGGAACTACCAGCTCAACCATCCAACCAGGGACAGCCCACCTCAGAGGCCCATCAACATCAGCAACGTCCCTTGTCTCAGCGGGAGGGCCAAAACTACCAAGAAAAAGAACAAGAAGAAGCAGGGGGCTCTGGGTGCATTGCACTAGGCTCCGGTGCACATCCCTGCAGACACGCACACACACCCACGCACCAACCCACACACCCACCCGCTCAC
The DNA here is from genome assembly GCF_030028045.1 of Hippopotamus amphibius kiboko. NCBI lineage: Eukaryota > Metazoa > Chordata > Mammalia > Artiodactyla > Hippopotamidae > Hippopotamus > Hippopotamus amphibius. The sequence continues at coordinate 33,446,060 of NC_080193.1, forward strand.
ACACTTGCTGCCCAACCTACGCTCACCTAGAGGAAATCGGGTGTGCTACACGTGGGAATAATCTACCCTTGTGGAAGGACTGTTAGTCTGCAGTGTTCATGGGACGTGCTATTCACTTGGAACTTCTTACTACTGAGCTTTCAGGCGTGGCTCTCCACTGGCATGCTACTGGGGAGGGTGGGATTGATGACTGGGTCTAAGGACTGTCTCAGCACAATCCACGTCCACGGCACTGGAACAGTCCTTTGGGGATGGGGCATCTGGTAGGTTTCCTTTGGTTTTAACCCTCCTCTCCCCACCCCCAACCCCTTCATTTGCTGCACTATTGGCTTCTTGTGAAGGACGCAGCCTGGAGGCTCCTCAGAAAGCCTCACGCCCACCCAGGTGAGGAGGAAACCTCCTGAGCCCTTCAGAGGGTCCATGACCCTCTCCTGCCTGCTGGGGTCTCCCCGTCCTGGTCCAGTCAACTGGGGATGACCCCAGCCTCCCAGGTCACCAGCCCCCACACCCCATCCCACTGCACATAGCTCAGCAAAGCACAGACAAATACGAATATTCCCAAGACCTGGTGCAGGATTCCATGGGAGCCGGGCAAGCAGGCTCTAAGGGTGGCTGTCAATCGGAGGCCTTGTGCAAATGCCTGAAAGGAATGACCCGGCCACCCATTCATCACTTGCCCTGGAGACTTCACAAGGATACTTCTCCAAAGACACCTGGGGCTGGATTTCATTTGAAAGGGATATGTTGGAGACTCTCCAAATGCCAACCAGGAGAAACGATGCAAACCACCCACCCCCGCAGCAACACCAGCAACAACGCCAAAACCCCAACAGCAAGAGACAGACTCGGTACATCTTCTGACAGACCCGCACAGGTGAGAGTGGGATGTCAGGTACTATGGGGACCAGTGTGACAGAGGGGTCTCCACGGTGGGGAGGAGGATCCCTGCGGCAAGTGGGAGCTTGAACACGTCCTCAATTTTCCCTCTAAAGCTGACAGCGATTGCCACTGGTTCACTGATTGCGGGTGCCTGCGAGGACCACAGTGTCTTCTGGCCACAGCACAGCAAGCGCACGAGTGAGCCAGCGGAGCGAGTGAGGGGGTGAGTGCAGGAGCTGTCCCACGAAGGGCAGAGGTGGGGCTCTGTTTCCCTAGCCCTTGGGTCGAATCGTGGGAGGGCGAACCCAGAGGACCTGGGGGGATCGTCAAAGCCCAGGATCCTTCCCCAAGACCGAAGGAAGGAACGTAGACATTGGTGAGGAAGGGTTAGGGGGAGGGGGAGTGGACTGTGACCTGGAGGTGCTGTCTCTCCACCTCTGCACCAGGTGCGTGGCCATCTCCAGGCAAGGAGAGGCAACCGGAGGAGAAGCCACCAAGAGATCCGTATCCTGTGCAGGTCCACATGGAGGAAGGGGCTCGTTCTACCCTTTGAGAGTCCCTGAGCGGCATAGAACGGGGCACCTCTGGGAACGTGGGCCAAAACAACTGCATCATGCCTGGGAAAGCCTGGGACAACCCCCTGGAGTGGGCCAGTGGCTCCAGGTGAAGGAAGGGGCATTCTTGGCCGAGTTCACAGCACGTCAGTGCTCCCGCTCCCCCTCCTCCCGCCCCTCCCCCTCCCCCTCATCCCTTTATCCCCTGAAGCAAACACTGACTAACACTGGGGCCCAATCAGATTCTCCCTCGTGGGGACACAGCCTTGAGGCACATCCACTTACCGTGGTTTGTCTTGTAAGTGAGGAAAGCCAAGGTGGAATGCCGAGGACCCCAATCCCCAGGGCGACTCTGCGGGAGACGCCACAGGGCCCGTGTGGGGAGGAGGGGGTGGACAGAATCGGGGAGCCCTTGCCCAGGCCTGCCCAGTGCCTCATCCCCACCCCACACCCCATGCACCGTCCCTCCACGCCCAGCCATCTTCCAGGCCAGCCCCTGGCATGGTGTTCACTCCACTGGAGAATGGATGGTGGAGATCGTGGTTCCAAAGAGCTCCCTGCCTCTAGGATGCCTTTGAGCACGGGGAGTGGAGTGAGAAGCTCCCAGGGTAGCTCCGACCTGGGTTTCAGCCTCGGGGGACCTGGAAGGGGCTCTTGGACTGAGGGTGAAACCGCGAGGGGCAGGCCATGTCTGACGGAACAGGCTTCCCTCAGACATCCTCAGGCACCTGCACCGTGGAAGGAGCCCTGTGGAGCCCCGCGAGACAGACACCCCGACACCACCTCTGCTAATGATGGGCGTGTCTGGGCCATGGGAAATGGATCAAACGAACCTGGCACGGGACAGGGTTTGGATGCAGTCTACTTGGTAATAAACTGAGTGAAATCATTGGCATGAGTGTTTAATTCGAGAAATGAAGACCTATGAAATTCATCGCGGGGTTGGGGGGGCAGGGCTGTGTATCTCTGGAGAGGTGCCCTGTCTTGTCTGGGCGGAAGTGCACTCCAGAAACCCGGAAGTGTCGTTCTTCAACACCAATGGAAAGCTGTGTTTCTAGAAGGGGTTTTCCTTTGACTCAAGCCACCAAGAGGGACGGTATTGCATGGGTGTTTTGGTGTGTAATCACCGCTGGTCCACGGGATAGGATGATTATTCTCAGTTTCATGTCTGAAGTTCATCCCCCTGGTACCGAGGGCAAACGAGGGTGCCTGTGGCTTCTGAGAAGGGCAGTCCCTTGGATGTCCAGGGCCCCACGCTCAGGAAAGAGGGTTCTGCCAGGTCGGATGGGCCCAGTGATGGGGACGCTGGTCCCCACACTTCCCTCCAGTAGCGCTAGGAGAAAGAGCAAGCAGAGCACAGCCTATGCCTTGGTGCCAGCCAGGCCCATCTCAACCCAGGACCGCTTGCTCCCAGGGGGGTGGCCGCTGCATCTCCGACAGATCCCACTGGGTGCTGAGCCTTCCCTCGCAAAGACAAGAAGGGAGAAGGCAGTGGGTTTGGAGCGAGGCAGTATCTGAGCACCGAAGAGCCTTCACTCCTTCCTAAAATGGGCACAGAGCATCTCCTGTGCTCTCTGAGGTGGGGTAGGGGGCACTGCATGCTGGCCACCATGCTGGGCACTGCAGTCCACGGAGCGCAGTGCATCCTCATGGAGACTTGAAGTGATCACAGTCGAGTCACACATGAGAGTGGAATGCGTACGGTTGTGGAGTTAGAGGATTTCTCAGCTGAGAATTCCTGATTCCCAGGGGGACAGCATTCCAGCAGCAGGGGAGAGAGCAGTTCATTGTATCTGGCAGCAGTTTGGTTCACTTCTCCTAAAGTGCCTGGACGTCCTGTGACATCAGACATTTGGCTTCTGTCTCCCATGTTCATCCTCAAAGGAGCATGCCACCTGAACCTTACAGAAGGTAACTCAACAACACTTCGAGCTCAGGCAAAGAAACCAAACGAACAAATGAAAAACCCTAACCTCCCCACGCCCACCCCCCCACCCCCAACACCAGAAACAACAAAGAAATCCAGAGCAGTGAAAAATGCAGTGAACAGAGCAAACCAAGTGCACAAAATGGATTTGAAAGATTCACAGAAAAGAATCCTGCAGACCTATTGGGAGACGTCTACGGAGAGGGGGAGGCACAAGTACAAACTCTTTGCAGTATGGTATTGGAAAAATGTAAGTTGTGTGTTTGGGTGGTGTTGGCATTGGCATCAGGGTGGTTGGGGGTTAGGGGGTGGGGGTAGGGGTGGCGTGGTGAGCCTCTGTAGGAAAGGGAGGCATTCATACTATAACGTTGTACAAAGAAACCTGCCGACTAGTATTCCAATGATGCCTAAGTAGGAATGTGAAACTCAACGTTCATTTATAAAATCAAAGGTCCTCCCTGCACTGACGGAAGACCCTTCCCTAACGTCATTGGGGACAGCGAAACCACCTGACTTGCAGCTCTGCCCCTCCTATCTGTCAGTAGGTTCTCATCCAGGTGGTCCCAGGACAGACACACTCCACTGGACCACGTGCAGCTTCGAAGGGGGCTGGGCGGGCTTGGGGGCAGGGTCCGTGGGGGAACTCTCCTCTCCTAGCTGACTCTTCCACTGCCTCAAGATCACATGACCTCGAGGAGTCTCACCCAAGGAACCTTACGTATCACCTTTCTCCTTTCCCTCCCCACGCCCCCACCCCCTGCACCTAAGGTTCGACCAGCACGTTGTGATTGAGCGTCCTCGTGCATTTCCCACTGAGCCGCACAGCTGTGTCTAGTCTATCTGGGGACAGAACCGAGAATCGTTTTTGACAGATGGCTATTTACATATGCCCCCACCAAGATCCCATAGAGAGGGAAAGAAAGACCAATGATTGCCCCCACGAACACAAACAATCATGCCCTGGATAAAGAAGAGGTGACGTGCCCCACGGGGCGGGCTGTGGAGCAGGGTCAGTCGGGGACCTTCCCTCTCCTAGCTGAATCTCTGACTGCCTCAAGGTCACATGACCTCAGGGAGTCTCACCCAAGGAACTTTATCTATCACTTTTTTTTTCCACACCCTACATCAAAGGGTCAACCGGCACCTTTGCATCCTCAGGCATTTTTGACTGAGCCGGACAGCTGTGTCTAGTTTCTTCGGGGCGGGAAGCAAAGAATCATTTCTCACCGATGCCTATATACATATGCCCCCACCATCATCTCCACAGAGAGGGAAAGGAAGTATAAATATGTCCCCCACAAACACAAACAAGCATGCCCCGGATTAAGAAGATGTAAGACGCCCCCCACTCCACACACCACCTCAGCCACCACCTCCCCCCCCGGCCGTTTCCAAAACAGACAGCGGAAGACTGCTCAGCCCACCACCCCTCCCCCAAGAAAGAGGAAGGGAATCATGCGTTTGGAGCAATGACGATGGACTTGGGGGGAGGGGGGCTGGGGGGCTGGGGGCGGGAGGGCGTGATGCTGTGAGAAAGACGTCTGACAGAAAGACAAATACCGCACAACAGCGCTTCTATGTAGAATGCAAACCATGACAGCGATGTAGTGGATATATTCGCAACACAGGACAAACTGCTGGGTTACCAGTGGGCAGACGGAAGGCGAGGGGCGTAAGAGGCACACACTTATCAGGTGTGAGATCAGCTAAAAGAATGTCCTGTATGACACCGGGACCTAGAGCCAATACTTTCTAGGAAGCATCAAGGAAATGTAAGCTTTGAGGAATTGTCAATCACTAGACTGTACACCTTCCATAATATTGTAGAGCAAGCATCGTTTCAATGAAAGAACAAAACCAAAGAGAACACAACAAAACACCAAAAACCAAAAGGTGGTGGTGGAGGGGGTGGGGGTGGGGAGGGGGGTGGGGAGAAAACACAGAAGAGATGAATACAAAATCAAAGCTACAGGTGGGCTGGCTTTGGGACACGATCATCGACATGAAGGAAAAGGACATGTTTCCACACTCCTTGAATCCCTTGCTAGGACACTGAACGCAAGAAGTGGCTCTCCTAACCTATGGGAATTGAAGTGGGAAGCTCTCAAGAACATCTGTCAGGAAAGGAGTAGAGTGGAATTTTGCACCATTGGGAAAAGTGTGAAAGTGTTTGTTTAGCCCTTGGGCAGGAATCGTTTTGAGCAAGTGTGTTGCGAACTGGCTTGTGTTCCCCCCAGTACCTGTGCTCAGCTTCTAAACCCCCGCGTGCATCCCTTGGGGGCAGGCTAAGGCCAACGCATCCCCTTGGCCGGCAAGTCATTTCCATTCTGAGCACCTTTCTACGTGAGCCTCTCAGAGGTGTTTCTGGAGGTGTGTAAACAGACTTCCCGGAGAAAGGTGTGCATTGTTCCCGCTGGGGATTGCGAGTGACCACGCCCTCAGGCCCTAAATCCGATCAGAAGCTTGCAGCGCATTGGTGGATTTCGTGCCCCCGGGGGTTGGGATGGGGGCGGAGTGGGTGGTGAGCCATCAAAGGGCTGGTGGGACTGGCCCAGGCTGTCACTTGCAGACCGGCCGTCTCTGGGAAGGAGGCATCCCTGCTGCAGCTGGAGCTCCGAGATGGACACTCTCGACACTCTCGTGGGCCTCGTTTGCAGAGACATGGAGGCTGCTTCTCTCGACTCGGGAGGTGAGCCTCCAGCTCAGTTCCACGTCTTTCCCAAACTCCACTCTTCCCGGCCAAGTGCCGCTGCTGTGGATGCCCGCCGGGGACCCTCTCGGCAGGAGGAACCGTGCCCGCCGGCCCAGACCGTTGGGCGCTGGCAGCGTGGTGACTTGGCGCGTGTGTCAGCAGGGCTGGCTCCCGCCCAGACACGTCTCCTGAGTTGGAGGAGACCGTCTGTGGTCGGGGCTGGGCTTTGCAATATGGGGAACACCTGCTACTTGAATGCAGCCCTGCAGTGTCTGACCCACACACCACCCCTGGCCAGCTGGCTGCTGTCCCAGCAGCACTCGACGATCTGTCCAACCCAGACCTTCTGCATGCTGTGTGCTATGCAAGCCCACATCACGCAAGCCCTCCTTCATCCTGGCGAGGTGATCCGGCCCCGCCAGGACCTGCTCACTAGCTTCCACAGGCACGAGCAGGAAGATTCCCACGAGTTTCTGATGTTCACGCTGGACGCCATGCAGCAAGCGTGCTTGCGTGCCTGTGAGCTGTTGGGCTGTCCCTCCAACGACACCACCCTCATCCGTCAGATCTTTGGTGGGTCCTGGCGATCTCAGGTCCAGTGTCTCCACTGCCTTGGGGTTTCAGACACGTTCGACCCTTATCTGGACATCACCCTGGATATCACGGCAGCTCAGAGTGTGGACCAAGCTTTGAAAGAGCTGGTGAAGCCCGAGAAGCTGGATGGTGAAAATGCCTATCGTTGCAGTGTTTGTCTCCAGAAGGTGCCTGCCACCAAGAGGTTGACTCTGCACAGCGCCTCCAAGGTCCTGATCCTTGTGCTGAAACGCTTCACACAGATCGCCGGCGACAAAATGGCTCAGAAAGTGCACTATCCCCAGTGCCTCGACTTGCAACCCTACATGTCCGAGCAGACGGCAGGCCCACTGGATTATGTGCTCTATGCAGTGCTGGTGCACTCCGGGTGGAGCTGTCACCGAGGACACTACTTTTGTTATGTCCAAGCTGGCAACGGCCAGTGGTATCACATGGACGATGCCAAGGTTACCGCCTGTGACGTGACGTCTGCCCTGAGCCAAAGCGCCTATGTCCTCTTTTATGCCCAGAAGAGTGCCTTGGAAGGAGACGGTGGGCCAGTGGCACCGGGAGGGGCACCGACGTCCCTGGGGGCTGACCCCACAGGCACTGTCGTGGCCCACAGGGGACCGGAAAGAGATGCCAGCATCAGAGCTCCTGGGTCGGAGGAGCCCCTGGAGGAAACAGGCGTTCAAGCAATCAGCTTAGAGCAGTGGAGACGCCTCCAAGAACACGACCGACCTCGGCCTGAATTCAACCTCAGGAAGGTCGAGTCTGCCCTGCCTGCCGGTGCGGTCGTGATTCACCGGTCGAAATACGCAGCTGGCATGAACCCACAACTGCCTGAACCGGGGAACTACCAGCTCAACCATCCAACCAGGGACAGCCCACCTCAGGGGCCCATCAACATCAGCAACGTCCCTTGTCTCAGCGGGAGGGCCAAAACTACCAAGAAAAAGAACAAGAAGAAGCAGGGGGCTCTGGGTGCATTGCACTAGGCTCCGGTGCACATCCCTGCAGACACGCACACACACCCACGCACCAACCCACACACCCACCCGCTCACACACTTGCTGCCCAACCTACGCTCACCTAGAGGAAATCGGGTGTGCTACACGTGGGAATAATCTACCCTTGTGGAAGGACTGTTAGTCTGCAGTGTTCATGGGACGTGCTATTCACTTGGAACTTCTTACTACTGAGCTTTCAGGCGTGGCTCTCCACTGGCATGCTACTGGGGAGGGTGGGATTGATGACTGGGTCTAAGGACTGTCTCAGCACAATCCACGTCCACGGCACTGGAACAGTCCTTTGGGGATGGGGCATCTGGTAGGTTTCCTTTGGTTTTAACCCTCCCCTCCCCACCCCCAACCCCTTCATTTGCTGCACTATTGGCTTCTTGTGAAGGACGCAGCCTGGAGGCTCCTCAGAAAGGCTCACGCCCACCCAGGTGAGGAGGAAACCTCCTGAGCCCTTCAGAGGGTCCATGACCCTCTCCTGCCTGCTGGGGTCTCCCCCTCCTGGTCCAGTCAACTGGGGATGACCCCAGCCTCCCAGGTCACCAGCCCCCACACCCCATCCCGCTGCACATAGCTCAGCACAGCACAGACAAATACGAATATTCCCAAGACCTGGTGCAGGATTCCATGGGAGCCGGGCAAGCAGGCTCTAAGGGTGGCTGTCAATCGGAGGCCTTGTGCAAATGCCTGAAAGGAATGACCCGGCCACCCATTCATCACTTGCCCTGGAGACTTCACAAGGATACTTCTCCAAAGACACCTGGGGCTGGATTTCATTTGAAAGGGATATGTTGGAGACTCTCCAAATGCCAACCAGGAGAAACGATGCAAACCACCCACCCCCGCAGCAACACCAGCAACAACGCCAAAACCCCAACAGCAAGAGACAGACTCGGTACATCTTCTGACAGACCCGCACAGGTGAGAGTGGGATGTCAGGTACTATGGGGACCAGTGTGACAGAGGGGTCTCCACGGTGGGGAGGAGGATCCCTGCGGCAAGTGGGAGCTTGAACACGTCCTCAATTTTCCCTCTAAAGCTGACAGCGATTGCCACTGGTTCACTGATTGCAGGTGCCTGCGAGGACCACAGTGTCTTCTGGCCACAGCACAGCAAGCGCACGAGTGAGCCAGCGGAGCGAGTGAGGGGGTGAGTGCAGGAGCTGTCCCACGAAGGGCAGAGGTGGGGCTCTGTTTCCCTAGCCCTTGGGTCGAATCGTGGGAGGGCGAACCCAGAGGACCTGGGGGGATCGTCAAAGCCCAGGATCCTTCCCCAAGACCGAAGGAAGGAACATAGACATTGGTGAGGAAGGGTTAGGGGGAGGGGGAGTGGACTGTGACCTGGAGGTGCTGTCTCTCCACCTCTGCACCAGGTGCGTGGCCATCTCCAGGCAAGGAGAGGCAACCGGAGGAGAAGCCACCAAGAGATCCGTATCCTCTGCAGGTCCACATGGAGGAAGGGGCTCGTTCTACCCTTTGAGAGTCCCTGAGCGGCATAGAACGGGGCACCTCTGGGAACGTGGGCCAAAACAACTGCATCATGCCTGGGAAAGCCTGGGACAACCCCCTGGAGTGGGCCAGTGGCTCCAGGTGAAGGAAGGGGCATTCTTGGCCGAGTTCACAGCACGTCAGTGCTCCCGCTCCCCCTCCTCCCGCCCCTCCCCCTCCCCCTCATCCCTTTATCCCCTGAAGCAAACACTGACTAACACTGGGGCCCAATCAGATTCTCCCTCATGGGGACACAGCCTTGAGGCACATCCACTTACCATGGTTTGTCTTGTAAGTGAGGAAAGCCAAGGTGGAATGCCGAGGACCCCAATCCCCAGGGCGACTCTGCGGGAGACGCCACAGCGCCCGTGTGGGGAGGAGGGGGTGGACAGAATCGGGGAGCCCTTGCTCAGGCCTGCCCAGTGCCTCATCCCCACCCCACACCCCACGCACCGTCCCTCCACGCCCAGCCATCTTCCAGGCCAGCCCCTAGCATGGTGTTCACTCCACTGGAGAATGGATGGTGGAGATCGTGGTTCCGAAGAGCTCCCTGCCTCTAGGATGCCTTTGAGCACGTGGAGTGGAGTGAGAAGCTCCCAGGGTAGCTCCGACCTGGGTTTCAGCCTCGGGGGACCTGGAAGGGGCTCTTAGACTGAGGGTGAAACCGCGAGGGGCAGGCCGTGTCTGACGGACCAGGCTTCCCTCAGACATCCTCAGGCACCTGCACCGTGGAAGGAGCCCTGTGGAGCCCCGCGAGACAGACACCCCGACACCACCTCTGCTAATGATGGGCGTGTCTGGGCCATGGGAAATGGATCAAACGAACCTGGCACAGGACAGGGTTTGGATGCAGTCTACTTGGTAATAAACTGAGTGAAATCATTGGCATGAGTGTTTAATTCGAGAAATGAAGACCTATGAAATTCATCGCGGGGTTGGGGGGGCAGGGCTGTGTATCTCTGGAGAGGTACCCTGTCTTGTCTGGGCGGAAGTGCACTCCAGAAACCCGGAAGTGTCGTTCTTCAACACCAATGGAAAGCTGTGTTTCTAGAAGGGGTTTTCCTTTGACTCAAGCCACCAAGAGGGATGGTATTGCATGGGTGTTTTGGTGTGTAATCACCGCTGGTCCACGGGATAGGATGATTATTCTCAGTTTCATGTCTGAAGTTCATCCCCCTGGTACCGAGGGCAAACGAGGGTGCCTGTGGCTTCTGAGAAGGGCAGTCCCTTGGATGTCCAGGGCCCCACGCTCAGGAAAGAGGGTTCTGCCAGGTCGGATGGGCCCAGTGATGGGGACGCTGGTCCCCACACTTCCCTCCAGTAGCGCTAGGAGAAAGAGCAAGCAGAGCACAGCCTATGCCTTGGTGCCAGCCAGGCCCATCTCAACCCAGGACCGCTTGCTCCCAGGGGGGTGGCCGCTGCATCTCCGACAGATCCCACTGGGTGCTGAGCCTTCCCTCGCAAAGACAAGAAGGGAGAAGGCAGTGGGTTTGGAGCGAGGCAGTATCTGAGCACCGAAGAGCCTTCACTCCTTCCTAAAATGGGCACAGAGCATCTCCTGTGCTCTCTGAGGTGGGGTAGGGGGCACTGCATGCTGGCCACCATGCTGGGCACTGCAGTCCACGGAGCGCAGTGCATCCTCATGGAGACTTGAAGTGATCACAGTCGAGTCACACATGAGAGTGGAATGCGTACGGTTGTGGAGTTAGAGGATTTCTCAGCTGAGAATTCCTGATTCCCAGGGGGACAGCATTCCAGCAGCAGGGGAGAGAGCAGTTCATTGTATCTGGCGGCAGTTTGGTTCACTTCTCCTAAAGTGCCTGGACGTCCTGTGACATCAGACATTTGGCTTCTGTCTCCCATGTTCATCCTCAAAGGAGCATGCCACCTGAACCTTACAGAAGGTAACTCAACAACACTTCGAGCTCAGGCAAAGAAACCAAACGAACAAATGAAAAACCCTAACCTCCCCACGCCCACCCCCCCACCCCCAACACCAGAAACAACAAAGAAATCCAGAGCAGTGAAAAATGCAGTGAACAGAGCAAACCAAGTGCACAAAATGGATTTGAAAGATTCACAGAAAAGAATCCTGCAGACCTATTGGGAGACGTCTACGGAGAGGGGGAGGCACAAGTACAAACTCTTTGCAGTATGGTATTGGAAAAATGTAAGTTGTGTGTTTGGGTGGTGTTGGCATTGGCATCAGGGTGGTTGGGGGTTAGGGGGTGGGGGTAGGGGTGGCGTGGTGAGCCTCTGTAGGAAAGGGAGGCATTCATACTATAACGTTGTACAAAGAAACCTGCCGACTAGTATTCCAATGATGCCTAAGTAGGAATGTGAAACTCAACGTTCATTTATAAAATCAAAGGTCCTCCCTGCACTGACGGAAGACCCTTCCCTAACGTCGTTGGGGACAGCGAAACCACCTGACTTGCAGCTCTGCCCCTCCTATCTGTCAGTAGGTTCTCATCCAGGTGGTCCCAGGACAGACACACTCCACTGGACCACGTGCAGCTTCGAAGGGGGCTGGGCGGGCTTGGGGGCAGGGTCCGTGGGGGAACTCTCCTCTCCTAGCTGACTCTTCCACTGCCTCAAGATCACATGACCTCGAGGAGTCTCACCCAAGGAACCTTACGTATCACCTTTCTCCTTTCCCTCCCCACGCCCCCACCCCCTGCACCTAAGGTTCGACCAGCACGTTGTGATTGAGCGTCCTCGTGCATTTCCCACTGAGCCGCACAGCTGTGTCTAGTCTATCTGGGGACAGAACCGAGCATCGTTTTTGACAGATGGCTATTTACATATGCCCCCACCAAGATCCCATAGAGAGGGAAAGAAAGACCAATGATTGCCCCCACGAACACAAACAATCATGCCCTGGATAAAGAAGAGGTGACGTGCCCCACGGGGCGGGCTGTGGAGCAGGGTCAGTCGGGGACCTTCCCTCTCCTAGCTGAATCTCTGACTGCCTCAAGGTCACATGACCTCAGGGAGTCTCACCCAAGGAACTTTATCTATCACTTTTTTTTTCCACACCCTACATCAAAGGGTCAACCGGCACCTTTGCATCCTCAGGCATTTTTGACTGAGCCGGACAGCTGTGTCTAGTTTCTTCGGGGCGGGAAGCAAAGAATCATTTCTCACCGATGCCTATATACATATGCCCCCACCATCATCTCCACAGAGAGGGAAAGGAAGTATAAATATGTCCCCCACAAACACAAACAAGCATGCCCCGGATTAAGAAGATGTAAGACGCCCCCCACTCCACACACCACCTCAGCCACCCCCTCCCCCCCCCGGCTGTTTCCAAAACAGACAGTGGAAGACTGCTCAGCCCACCACCCCTCCCCCAAGAAAGAGGAAGGGAATCATGCGTTTGGAGCAATGACGATGGACTTGGGGGGAGGGGGGCTGGGGGGCTGGGGGCGGGAGGGCGTGATGCTGTGAGAAAGACGTCTGACAGAAAGACAAATACCGCACGACAGCGCTTCTATGTAGAATGCAAACCATGACAGCGATGTAGTGGATATATTCGCAACACAGGACAAACTGCTGGGTTACCAGTGGGCAGACGGAAGGCGAGGGGTGTAAGAGGCACACACTTATCAGGTGTGAGATCAGCTAAAAGAATGTCCTGTATGACACCGGGACCTAGAGCCAATACTTTCTAGGAAGCATCAAGGAAATGTAAGCTTTGAGGAATTGTCAATCACTAGACTGTACACCTTCCATAATATTGTAGAGCAAGCATCGTTTCAATGAAAGAACAAAACCAAAGAGAACACAACAAAACACCAAAAACCAAAAGGTGGTGGTGGAGGGGGTGGGGGTGGGGAGGGGGGTGGGGAGAAAACACAGAAGAGATGAATACAAAATCAAAGCTACAGGTGGGCTGGCTTTGGGACACGATCATCGACATGAAGGAAAAGGACATGTTTCCACACTCCTTGAATCCCTTGCTAGGACACTGAACGCAAGAAGTGGCTCTCCTAACCTATGGGAATTGAAGTGGGAAGCTCTCAAGAACATCTGTCAGGAAAGGAGTAGAGTGGAATTTTGCACCATTGGGAAAAGTGTGAAAGTGTTTGTTTAGCCCTTGGGCAGGAATCGTTTTGAGCAAGTGTGTTGCCAACTGGCTTGTGTTCCCCCCAGTACCTGTGCTCAGCTTCTAAACCCCCGCGTGCATCCCTTGGGGGCAGGCTAAGGCCAACGCATCCCCTTGGCCGGCAAGTCATTTCCATTCTGAGCACCTTTCTACGTGAGCCTCTCAGAGGTGTTTCTGGAGGTGTGTAAACAGACTTCCCGTAGAAAGGTGTGCATTGTTCCCGCTGGGGATTGCGAGTGACCACGCCCTCAGGCCCTAAATCCGATCAGAAGCTTGCAGCGCATTGGTGGATTTCGTGCCCCCGGGGGTTGCGATGGGGGCGGAGTGGGTGGTGAGCCATCAAAGGGCTGGTGGGACTGGCCCAGGCTGTCACTTGCAGACCGGCCATGTCCGGGAAGGAGACATCCCTGCTGCAGCTGGAGCTCCGAGATGGACACTCTCGACACTCTCGTGGGCCTCGTTTGCAGAGACATGGAGGCTGCTTCTCTCGACTCGGGAGGTGAGCCTCCACCTCAGTTCCACGTCTTTCCCAAACTCCACTCTTCCCGGCCAAGTGCCGCTGCTGTGGATGCCCGCCGGGGACCCTCTCGGCAGGAGGAACCGTGCCCGCCGGCCCAGACCGTTGGGCGCTGCCAGCGTGGTGACTTGGCGCGTGTGTCAGCAGGGCTGGCTCCCGCCCAGACACGTCTCCTGAGTTGGAGGAGACCGTCTGTGGTCGGGGCTGGGCTTTGCAATATGGGGAACACCTGCTACTTGAATGCAGCCCTGCAGTGTCTGACCCACACACCACCCCTGGCCAGCTGGCTGCTGTCCCAGCAGCACTCGATGATCTGTCCAACCCAGACCTTCTGCATGCTGTGTGCTATGCAAGCCCACATCACGCGAGCCCTCCTTCATCCTGGCGAGGTGATCCGGCCCCGCCAGGACCTGCTCACTAGCTTCCACAGGCACGAGCAGGAAGATTCCCACGAGTTTCTGATGTTCACGCTGGATGCCATGCAGCAAGCGTGCTTGCGTGCCTGTGAGCTGTTGGGCTGTCCCTCCAACGACACCACCCTCATCCGTCAGATCTTTGGTGGGTCCTGGCGATCTCAGGTCCAGTGTCTCCACTGCCTTGGGGTTTCAGACACGTTCGACCCTTATCTGGACATCACCCTGGATATCACGGCAGCTCAGAGTGTGGACCAAGCTTTGAAAGAGCTGGTGAAGCCCGAGAAGCTGGACGGTGAAAATGCCTATCGTTGCAGTGTTTGTCTCCAGAAGGTGCCTGCCACCAAGAGGTTGACTCTGCACAGCGCCTCCAAGGTCCTGATCCTTGTGCTGAAACGCTTCACACAGATCGCCGGCGACAAAATGGCTCAGAAAGTGCACTATCCCCAGTGCCTCGACTTGCAACCCTACATGTCCGAGCAGACGGCAGGCCCACTGGATTATGTGCTCTATGCAGTGCTGGTGCACTCCGGGTGGAGCTGTCACCGAGGACACTACTTTTGTTATGTCCAAGCTGGGAACGGCCAGTGGTATCACATGGACGATGCCAAGGTTACCGCCTGTGACGTGACGTCTGCCCTGAGCGCCTATGTCCTCTTTTATGCCCAGAAGAGTGCCTTGGAAGGAGACGGTGGGCCAGTGGCACCGGGAGGGGCACCGACGTCCCTGGGGGCTGACCCCACAGGCACTGTCGTGGCCCACAGGGGACCGGAAAGAGATGCCAGCATCAGAGCTCCTGGGTCGGAGGAGCCCCTGGAGGAAACAGGCGTTCAAGCAATCAGCTTAGAGCAGTGGAGACGCCTCCAAGAACACGACCGACCTCGGCCTGAATTCAACCTCAGGAAGGTCGAGTCTGCCCTGCCTGCCGGTGCGGTCGTGATTCACCGGTCGAAATACGCAGCTGGCATGAACCCACAACTGCCTGAACCGGGGAACTACCAGCTCAACCATCCAACCAGGGACAGCCCACCTCAGGGGCCCATCAACATCAGCAACGTCCCTTGTCTCAGCGGGAGGGCCAAAACTACCAAGAAAAAGAACAAGAAGAAGCAGGGGGCTCTGGGTGCATTGCACTAGGCTCCGGTGCACATCCCTGCAGACACGCACACACACCCACGCACCAACCCACACACCCACCCGCTCACACACTTGCTGCCCAACCTACGCTCACCTAGAGGAAATCGGGTGTGCTACACGTGGGAATAATCTACCCTTGTGGAAGGACTGTTAGTCTGCAGTGTTCATGGGACGTGCTATTCACTTGGAACTTCTTACTACTGAGCTTTCAGGCGTGGCTCTCCACTGGCATGCTACTGGGGAGGGTGGGATTGATGACTGGGTCTAAGGACTGTCTCAGCACAATCCACGTCCACGGCACTGGAACAGTCCTTTGGGGATGGGGCGTCTGGTAGGTTTCCTTTGGTTTTAACCCTCCCCTCCCCACCCCCAACCCCTTCATTTGCTGCACTATTGGCTTCTTGTGAAGGACGCAGCCTGGAGGCTCCTCAGAAAGGCTCACGCCCACCCAGGTGAGGAGGAAACCTCCTGAGCCCTTCAGAGGGTCCATGACCCTCTCCTGCCTGCTGGGGTCTCCCCCTCCTGGTCCAGTCAACTGGGGATGACCCCAGCCTCCCAGGTCACCAGCCCCCACACCCCATCCCGCTGCGCAAAGCTCAGCACAGCACAGACAAATACGAATATTCCCAAGACCTGGT
Source organism: Hippopotamus amphibius kiboko (assembly GCF_030028045.1). Classification (NCBI taxonomy): domain Eukaryota; kingdom Metazoa; phylum Chordata; class Mammalia; order Artiodactyla; family Hippopotamidae; genus Hippopotamus; species Hippopotamus amphibius. Next base: position 33,462,007 of record NC_080193.1, read on the forward strand.
GCAGGATTCCATGGGAGCCGGGCAAGCAGGCTCTAAGGGTGGCTGTCAATCGGAGGCCTTGTGCAAATGCCTGAAAGGAATGACCCGGCCACCCATTCATCACTTGCCCTGGAGACTTCACAAGGATACTTCTCCAAAGACACCTGGGGCTGGATTTCATTTGAAAGGGATATGTTGGAGACTCTCCAAATGCCAACCAGGAGAAACGATGCAAACCACCCACCCCCGCAGCAACACCAGCAACAACGCCAAAACCCCAACAGCAAGAGACAGACTCGGTACATCTTCTGACAGACCCGCACAGGTGAGAGTGGGATGTCAGGTACTATGGGGACCAGTGTGACAGAGGGGTCTCCACGGTGGGGAGGAGGATCCCTGCGGCAAGTGGGAGCTTGAACACGTCCTCAATTTTCCCTCTAAAGCTGACAGCGATTGCCACTGGTTCACTGATTGCGGGTGCCTGCGAGGACCACAGTGTCTTCTGGCCACAGCACAGCAAGCGCACGAGTGAGCCAGCGGAGCGAGTGAGGGGGTGAGTGCAGGAGCTGTCCCACGAAGGGCAGAGGTGGGGCTCTGTTTCCCTAGCCCTTGGGTCGAATCGTGGGAGGGCGAAACCAGAGGACCTGGGGGGATCGTCAAAGCCCAGGATCCTTCCCCAAGACCGAAGGAAGGAACGTAGACATTGGTGAGGAAGGGTTAGGGGGAGGGGGAGTGGACTGTGACCTGGAGGTGCTGTCTCTCCACCTCTGCACCAGGTGCGTGGCCATCTCCAGGCAAGGAGAGGCAACTGGAGGAGAAGCCACCAAGAGATCCGTATCCTCTGCAGGTCCACATGGAGGAAGGGGCTCGTTCTACCCTTTGAGAGTCCCTGAGCGGCATAGAACGGGGCACCTCTGGGAACGTGGGCCAAAACAACTGCATCATGCCTGGGAAAGCCTGGGACAACCCCCTGGAGTGGGCCAGTGGCTCCAGGTGAAGGAAGGGGCATTCTTGGCCGAGTTCACAGCACGTCAGTGCTCCCGCTCCCCCTCCTCCCGCCCCTCCCCCTCCCCCTCATCCCTTTATCCCCTGAAGCAAACACTGACTAACACTGGGGCCCAATCAGATTCTCCCTCATGGGGACACAGCCTTGAGGCACATCCACTTACCGTGGTTTGTCTTGTAAGTGAGGAAAGCCAAGGTGGAACGCCGAGGACCACAATCCCCAGGGCGACTCTGCGGGAGACGCCACAGGGCCCGTGTGGGGAGGAGGGGGTGGACAGAATCGGGGAGCCCTTGCTCAGGCCTGCCCGGTGCCTCATCCCCACCCCACACCCCACGCACCGTCCCTCCACGCCCAGCCATCTTCCAGGCCAGCCCCTGGCATGGTGTTCACTCCACTGGAGAATGGATGGTGGAGATCGTGGTTCCGAAGAGCTCCCTGCCTCTAGGATGCCTTTGAGCACGTGGAGTGGAGTGAGAAGCTCCCAGGGTAGCTCCGACCTGGGTTTCAGCCTCGGGGGACCTGAAAGGGGCTCTTGGACTGAGGGTGAAACCGCGAGGGGCAGGCCGTGTCTGACGGACCAGGCTTCCCTCAGACATCCTCAGGCACCTGCACCGTGGAAGGAGCCCTGTGGAGCCCCGCGAGACAGACACCCCGACACCACCTCTGCTAATGATGGGCGTGTCTGGGCCATGGGAAATGGATCAAACGAACCTGGCACGGGACAGGGTTTGGATGCAGTCTACTTGGTAATAAACTGAGTGAAATCATTGGCATGAGTGTTTAATTCGAGAAATGAAGACCTATGAAATTCATCGCGGGGTTGGGGGGGCAGGGCTGTGTATCTCTGGAGAGGTGCCCTGTCTTGTCTGGGCGGAAGTGCACTCCAGAAACCCGGAAGTGTCGTTCTTCAACACCAATGGAAAGCTGTGTTTCTAGAAGGGGTTTTCCTTTGACTCAAGCCACCAAGAGGGACGGTATTGCATGGGTGTTTTGGTGTGTAATCACCGCTGGTCCACGGGATAGGATGATTATTCTCAGTTTCATGTCTGAAGTTCATCCCCCTGGTACCGAGGGCAAACGAGGGTGCCTGTGGCTTCTGAGAAGGGCAGTCCCTTGGATGTCCAGGGCCCCACGCTCAGGAAAGAGGGTTCTGCCAGGTCGGATGGGCCCAGTGATGGGGACGCTGGTCCCCACACTTCCCTCCAGTAGCGCTAGGAGAAAGAGCAAGCAGAGCACAGCCTATGCCTTGGTGCCAGCCAGGCCCATCTCAACCCAGGACCGCTTGCTCCCAGGGGGGTGGCCGCTGCATCTCCGACAGATCCCACTGGGTGCTGAGCCTTCCCTCGCAAAGACAAGAAGGGAGAAGGCAGTGGGTTTGGAGCGAGGCAGTATCTGAGCACCGAAGAGCCTTCACTCCTTCCTAAAATGGGCACAGAGCATCTCCTGTGCTCTCTGAGGTGGGGTAGGGGGCACTGCATGCTGGCCACCATGCTGGGCACTGCAGTCCACGGAGCGCAGTGCATCCTCATGGAGACTTGAAGTGATCACAGTCGAGTCACACATGAGAGTGGAATGCGTACGGTTGTGGAGTTAGAGGATTTCTCAGCTGAGAATTCCTGATTCCCAGGGGGACAGCATTCCAGCAGCAGGGGAGAGAGCAGTTCATTGTATCTGGCGGCAGTTTGGTTCACTTCTCCTAAAGTGCCTGGACGTCCTGTGACATCAGACATTTGGCTTCTGTCTCCCATGTTCATCCTCAAAGGAGCATGCCACCTGAACCTTACAGAAGGTAACTCAACAACACTTCGAGCTCAGGCAAAGAAACCAAACGAACAAATGAAAAACCCTAACCTCCCCACGCCCACCGCCCCACCCCCAACACCAGAAACAACAAAGAAATCCAGAGCAGTGAAAAATGCAGTGAACAGAGCAAACCAAGTGCACAAAATGGATTTGAAAGATTCACAGAAAAGAATCCTGCAGACCTATTGGGAGACGTCTACGGAGAGGGGGAGGCACAAGTACAAACTCTTTGCAGTATGGTATTGGAAAAATGTAAGTTGTGTGTTTGGGTGGTGTTGGCATTGGCATCAGGGTGGTTGGGGGTTAGGGGTGGGGGTAGGGGTGGCGTGGTGAGCCTCTGTAGGAAAGGGAGGCATTCATACTATAACGTTGTACAAAGAAACCTGCCGACTAGTATTCCAATGATGCCTAAGTAGGAATGTGAAACTCAACGTTCATTTATAAAATCAAAGGTCCTCCCTGCACTGACGGAAGACCCTTCCCTAACGTCGTTGGGGACAGCGAAACCACCTGACTTGCAGCTCTGCCCCTCCTATCTGTCAGTAGGTTCTCATCCAGGTGGTCCCAGGACAGACACACTCCACTGGACCACGTGCAGCTTCGAAGGGGGCTGGGCGGGCTTGGGGGCAGGGTCCGTGGGGGAACTCTCCTCTCCTAGCTGACTCTTCCACTGCCTCAAGATCACATGACCTCGAGGAGTCTCACCCAAGGAACCTTACGTATCACCTTTCTCCTTTCCCTCCCCACGCCCCCACCCCCTGCACCTAAGGTTCGACCAGCACGTTGTGATTGAGCGTCCTCGTGCATTTCCCACTGAGCCGCACAGCTGTGTCTAGTCTATCTGGGAACAGAACCGAGAATCGTTTTTGACAGATGGCTATTTACATATGCCCCCACCAAGATCCCATAGAGAGGGAAAGAAAGACCAATGATTGCCCCCACGAACACAAACAATCATGCCCTGGATAAAGAAGAGGTGACGTGCCCCACAGGGCGGGCTGTGGAGCAGGGTCAGTCGGGGACCTTCCCTCTCCTAGCTGAATCTCTGACTGCCTCAAGGTCACATGACCTCAGGGAGTCTCACCCAAGGAACTTTATCTATCACTTTTTTTTTCCACACCCTACATCAAAGGGTCAACCGGCACCTTTGCATCCTCAGGCATTTTTGACTGAGCCGGACAGCTGTGTCTAGTTTCTTCGGGGCGGGAAGCAAAGAATCATTTCTCACCGATGCCTATATACATATGCCCCCACCATCATCTCCACAGAGAGGGAAAGGAAGTATAAATATGTCCCCCACAAACACAAACAAGCATGCCCCGGATTAAGAAGATGTAAGACGCCCCCCACTCCACACACCACCTCAGCCACCCCCTCCCCCCCCGGCCGTTTCCAAAACAGACAGCGGAAGACTGCTCAGCCCACCACCCCTCCCCCAAGAAAGAGGAAGGGAATCATGCATTTGGAGCAATGACGATGGACTTGGGGGGAGGGGGGCTGGGGGGCTGGGGGCGGGAGGGCGTGATGCTGTGAGAAAGACGTCTGACAGAAAGACAAATACCGCACGACAGCACTTCTATGTAGAATGCAAACCATGACAGCGATGTAGTGGATATATTCGCAACACAGGACAAACTGCTGGGTTACCAGTGGGCAGACGGAAGGCGAGGGGCGTAAGAGGCACACACTTATCAGGTGTGAGATCAGCTAAAAGAATGTCCTGTATGACACCGGGACCTAGAGCCAATACTTTCTAGGAAGCATCAAGGAAATGTAAGCTTTGAGGAATTGTCAATCACTAGACTGTACACCTTCCATAATATTGTAGAGCAAGCATCATTTCAATGAAAGAACAAAACCAAAGAGAACACAACAAAACACCAAAAACCAAAAGGTGGTGGTGGAGGGGGTGGGGGTGGGGAGGGGGGTGGGGAGAAAACAGAAGAGATGAATACAAAATCAAAGCTACAGGTGGGCTGGCTTTGGGACACGATCATCGACATGAAGGAAAAGGACATGTTTCCACACTCCTTGAATCCCTTGCTAGGACACTGAACGCAAGAAGTGGCTCTCCTAACCTATGGGAATTGAAGTGGGAAGCTCTCAAGAACATCTGTCAGGAAAGGAGTAGAGTGGAATTTTGCACCATTGGGAAAAGTGTGAAAGTGTTTGTTTAGCCCTTGGGCAGGAATCGTTTTGAGCAAGTGTGTTGCCAACTGGCTTGTGTTCCCCCCAGTACCTGTGCTCAGCTTCTAAATCCCCGTGTGCATCCCTTGGGGGCAGGCTAAGGCCAACGCATCCCCTTGGCTGGCAAGTCATTTCCATTCTGAGCACCTTTCTACGTGAGCCTCTCAGAGGTGTTTCTGGAGGTGTGTAAACAGACTTCCCGGAGAAAGGTGTGCATTGTTCCCGCTGGGGATTGCGAGTGACCACGCCCTCAGGCCCTAAATCCGATCAGAAGCTTGCAGCGCATTGGTGGATTTCGTGGCCCCGGGGGTTGGGATGGGGGCGGAGTGGTTGGTGAGCCATCAAAGGGCTGGTGGGACTGGCCCAGGCTGTCACTTGCAGACCGGCCGTCTCCGGGAAGGAGGCATCCCTGCTGCAGCTGGAGCTCCGAGATGGACACTCTCGACACTCTCGTGGGCCTCGTTTGCAGAGACATGGAGGCTGCTTCTCTCGACTCGGGAGGTGAGCCTCCAGCTCAGTTCCACGTCTTTCCCAAACTCCACTCTTCCCGGCCAAGTGCCGCTGCTGTGGATGCCCGCCAGGGACCCACTCGGCAGGAGGAACCGTGCCCGCCGGCCCAGACCGTTGGGCGCTGGCAGCGTGGTGACTTGGCGCGTGTGTCAGCAGGGCTGGCTCCCGCCCAGACACGTCTCCTGAGTTGGAGGAGACCGTCTGTGGTCGGGGCTGGGCTTTGCAATATGGGGAACACCTGCTACTTGAATGCAGCCCTGCAGTGTCTGACCCACACACCACCCCTGGCCAGCTGGCTGCTGTCCCAGCAGCACTCGACGATCTGTCCAACCCAGACCTTCTGCATGCTGTGTGCTATGCAAGCCCACATCACGCGAGCCCTCCTTCATCCTGGCGAGGTGATCCGGCCCCGCCAGGACCTGCTCACTAGCTTCCACAGGCACGAGCAGGAAGATTCCCACGAGTTTCTGATGTTCACGCTGGATGCCATGCAGCAAGCATGCTTGCGTGCCTGTGAGCTGTTGGGCTGTCCCTCCAATGACACCACCCTCATCCGTCAGATCTTTGGTGGGTCCTGGCGATCTCAGGTCCAGTGTCTCCACTGCCTTGGGGTTTCAGACACGTTCGACCCTTATCTGGACATCACCCTGGATATCACGGCAGCTCAGAGTGTGGACCAAGCTTTGAAAGAGCTGGTGAAGCCCGAGAAGCTGGACGGTGAAAATGCCTATCGTTGCAGTGTTTGTCTCCAGAAGGTGCCTGCCACCAAGAGGTTGACTCTGCACAGCGCCTCCAAGGTCCTGATCCTTGTGCTGAAACGCTTCACACAGATCGCCGGCGACAAAATGGCTCAGAAAGTGCACTATCCCCAGTGCCTCGACTTGCAACCCTACATGTCCGAGCAGACGGCAGGCCCACTGGATTATGTGCTCTATGCAGTGCTGGTGCACTCCGGGTGGAGCTGTCACCGAGGACACTACTTTTGTTATGTCCAAGCTGGCAACGGCCAGTGGTATCACATGGACGATGCCAAGGTTACCGCCTGTGACGTGACGTCTGCCCTGAGCCAAAGCGCCTATGTCCTCTTTTATGCCCAGAAGAGTGCCTTGGAAGGAGACGGTGGGCCAGTGGCACCGGGAGGGGCACCGACGTCCCTGGGGGCTGACCCCACAGGCACTGTCGTGGCCCACAGGGGACTGGAAAGAGATGCCAGCATCAGAGCTCCTGGGTCGGAGGAGCCCCTGGAGGAAACAGGCGTTCAAGCAATCAGCTTAGAGCAGTGGAGACGCCTCCAAGAACACGACCGACCTCGGCCTGAATGCAACCTCAGGAAGGTCTAGTCTGCCCTGCCTGCCGGTGCGGTCGTGATTCACCGGTCGAAATACGCAGCTGGCATGAACCCACAACTGCCTGAACCGGGGAACTACCAGCTCAACCATCCAACCAGGGACAGCCCACCTCAGCGGCCCATCAACATCAGCAACGTCCCTTGTCTCAGCGGGAGGGCCAAAACTACCAAGAAAAAGAACAAGAAGAAGCAGGGGGCTCTGGGTGCATTGCACTAGGCTCCGGTGCACATCCCTGCAGACACGCACACACACCCACGCACCAACCCACACACCCACCCGCTCACACACTTGCTGCCCAACCTACGCTCACCTAGAGGAAATCGGGTGTGCTACACGTGGGAATAATCTACCCTTGTGGAAGGACTGTTAGTCTGCAGTGTTCATGGGACGTGCTATTCACTTGGAACTTCTTACTACTGAGCTTTCAGGCGTGGCTCTCCACTGGCATGCTACTGGGGAGGGTGGGATTGATGACTGGGTCTAAGGACTGTCTCAGCACAATCCACGTCCACGGCACTGGAACAGTCCTTTGAAGATGGGGCGTCTGGTAGGTTTCCTTTGGTTTTAACCCTCCCCTCCCCACCCCCAACCCCTTCATTTGCTGCACTATTGGCTTCTTGTGAAGGACGCAGCCTGGAGGCTCCTCAGAAAGCCTCACGCCCACCCAGGTGAGGAGGAAACCTCCTGAGCCCTTCAGAGGGTCCATGACCCTCTCCTGCCTGCTGGGGTCTCCCCGTCCTGGTCCAGTCAACTGGGGATGACCCCAGCCTCCCAGGTCACCAGCCCCCACACCCCATCCCGCTGCGCATAGCTCAGCACAGCACAGACAAATACGAATATTCCCAAGACCTGGTGCAGGATTCCATGGGAGCCGGGCAAGCAGGCTCTAAGGGTGGCTGTCAATCGGAGGCCTTGTGCAAATGCCTGAAAGGAATGACCCGGCCACCCATTCATCACTTGCCCTGGAGACTTCACAAGGATACTTCTCCAAAGACACCTGGGGCTGGATTTCATTTGAAAGGGATATGTTGGAGACTCTCCAAATGCCAACCAGGAGAAACGATGCAAACCACCCACCCCCGCAGCAACACCAGCAACAACGCCAAAACCCCAACAGCAAGAGACAGACTCGGTACATCTTCTGACAGACCCGCACAGGTGAGAGTGGGATGTCAGGTACTATGGGGACCAGTGTGACAGAGGGGTCTCCACGGTGGGGAGGAGGATCCCTGCGGCAAGTGGGAGCTTGAACACGTCCTCAATTTTCCCTCTAAAGCTGACAGCGATTGCCACTGGTTCACTGATTGCAGGTGCCTGCGAGGACCACAGTGTCTTCTGGCCACAGCACAGCAAGCGCACGAGTGAGCCAGCGGAGCGAGTGAGGGGGTGAGTGCAGGAGCTGTCCCACGAAGGGCAGAGGTGGGGCTCTGTTTCCCTAGCCCTTGGGTCGAATCGTGGGAGGGCGAACCCAGAGGACCTGGGGGGATCGTCAAAGCCCAGGATCCTTCCCCAAGACCGAAGGAAGGAACATAGACATTGGTGAGGAAGGGTTAGGGGGAGGGGGAGTGGACTGTGACCTGGAGGTGCTGTCTCTCCACCTCTGCACCAGGTGCATGGCCATCTCCAGGCAAGGAGAGGCAACCGGAGGAGAAGCCACCAAGAGATCCGTATCCTCTGCAGGTCCACATGGAGGAAGGGGCTCGTTCTACCCTTTGAGAGTCCCTGAGCGGCATAGAACGGGGCACCTCTGGGAACGTGGGCCAAAACAACTGCATCATGCCTGGGAAAGCCTGGGACAACCCCCTGGAGTGGGCCAGTGGCTCCAGGTGAAGGAAGGGGCATTCTTGGCCGAGTTCACAGCACGTCAGTGCTCCCGCTCCCCCTCCTCCCGCCCCTCCCCCTCCCCCTCATCCCTTTATCCCCTGAAGCAAACACTGACTAACACTGGGGCCCAATCAGATTCTCCCTCATGGGGACACAGCCTTGAGGCACATCCACTTACCATGGTTTGTCTTGTAAGTGAGGAAAGCCAAGGTGGAATGCCGAGGACCCCAATCCCCAGGGCGACTCTGCGGGAGATGCCACAGCGCCCGTGTGGGGAGGAGGGGGTGGACAGAATCGGGGAGCCCTTGCTCAGGCCTGCCCAGTGCCTCATCCCCACCCCACACCCCACGCACCGTCCCTCCACGCCCAGCCATCTTCCAGGCCAGCCCCTAGCATGGTGTTCACTCCACTGGAGAATGGATGGTGGAGATCGTGGTTCCGAAGAGCTCCCTGCCTCTAGGATGCCTTTGAGCACGTGGAGTGGAGTGAGAAGCTCCCAGGGTAGCTCCGACCTGGGTTTCAGCCTCGGGGGACCTGGAAGGGGCTCTTAGACTGAGGGTGAAACCGCGAGGGGCAGGCCGTGTCTGACGGACCAGGCTTCCCTCAGACATCCTCAGGCACCTGCACCGTGGAAGGAGCCCTGTGGAGCCCCGCGAGACAGACACCCCGACACCACCTCTGCTAATGATGGGCGTGTCTGGGCCATGGGAAATGGATCAAACGAACCTGGCACAGGACAGGGTTTGGATGCAGTCTACTTGGTAATAAACTGAGTGAAATCATTGGCATGAGTGTTTAATTCGAGAAATGAAGACCTATGAAATTCATCGCGGGGTTGGGGGGGCAGGGCTGTGTATCTCTGGAGAGGTGCCCTGTCTTGTCTGGGCGGAAGTGCACTCCAGAAACCCGGAAGTGTCGTTCTTCAACACCAATGGAAAGCTGTGTTTCTAGAAGGGGTTTTCCTTTGACTCAAGCCACCAAGAGGGACGGTATTGCATGGGTGTTTTGGTGTGTAATCACCGCTGGTCCACGGGATAGGATGATTATTCTCAGTTTCATGTCTGAAGTTCATCCCCCTGGTACCGAGGGCAAACGAGGGTGCCTGTGGCTTCTGAGAAGGGCAGTCCCTTGGATGTCCAGGGCCCCACGCTCAGGAAAGAGGGTTCTGCCAGGTCGGATGGGCCCAGTGATGGGGACGCTGGTCCCCACACTTCCCTCCAGTAGCGCTAGGAGAAAGAGCAAGCAGAGCACAGCCTATGCCTTGGTGCCAGCCAGGCCCATCTCAACCCAGGACCGCTTGCTCCCAGGGGGGTGGCCGCTGCATCTCCGACAGATCCCACTGGGTGCTGAGCCTTCCCTCGCAAAGACAAGAAGGGAGAAGGCAGTGGGTTTGGAGCGAGGCAGTATCTGAGCACCGAAGAGCCTTCACTCCTTCCTAAAATGGGCACAGAGCATCTCCTGTGCTCTCTGAGGTGGGGTAGGGGGCACTGCATGCTGGCCACCATGCTGGGCACTGCAGTCCACGGAGCGCAGTGCATCCTCATGGAGACTTGAAGTGATCACAGTCGAGTCACACATGAGAGTGGAATGCGTACGGTTGTGGAGTTAGAGGATTTCTCAGCTGAGAATTCCTGATTCCCAGGGGGACAGCATTCCAGCAGCAGGGGAGAGAGCAGTTCATTGTATCTGGCGGCAGTTTGGTTCACTTCTCCTAAAGTGCCTGGACGTCCTGTGACATCAGACATTTGGCTTCTGTCTCCCATGTTCATCCTCAAAGGAGCATGCCACCTGAACCTTACAGAAGGTAACTCAACAACACTTCGAGCTCAGGCAAAGAAACCAAACGAACAAATGAAAAACCCTAACCTCCCCACGCCCACCCCCCCACCCCCAACACCAGAAACAACAAAGAAATCCAGAGCAGTGAAAAATGCAGTGAACAGAGCAAACCAAGTGCACAAAATGGATTTGAAAGATTCACAGAAAAGAATCCTGCAGACCTATTGGGAGACGTCTACGGAGAGGGGGAGGCACAAGTACAAACTCTTTGCAGTATGGTATTGGAAAAATGTAAGTTGTGTGTTTGGGTGGTGTTGGCATTGGCATCAGGGTGGTTGGGGGTTAGGGGGTGGGGGTAGGGGTGGCGTGGTGAGCCTCTGTAGGAAAGGGAGGCATTCATACTATAACGTTGTACAAAGAAACCTGCCGACTAGTATTCCAATGATGCCTAAGTAGGAATGTGAAACTCAACGTTCATTTATAAAATCAAAGGTCCTCCCTGCACTGACGGAAGACCCTTCCCTAACGTCGTTGGGGACAGCGAAACCACCTGACTTGCAGCTCTGCCCCTCCTATCTGTCAGTAGGTTCTCATCCAGGTGGTCCCAGGACAGACACACTCCACTGGACCACGTGCAGCTTCGAAGGGGGCTGGGCGGGCTTGGGGGCAGGGTCCGTGGGGGAACTCTCCTCTCCTAGCTGACTCTTCCACTGCCTCAAGATCACATGACCTCGAGGAGTCTCACCCAAGGAACCTTACGTATCACCTTTCTCCTTTCCCTCCCCACGCCCCCACCCCCTGCACCTAAGGTTCGACCAGCACGTTGTGATTGAGCGTCCTCGTGCATTTCCCACTGAGCCGCACAGCTGTGTCTAGTCTATCTGGGGACAGAACCGAGAATCGTTTTTGACAGATGGCTATTTACATATGCCCCCACCAAGATCCCATAGAGAGGGAAAGAAAGACCAATGATTGCCCCCACGAACACAAACAATCATGCCCTGGATAAAGAAGAGGTGACGTGCCCCACAGGGCGGGCTGTGGAGCAGGGTCAGTCGGGGACCTTCCCTCTCCTAGCTGAATCTCTGACTGCCTCAAGGTCACATGACCTCAGGGAGTCTCACCCAAGGAACTTTATCTATCACTTTTTTTTTTCCACACCCTACATCAAAGGGTCAACCGGCACCTTTGCATCCTCAGGCATTTTTGACTGAGCCGGACAGCTGTGTCTAGTTTCTTCGGGGCGGGAAGCAAAGAATCATTTCTCACCGATGCCTATATACATATGCCCCCACCATCATCTCCACAGAGAGGGAAAGGAAGTATAAATATGTCCCCCACAAACACAAACAAGCATGCCCCGGATTAAGAAGATGTAAGACGCCCCCCACTCCACACACCACCTCAGCCACCCCCTCCCCCCCCGGCCGTTTCCAAAACAGACAGCGGAAGACTGCTCAGCCCACCACCCCTCCCCCAAGAAAGAGGAAGGGAATCATGCGTTTGGAGCAATGACGATGGACTTGGGGGGAGGGGGGCTGGGGGGCTGGGGGCGGGAGGGCGTGATGCTGTGAGAAAGACGTCTGACAGAAAGACAAATACCGCACGACAGCGCTTCTATGTAGAATGCAAACCATGACAGCGATGTAGTGGATATATTCGCAACACAGGACAAACTGCTGGGTTACCAGTGGGCAGACGGAAGGCGAGGGGTGTAAGAGGCACACACTTATCAGGTGTGAGATCAGCTAAAAGAATGTCCTGTATGACACCGGGACCTAGAGCCAATACTTTCTAGGAAGCATCAAGGAAATGTAAGCTTTGAGGAATTGTCAATCACTAGACTGTACACCTTCCATAATATTGTAGAGCAAGCATCATTTCAATGAAAGAACAAAACCAAAGAGAACACAACAAAACACCAAAAACCAAAAGGTGGTGGTGGAGGGGGTGGGGGTGGGGAGGGGGGTGGGGAGAAAACAGAAGAGATGAATACAAAATCAAAGCTACAGGTGGGCTGGCTTTGGGACACGATCATCGACATGAAGGAAAAGGACATGTTTCCACACTCCTTGAATCCCTTGCTAGGACACTGAACGCAAGAAGTGGCTCTCCTAACCTATGGGAATTGAAGTGGGAAGCTCTCAAGAACATCTGTCAGGAAAGGAGTAGAGTGGAATTTTGCACCATTGGGAAAAGTGTGAAAGTGTTTGTTTAGCCCTTGGGCAGGAATCGTTTTGAGCAAGTGTGTTGCCAACTGGCTTGTGTTCCCCCCAGTACCTGTGCTCAGCTTCTAAACCCCCGTGTGCATCCCTTGGGGGCAGGCTAAGGCCAACGCATCCCCTTGGCCGGCAAGTCATTTCCATTCTGAGCACCTTTCTACGTGAGCCTCTCAGAGGTGTTTCTGGAGGTGTGTAAACAGACTTCCCGGAGAAAGGTGTGCATTGTTCCCGCTGGGGATTGCGAGTGACCACGCCCTCAGGCCCTAAATCCGATCAGAAGCTTGCAGCGCATTGGTGGATTTCGTGCCCCCGGGGGTTGGGATGGGGGCGGAGTGGGTGGTGAGCCATCAAAGGGCTGGTGGGACTGGCCCAGGCTGTCACTTGCAGACCGGCCGTCTCTGGGAAGGAGGCATCCCTGCTGCAGCTGGAGCTCCGAGATGGACACTCTCGACACTCTCGTGGGCCTCGTTTGCAGAGACATGGAGGCTGCTTCTCTCGACTCGGGAGGTGAGCCTCCAGCTCAGTTCCACGTCTTTCCCAAACTCCACTCTTCCCGGCCAAGTGCCGCTGCTGTGGATGCCCGCCGGGGACCCTCTCGGCAGGAGGAACCGTGCCCGCCGGCCCAGACCGTTGGGCGCTGGCAGCGTGGTGACTTGGCGCGTGTGTCAGCAGGGCTGGCTCCCGCCCAGACACGTCTCCTGAGTTGGAGGAGACCGTCTGTGGTCGGGGCTGGGCTTTGCAATATGGGGAACACCTGCTACTTGAATGCAGCCCTGCAGTGTCTGACCCACACACCACCCCTGGCCAGCTGGCTGCTGTCCCAGCAGCACTCGACGATCTGTCCAACCCAGACCTTCTGCATGCTGTGTGCTATGCAAGCCCACATCACGCAAGCCCTCCTTCATCCTGGCGAGGTGATCCGGCCCCGCCAGGACCTGCTCACTAGCTTCCACAGGCACGAGCAGGAAGATTCCCACGAGTTTCTGATGTTCACGCTGGACGCCATGCAGCAAGCGTGCTTGCGTGCCTGTGAGCTGTTGGGCTGTCCCTCCAACGACACCACCCTCATCCGTCAGATCTTTGGTGGGTCCTGGCGATCTCAGGTCCAGTGTCTCCACTGCCTTGGGGTTTCAGACACGTTCGACCCTTATCTGGACATCACCCTGGATATCACGGCAGCTCAGAGTGTGGACCAAGCTTTGAAAGAGCTGGTGAAGCCCGAGAAGCTGGATGGTGAAAATGCCTATCGTTGCAGTGTTTCTCTCCAGAAGGTGCCTGCCACCAAGAGGTTGACTCTGCACAGCGCCTCCAAGGTCCTGATCCTTGTGCTGAAACGCTTCACACAGATCGCCGGCGACAAAATGGCTCAGAAAGTGCACTATCCCCAGTGCCTCGACTTGCAACCCTACATGTCCGAGCAGACGGCAGGCCCACTGGATTATGTGCTCTATGCAGTGCTGGTGCACTCCGGGTGGAGCTGTCACCGAGGACACTACTTTTGTTATGTCCAAGCTGGCAACGGCCAGTGGTATCACATGGACGATGCCAAGGTTACCGCCTGTGACGTGACGTCTGCCCTGAGCCAAAGCGCCTATGTCCTCTTTTATGCCCAGAAGAGTGCCTTGGAAGGAGACGGTGGGCCAGTGGCACCGGGAGGGGCACCGACGTCCCTGGGGGCTGACCCCACAGGCACTGTCGTGGCCCACAGGGGACCGGAAAGAGATGCCAGCATCAGAGCTCCTGGGTCAGAGGAGCCCCTGGAGGAAACAGGCGTTCAAGCAATCAGCTTAGAGCAGTGGAGACGCCTCCAAGAACACGACCGACCTCGGCCTGAATTCAACCTCAGGAAGGTCGAGTCTGCCCTGCCTGCCGGTGCGGTCGTGATTCACCGGTCGAAATACGCAGCTGGCATGAACCCACAACTGCCTGAACCGGGGAACTACCAGCTCAACCATCCAACCAGGGACAGCCCACCTCAGGGGCCCATCAACATCAGCAACGTCCCTTGTCTCAGCGGGAGGGCCAAAACTACCAAGAAAAAGAACAAGAAGAAGCAGGGGGCTCTGGGTGCATTGCACTAGGCTCCGGTGCACATCCCTGCAGACACGCACACACACCCACGCACCAACCCACACACCCACCCGCTCACACACTTGCTGCCCAACCTACGCTCACCTAGAGGAAATCGGGTGTGCTACACGTGGGAATAATCTACCCTTGTGGAAGGACTGTTAGTCTGCAGTGTTCATGGGACGTGCTATTCACTTGGAACTTCTTACTACTGAGCTTTCAGGCGTGGCTCTCCACTGGCATGCTACTGGGGAGGGTGGGATTGATGACTGGGTCTAAGGACTGTCTCAGCACAATCCACGTCCACGGCACTGGAACAGTCCTTTGGGGATGGGGCATCTGGTAGGTTTCCTTTGGTTTTAACCCTCCCCTCCCCACCCCCAACCCCTTCATTTGCTGCACTATTGGCTTCTTGTGAAGGACGCAGCCTGGAGGCTCCTCAGAAAGGCTCACGCCCACCCAGGTGAGGAGGAAACCTCCTGAGCCCTTCAGAGGGTCCATGACCCTCTCCTGCCTGCTGGGGTCTCCCCCTCCTGGTCCAGTCAACTGGGGATGACCCCAGCCTCCCAGGTCACCAGCCCCCACACCCCATCCCGCTGCACATAGCTCAGCACAGCACAGACAAATACGAATATTCCCAAGACCTGGTGCAGGATTCCATGGGAGCCGGGCAAGCAGGCTCTAAGGGTGGCTGTCAATCGGAGGCCTTGTGCAAATGCCTGAAAGGAATGACCCGGCCACCCATTCATCACTTGCCCTGGAGACTTCACAAGGATACTTCTCCAAAGACACCTGGGGCTGGATTTCATTTGAAAGGGATATGTTGGAGACTCTCCAAATGCCAACCAGGAGAAACGATGCAAACCACCCACCCCCGCAGCAACACCAGCAACAACGCCAAAACCCCAACAGCAAGAGACAGACTCGGTACATCTTCTGACAGACCCGCACAGGTGAGAGTGGGATGTCAGGTACTATGGGGACCAGTGTGACAGAGGGGTCTCCACGGTGGGGAGGAGGATCCCTGCGGCAAGTGGGAGCTTGAACACGTCCTCAATTTTCCCTCTAAAGCTGACAGCGATTGCCACTGGTTCACTGATTGCAGGTGCCTGCGAGGACCACAGTGTCTTCTGGCCACAGCACAGCAAGCGCACGAGTGAGCCAGCGGAGCGAGTGAGGGGGTGAGTGCAGGAGCTGTCCCACGAAGGGCAGAGGTGGGGCTCTGTTTCCCTAGCCCTTGGGTCGAATCGTGGGAGGGCGAACCCAGAGGACCTGGGGGGATCGTCAAAGCCCAGGATCCTTCCCCAAGACCGAAGGAAGGAACATAGACATTGGTGAGGAAGGGTTAGGGGGAGGGGGAGTGGACTGTGACCTGGAGGTGCTGTCTCTCCACCTCTGCACCAGGTGCGTGGCCATCTCCAGGCAAGGAGAGGCAACCGGAGGAGAAGCCACCAAGAGATCCGTATCCTCTGCAGGTCCACATGGAGGAAGGGGCTCGTTCTACCCTTTGAGAGTCCCTGAGCGGCATAGAACGGGGCCCCTCTGGGAACGTGGGCCAAAACAACTGCATCATGCCTGGGAAAGCCTGGGACAACCCCCTGGAGTGGGCCAGTGGCTCCAGGTGAAGGAAGGGGCATTCTTGGCCGAGTTCACAGCACGTCAGTGCTCCCGCTCCCCCTCCTCCCGCCCCTCCCCCTCCCCCTCATCCCTTTATCCCCTGAAGCAAACACTGACTAACACTGGGGCCCAATCAGATTCTCCCTCATGGGGACACAGCCTTGAGGCACATCCACTTACCATGGTTTGTCTTGTAAGTGAGGAAAGCCAAGGTGGAATGCCGAGGACCCCAATCCCCAGGGCGACTCTGCGGGAGACGCCACAGCGCCCGTGTGGGGAGGAGGGGGTGGACAGAATCGGGGAGCCCTTGCTCAGGCCTGCCCAGTGCCTCATCCCCACCCCACACCCCACGCACCGTCCCTCCACGCCCAGCCATCTTCCAGGCCAGCCCCTAGCATGGTGTTCACTCCACTGGAGAATGGATGGTGGAGATCGTGGTTCCGAAGAGCTCCCTGCCTCTAGGATGCCTTTGAGCACGTGGAGTGGAGTGAGAAGCTCCCAGGGTAGCTCCGACCTGGGTTTCAGCCTCGGGGGACCTGGAAGGGGCTCTTAGACTGAGGGTGAAACCGCGAGGGGCAGGCCGTGTCTGACGGACCAGGCTTCCCTCAGACATCCTCAGGCACCTGCACCGTGGAAGGAGCCCTGTGGAGCCCCGCGAGACAGACACCCCGACACCACCTCTGCTAATGATGGGCGTGTCTGGGCCATGGGAAATGGATCAAACGAACCTGGCACAGGACAGGGTTTGGATGCAGTCTACTTGGTAATAAACTGAGTGAAATCATTGGCATGAGTGTTTAATTCGAGAAATGAAGACCTATGAAATTCATCGCGGGGTTGGGGGGGCAGGGCTGTGTATCTCTGGAGAGGTACCCTGTCTTGTCTGGGCGGAAGTGCACTCCAGAAACCCGGAAGTGTCGTTCTTCAACACCAATGGAAAGCTGTGTTTCTAGAAGGGGTTTTCCTTTGACTCAAGCCACCAAGAGGGATGGTATTGCATGGGTGTTTTGGTGTGTAATCACCGCTGGTCCACGGGATAGGATGATTATTCTCAGTTTCATGTCTGAAGTTCATCCCCCTGGTACCGAGGGCAAACGAGGGTGCCTGTGGCTTCTGAGAAGGGCAGTCCCTTGGATGTCCAGGGCCCCACGCTCAGGAAAGAGGGTTCTGCCAGGTCGGATGGGCCCAGTGATGGGGACGCTGGTCCCCACACTTCCCTCCAGTAGCGCTAGGAGAAAGAGCAAGCAGAGCACAGCCTATGCCTTGGTGCCAGCCAGGCCCATCTCAACCCAGGACCGCTTGCTCCCAGGGGGGTGGCCGCTGCATCTCCGACAGATCCCACTGGGTGCTGAGCCTTCCCTCGCAAAGACAAGAAGGGAGAAGGCAGTGGGTTTGGAGCGAGGCAGTATCTGAGCACCGAAGAGCCTTCACTCCTTCCTAAAATGGGCACAGAGCATCTCCTGTGCTCTCTGAGGTGGGGTAGGGGGCACTGCATGCTGGCCACCATGCTGGGCACTGCAGTCCACGGAGCGCAGTGCATCCTCATGGAGACTTGAAGTGATCACAGTCGAGTCACACATGAGAGTGGAATGCGTACGGTTGTGGAGTTAGAGGATTTCTCAGCTGAGAATTCCTGATTCCCAGGGGGACAGCATTCCAGCAGCAGGGGAGAGAGCAGTTCATTGTATCTGGCGGCAGTTTGGTTCACTTCTCCTAAAGTGCCTGGACGTCCTGTGACATCAGACATTTGGCTTCTGTCTCCCATGTTCATCCTCAAAGGAGCATGCCACCTGAACCTTACAGAAGGTAACTCAACAACACTTCGAGCTCAGGCAAAGAAACCAAATGAACAAATGAAAAACCCTAACCTCCCCACGCCCACCCCCCCACCCCCAACACCAGAAACAACAAAGAAATCCAGAGCAGTGAAAAATGCAGTGAACAGAGCAAACCAAGTGCACAAAATGGATTTGAAAGATTCACAGAAAAGAATCCTGCAGACCTATTGGGAGACGTCTACGGAGAGGGGGAGGCACAAGTACAAACTCTTTGCAGTATGGTATTGGAAAAATGTAAGTTGTGTGTTTGGGTGGTGTTGGCATTGGCATCAGGGTGGTTGGGGGTTAGGGGGTGGGGGTAGGGGTGGCGTGGTGAGCCTCTGTAGGAAAGGGAGGCATTCATACTATAACGTTGTACAAAGAAACCTGCCGACTAGTATTCCAATGATGCCTAAGTAGGAATGTGAAACTCAACGTTCATTTATAAAATCAAAGGTCCTCCCTGCACTGACGGAAGACCCTTCCCTAACGTCGTTGGGGACAGCGAAACCACCTGACTTGCAGCTCTGCCCCTCCTATCTGTCAGTAGGTTCTCATCCAGGTGGTCCCAGGACAGACACACTCCACTGGACCACGTGCAGCTTCGAAGGGGGCTGGGCGGGCTTGGGGGCAGGGTCCGTGGGGGAACTCTCCTCTCCTAGCTGACTCTTCCACTGCCTCAAGATCACATGACCTCGAGGAGTCTCACCCAAGGAACCTTACGTATCACCTTTCTCCTTTCCCTCCCCACGCCCCCACCCCCTGCACCTAAGGTTCGACCAGCACGTTGTGATTGAGCGTCCTCGTGCATTTCCCACTGAGCCGCACAGCTGTGTCTAGTCTATCTGGGGACAGAACCGAGAATCGTTTTTGACAGATGGCTATTTACATATGCCCCCACCAAGATCCCATAGAGAGGGAAAGAAAGACCAATGATTGCCCCCACGAACACAAACAATCATGCCCTGGATAAAGAAGAGGTGACGTGCCCCACGGGGCGGGCTGTGGAGCAGGGTCAGTCGGGGACCTTCCCTCTCCTAGCTGAATCTCTGACTGCCTCAAGGTCACATGACCTCAGGGAGTCTCACCCAAGGAACTTTATCTATCACTTTTTTTTTCCCACACCCTACATCAAAGGGTCAACCGGCACCTTTGCATCCTCAGGCATTTTTGACTGAGCCGGACAGCTGTGTCTAGTTTCTTCGGGGCGGGAAGCAAAGAATCATTTCTCACCGATGCCTATATACATATGCCCCCACCATCATCTCCACAGAGAGGGAAAGGAAGTATAAATATGTCCCCCACAAACACAAACAAGCATGCCCCGGATTAAGAAGATGTAAGACGCCCCCCACTCCACACACCACCTCAGCCACCCCCTCCCCCCCCCGGCCGTTTCCAAAACAGACAGCGGAAGACTGCTCAGCCCACCACCCCTCCCCCAAGAAAGAGGAAGGGAATCATGCGTTTGGAGCAATGACGATGGACTTGGGGGGAGGGGGGCTGGGGGGCTGGGGGCGGGAGGGCGTGATGCTGTGAGAAAGACGTCTGACAGAAAGACAAATACCGCACGACAGCGCTTCTATGTAGAATGCAAACCATGACAGCGATGTAGTGGATATATTCGCAACACAGGACAAACTGCTGGGTTACCAGTGGGCAGACGGAAGGCGAGGGGTGTAAGAGGCACACACTTATCAGGTGTGAGATCAGCTAAAAGAATGTCCTGTATGACACCGGGACCTAGAGCCAATACTTTCTAGGAAGCATCAAGGAAATGTAAGCTTTGAGGAATTGTCAATCACTAGACTGTACACCTTCCATAATATTGTAGAGCAAGCATCGTTTCAATGAAAGAACAAAACCAAAGAGAACACAACAAAACACCAAAAACCAAAAGGTGGTGGTGGAGGGGGTGGGGGTGGGGAGGGGGGTGGGGAGAAAACACAGAAGAGATGAATACAAAATCAAAGCTACAGGTGGGCTGGCTTTGGGACACGATCATCGACATGAAGGAAAAGGACATGTTTCCACACTCCTTGAATCCCTTGCTAGGACACTGAACGCAAGAAGTGGCTCTCCTAACCTATGGGAATTGAAGTGGGAAGCTCTCAAGAACATCTGTCAGGAAAGGAGTAGAGTGGAATTTTGCACCATTGGGAAAAGTGTGAAAGTGTTTGTTTAGCCCTTGGGCAGGAATCGTTTTGAGCAAGTGTGTTGCCAACTGGCTTGTGTTCCCCCCAGTACCTGTGCTCAGCTTCTAAACCCCCGCGTGCATCCCTTGGGGGCAGGCTAAGGCCAACGCATCCCCTTGGCCGGCAAGTCATTTCCATTCTGAGCACCTTTCTACGTGAGCCTCTCAGAGGTGTTTCTGGAGGTGTGTAAACAGACTTCCCGTAGAAAGGTGTGCATTGTTCCCGCTGGGGATTGCGAGTGACCACGCCCTCAGGCCCTAAATCCGATCAGAAGCTTGCAGCGCATTGGTGGATTTCGTGCCCCCGGGGGTTGCGATGGGGGCGGAGTGGGTGGTGAGCCATCAAAGGGCTGGTGGGACTGGCCCAGGCTGTCACTTGCAGACCGGCCATGTCCGGGAAGGAGACATCCCTGCTGCAGCTGGAGCTCCGAGATGGACACTCTCGACACTCTCGTGGGCCTCGTTTGCAGAGACATGGAGGCTGCTTCTCTCGACTCAGGAGGTGAGCCTCCACCTCAGTTCCACGTCTTTCCCAAACTCCACTCTTCCCGGCCAAGTGCCGCTGCTGTGGATGCCCGCCGGGGACCCTCTCGGCAGGAGGAACCGTGCCCGCCGGCCCAGACCGTTGGGCGCTGCCAGCGTGGTGACTTGGCGCGTGTGTCAGCAGGGCTGGCTCCCGCCCAGACACGTCTCCTGAGTTGGAGGAGACCGTCTGTGGTCGGGGCTGGGCTTTGCAATATGGGGAACACCTGCTACTTGAATGCAGCCCTGCAGTGTCTGACCCACACACCACCCCTGGCCAGCTGGCTGCTGTCCCAGCAGCACTCGATGATCTGTCCAACCCAGACCTTCTGCATGCTGTGTGCTATGCAAGCCCACATCACGCGAGCCCTCCTTCATCCTGGCGAGGTGATCCGGCCCCGCCAGGACCTGCTCACTAGCTTCCACAGGCACGAGCAGGAAGATTCCCACGAGTTTCTGATGTTCACGCTGGATGCCATGCAGCAAGCGTGCTTGCGTGCCTGTGAGCTGTTGGGCTGTCCCTCCAACGACACCACCCTCATCCGTCAGATCTTTGGTGGGTCCTGGCGATCTCAGGTCCAGTGTCTCCACTGCCTTGGGGTTTCAGACACGTTCGACCCTTATCTGGACATCACCCTGGATATCACGGCAGCTCAGAGTGTGGACCAAGCTTTGAAAGAGCTGGTGAAGCCCGAGAAGCTGGACGGTGAAAATGCCTATCGTTGCAGTGTTTGTCTCCAGAAGGTGCCTGCCACCAAGAGGTTGACTCTGCACAGCGCCTCCAAGGTCCTGATCCTTGTGCTGAAACGCTTCACACAGATCGCCGGCGACAAAATGGCTCAGAAAGTGCACTATCCCCAGTGCCTCGACTTGCAACCCTACATGTCCGAGCAGACGGCAGGCCCACTGGATTATGTGCTCTATGCAGTGCTGGTGCACTCCGGGTGGAGCTGTCACCGAGGACACTACTTTTGTTATGTCCAAGCTGGGAACGGCCAGTGGTATCACATGGACGATGCCAAGGTTACCGCCTGTGACGTGACGTCTGCCCTGAGCGCCTATGTCCTCTTTTATGCCCAGAAGAGTGCCTTGGAAGGAGACGGTGGGCCAGTGGCACCGGGAGGGGCACCGACGTCCCTGGGGGCTGACCCCACAGGCACTGTCGTGGCCCACAGGGGACCGGAAAGAGATGCCAGCATCAGAGCTCCTGGGTCGGAGGAGCCCCTGGAGGAAACAGGCGTTCAAGCAATCAGCTTAGAGCAGTGGAGACGCCTCCAAGAACACGACCGACCTCGGCCTGAATTCAACCTCAGGAAGGTCGAGTCTGCCCTGCCTGCCGGTGCGGTCGTGATTCACCGGTCGAAATACGCAGCTGGCATGAACCCACAACTGCCTGAACCGGGGAACTACCAGCTCAACCATCCAACCAGGGACAGCCCACCTCAGGGGCCCATCAACATCAGCAACGTCCCTTGTCTCAGCGGGAGGGCCAAAACTACCAAGAAAAAGAACAAGAAGAAGCAGGGGGCTCTGGGTGCATTGCACTAGGCTCCGGTGCACATCCCTGCAGACACGCACACACACCCACGCACCAACCCACACACCCACCCGCTCACACACTTGCTGCCCAACCTACGCTCACCTAGAGGAAATCGGGTGTGCTACACGTGGGAATAATCTACCCTTGTGGAAGGACTGTTAGTCTGCAGTGTTCATGGGACGTGCTATTCACTTGGAACTTCTTACTACTGAGCTTTCAGGCGTGGCTCTCCACTGGCATGCTACTGGGGAGGGTGGGATTGATGACTGGGTCTAAGGACTGTCTCAGCACAATCCACGTCCACGGCACTGGAACAGTCCTTTGGGGATGGGGCGTCTGGTAGGTTTCCTTTGGTTTTAACCCTCCCCTCCCCACCCCCAACCCCTTCATTTGCTGCACTATTGGCTTCTTGTGAAGGACGCAGCCTGGAGGCTCCTCAGAAAGGCTCACGCCCACCCAGGTGAGGAGGAAACCTCCTGAGCCCTTCAGAGGGTCCATGACCCTCTCCTGCCTGCTGGGGTCTCCCCCTCCTGGTCCAGTCAACTGGGGATGACCCCAGCCTCCCAGGTCACCAGCCCCCACACCCCATCCCGCTGCGCAAAGCTCAGCACAGCACAGACAAATACGAATATTCCCAAGACCTGGTGCAGGATTCCATGGGAGCCGGGCAAGCAGGCTCTAAGGGTGGCTGTCAATCGGAGGCCTTGTGCAAATGCCTGAAAGGAATGACCCGGCCACCCATTCATCACTTGCCCTGGAGACTTCACAAGGATACTTCTCCAAAGACACCTGGGGCTGGATTTCATTTGAAAGGGATATGTTGGAGACTCTCCAAATGCCAACCAGGAGAAACGATGCAAACCACCCACCCCCGCAGCAACACCAGCAACAACGCCAAAACCCCAACAGCAAGAGACAGACTCGGTACATCTTCTGACAGACCCGCACAGGTGAGAGTGGGATGTCAGGTACTATGGGGACCAGTGTGACAGAGGGGTCTCCACGGTGGGGAGGAGGATCCCTGCGGCAAGTGGGAGCTTGAACACGTCCTCAATTTTCCCTCTAAAGCTGACAGCGATTGCCACTGGTTCACTGATTGCGGGTGCCTGCGAGGACCACAGTGTCTTCTGGCCACAGCACAGCAAGCGCACGAGTGAGCCAGCGGAGCGAGTGAGGGGGTGAGTGCAGGAGCTGTCCCACGAAGGGCAGAGGTGGGGCTCTGTTTCCCTAGCCCTTGGGTCGAATCGTGGGAGGGCGAAACCAGAGGACCTGGGGGGATCGTCAAAGCCCAGGATCCTTCCCCAAGACCGAAGGAAGGAACGTAGACATTGGTGAGGAAGGGTTAGGGGGAGGGGGAGTGGACTGTGACCTGGAGGTGCTGTCTCTCCACCTCTGCACCAGGTGCGTGGCCATCTCCAGGCAAGGAGAGGCAACTGGAGGAGAAGCCACCAAGAGATCCGTATCCTCTGCAGGTCCACATGGAGGAAGGGGCTCGTTCTACCCTTTGAGAGTCCCTGAGCGGCATAGAACGGG
This sequence comes from Hippopotamus amphibius kiboko, assembly GCF_030028045.1. Taxonomy (NCBI): domain Eukaryota; kingdom Metazoa; phylum Chordata; class Mammalia; order Artiodactyla; family Hippopotamidae; genus Hippopotamus; species Hippopotamus amphibius. The sequence continues at coordinate 33,485,959 of NC_080193.1, forward strand.
GCACCTCTGGGAACGTGGGCCAAAACAACTGCATCATGCCTGGGAAAGCCTGGGACAACCCCCTGGAGTGGGCCAGTGGCTCCAGGTGAAGGAAGGGGCATTCTTGGCCGAGTTCACAGCACGTCAGTGCTCCCGCTCCCCCTCCTCCCGCCCCTCCCCCTCCCCCTCATCCCTTTATCCCCTGAAGCAAACACTGACTAACACTGGGGCCCAATCAGATTCTCCCTCATGGGGACACAGCCTTGAGGCACATCCACTTACCGTGGTTTGTCTTGTAAGTGAGGAAAGCCAAGGTGGAACGCCGAGGACCACAATCCCCAGGGCGACTCTGCGGGAGACGCCACAGGGCCCGTGTGGGGAGGAGGGGGTGGACAGAATCGGGGAGCCCTTGCTCAGGCCTGCCCGGTGCCTCATCCCCACCCCACACCCCACGCACCGTCCCTCCACGCCCAGCCATCTTCCAGGCCAGCCCCTGGCATGGTGTTCACTCCACTGGAGAATGGATGGTGGAGATCGTGGTTCCGAAGAGCTCCCTGCCTCTAGGATGCCTTTGAGCACGTGGAGTGGAGTGAGAAGCTCCCAGGGTAGCTCCGACCTGGGTTTCAGCCTCGGGGGACCTGAAAGGGGCTCTTGGACTGAGGGTGAAACCGCGAGGGGCAGGCCGTGTCTGACGGACCAGGCTTCCCTCAGACATCCTCAGGCACCTGCACCGTGGAAGGAGCCCTGTGGAGCCCCGCGAGACAGACACCCCGACACCACCTCTGCTAATGATGGGCGTGTCTGGGCCATGGGAAATGGATCAAACGAACCTGGCACGGGACAGGGTTTGGATGCAGTCTACTTGGTAATAAACTGAGTGAAATCATTGGCATGAGTGTTTAATTCGAGAAATGAAGACCTATGAAATTCATCGCGGGGTTGGGGGGGCAGGGCTGTGTATCTCTGGAGAGGTGCCCTGTCTTGTCTGGGCGGAAGTGCACTCCAGAAACCCGGAAGTGTCGTTCTTCAACACCAATGGAAAGCTGTGTTTCTAGAAGGGGTTTTCCTTTGACTCAAGCCACCAAGAGGGACGGTATTGCATGGGTGTTTTGGTGTGTAATCACCGCTGGTCCACGGGATAGGATGATTATTCTCAGTTTCATGTCTGAAGTTCATCCCCCTGGTACCGAGGGCAAACGAGGGTGCCTGTGGCTTCTGAGAAGGGCAGTCCCTTGGATGTCCAGGGCCCCACGCTCAGGAAAGAGGGTTCTGCCAGGTCGGATGGGCCCAGTGATGGGGACGCTGGTCCCCACACTTCCCTCCAGTAGCGCTAGGAGAAAGAGCAAGCAGAGCACAGCCTATGCCTTGGTGCCAGCCAGGCCCATCTCAACCCAGGACCGCTTGCTCCCAGGGGGGTGGCCGCTGCATCTCCGACAGATCCCACTGGGTGCTGAGCCTTCCCTCGCAAAGACAAGAAGGGAGAAGGCAGTGGGTTTGGAGCGAGGCAGTATCTGAGCACCGAAGAGCCTTCACTCCTTCCTAAAATGGGCACAGAGCATCTCCTGTGCTCTCTGAGGTGGGGTAGGGGGCACTGCATGCTGGCCACCATGCTGGGCACTGCAGTCCACGGAGCGCAGTGCATCCTCATGGAGACTTGAAGTGATCACAGTCGAGTCACACATGAGAGTGGAATGCGTACGGTTGTGGAGTTAGAGGATTTCTCAGCTGAGAATTCCTGATTCCCAGGGGGACAGCATTCCAGCAGCAGGGGAGAGAGCAGTTCATTGTATCTGGCGGCAGTTTGGTTCACTTCTCCTAAAGTGCCTGGACGTCCTGTGACATCAGACATTTGGCTTCTGTCTCCCATGTTCATCCTCAAAGGAGCATGCCACCTGAACCTTACAGAAGGTAACTCAACAACACTTCGAGCTCAGGCAAAGAAACCAAACGAACAAATGAAAAACCCTAACCTCCCCACGCCCACCGCCCCACCCCCAACACCAGAAACAACAAAGAAATCCAGAGCAGTGAAAAATGCAGTGAACAGAGCAAACCAAGTGCACAAAATGGATTTGAAAGATTCACAGAAAAGAATCCTGCAGACCTATTGGGAGACGTCTACGGAGAGGGGGAGGCACAAGTACAAACTCTTTGCAGTATGGTATTGGAAAAATGTAAGTTGTGTGTTTGGGTGGTGTTGGCATTGGCATCAGGGTGGTTGGGGGTTAGGGGTGGGGGTAGGGGTGGCGTGGTGAGCCTCTGTAGGAAAGGGAGGCATTCATACTATAACGTTGTACAAAGAAACCTGCCGACTAGTATTCCAATGATGCCTAAGTAGGAATGTGAAACTCAACGTTCATTTATAAAATCAAAGGTCCTCCCTGCACTGACGGAAGACCCTTCCCTAACGTCGTTGGGGACAGCGAAACCACCTGACTTGCAGCTCTGCCCCTCCTATCTGTCAGTAGGTTCTCATCCAGGTGGTCCCAGGACAGACACACTCCACTGGACCACGTGCAGCTTCGAAGGGGGCTGGGCGGGCTTGGGGGCAGGGTCCGTGGGGGAACTCTCCTCTCCTAGCTGACTCTTCCACTGCCTCAAGATCACATGACCTCGAGGAGTCTCACCCAAGGAACCTTACGTATCACCTTTCTCCTTTCCCTCCCCACGCCCCCACCCCCTGCACCTAAGGTTCGACCAGCACGTTGTGATTGAGCGTCCTCGTGCATTTCCCACTGAGCCGCACAGCTGTGTCTAGTCTATCTGGGAACAGAACCGAGAATCGTTTTTGACAGATGGCTATTTACATATGCCCCCACCAAGATCCCATAGAGAGGGAAAGAAAGACCAATGATTGCCCCCACGAACACAAACAATCATGCCCTGGATAAAGAAGAGGTGACGTGCCCCACAGGGCGGGCTGTGGAGCAGGGTCAGTCGGGGACCTTCCCTCTCCTAGCTGAATCTCTGACTGCCTCAAGGTCACATGACCTCAGGGAGTCTCACCCAAGGAACTTTATCTATCACTTTTTTTTTTCCACACCCTACATCAAAGGGTCAACCGGCACCTTTGCATCCTCAGGCATTTTTGACTGAGCCGGACAGCTGTGTCTAGTTTCTTCGGGGCGGGAAGCAAAGAATCATTTCTCACCGATGCCTATATACATATGCCCCCACCATCATCTCCACAGAGAGGGAAAGGAAGTATAAATATGTCCCCCACAAACACAAACAAGCATGCCCCGGATTAAGAAGATGTAAGACGCCCCCCACTCCACACACCACCTCAGCCACCCCCTCCCCCCCCGGCCGTTTCCAAAACAGACAGCGGAAGACTGCTCAGCCCACCACCCCTCCCCCAAGAAAGAGGAAGGGAATCATGCATTTGGAGCAATGACGATGGACTTGGGGGGAGGGGGGCTGGGGGGCTGGGGGCGGGAGGGCGTGATGCTGTGAGAAAGACGTCTGACAGAAAGACAAATACCGCACGACAGCACTTCTATGTAGAATGCAAACCATGACAGCGATGTAGTGGATATATTCGCAACACAGGACAAACTGCTGGGTTACCAGTGGGCAGACGGAAGGCGAGGGGCGTAAGAGGCACACACTTATCAGGTGTGAGATCAGCTAAAAGAATGTCCTGTATGACACCGGGACCTAGAGCCAATACTTTCTAGGAAGCATCAAGGAAATGTAAGCTTTGAGGAATTGTCAATCACTAGACTGTACACCTTCCATAATATTGTAGAGCAAGCATCATTTCAATGAAAGAACAAAACCAAAGAGAACACAACAAAACACCAAAAACCAAAAGGTGGTGGTGGAGGGGGTGGGGGTGGGGAGGGGGGTGGGGAGAAAACAGAAGAGATGAATACAAAATCAAAGCTACAGGTGGGCTGGCTTTGGGACACGATCATCGACATGAAGGAAAAGGACATGTTTCCACACTCCTTGAATCCCTTGCTAGGACACTGAACGCAAGAAGTGGCTCTCCTAACCTATGGGAATTGAAGTGGGAAGCTCTCAAGAACATCTGTCAGGAAAGGAGTAGAGTGGAATTTTGCAGCATTGGGAAAAGTGTGAAAGTGTTTGTTTAGCCCTTGGGCAGGAATCGTTTTGAGCAAGTGTGTTGCCAACTGGCTTGTGTTCCCCCCAGTACCTGTGCTCAGCTTCTAAATCCCCGTGTGCATCCCTTGGGGGCAGGCTAAGGCCAACGCATCCCCTTGGCTGGCAAGTCATTTCCATTCTGAGCACCTTTCTACGTGAGCCTCTCAGAGGTGTTTCTGGAGGTGTGTAAACAGACTTCCCGGAGAAAGGTGTGCATTGTTCCCGCTGGGGATTGCGAGTGACCACGCCCTCAGGCCCTAAATCCGATCAGAAGCTTGCAGCGCATTGGTGGATTTCGTGGCCCCGGGGGTTGGGATGGGGGCGGAGTGGTTGGTGAGCCATCAAAGGGCTGGTGGGACTGGCCCAGGCTGTCACTTGCAGACCGGCCGTCTCCGGGAAGGAGGCATCCCTGCTGCAGCTGGAGCTCCGAGATGGACACTCTCGACACTCTCGTGGGCCTCGTTTGCAGAGACATGGAGGCTGCTTCTCTCGACTCGGGAGGTGAGCCTCCAGCTCAGTTCCACGTCTTTCCCAAACTCCACTCTTCCCGGCCAAGTGCCGCTGCTGTGGATGCCCGCCAGGGACCCACTCGGCAGGAGGAACCGTGCCCGCCGGCCCAGACCGTTGGGCGCTGGCAGCGTGGTGACTTGGCGCGTGTGTCAGCAGGGCTGGCTCCCGCCCAGACACGTCTCCTGAGTTGGAGGAGACCGTCTGTGGTCGGGGCTGGGCTTTGCAATATGGGGAACACCTGCTACTTGAATGCAGCCCTGCAGTGTCTGACCCACACACCACCCCTGGCCAGCTGGCTGCTGTCCCAGCAGCACTCGACGATCTGTCCAACCCAGACCTTCTGCATGCTGTGTGCTATGCAAGCCCACATCACGCGAGCCCTCCTTCATCCTGGCGAGGTGATCCGGCCCCGCCAGGACCTGCTCACTAGCTTCCACAGGCACGAGCAGGAAGATTCCCACGAGTTTCTGATGTTCACGCTGGATGCCATGCAGCAAGCATGCTTGCGTGCCTGTGAGCTGTTGGGCTGTCCCTCCAATGACACCACCCTCATCCGTCAGATCTTTGGTGGGTCCTGGCGATCTCAGGTCCAGTGTCTCCACTGCCTTGGGGTTTCAGACACGTTCGACCCTTATCTGGACATCACCCTGGATATCACGGCAGCTCAGAGTGTGGACCAAGCTTTGAAAGAGCTGGTGAAGCCCGAGAAGCTGGACGGTGAAAATGCCTATCGTTGCAGTGTTTGTCTCCAGAAGGTGCCTGCCACCAAGAGGTTGACTCTGCACAGCGCCTCCAAGGTCCTGATCCTTGTGCTGAAACGCTTCACACAGATCGCCGGCGACAAAATGGCTCAGAAAGTGCACTATCCCCAGTGCCTCGACTTGCAACCCTACATGTCCGAGCAGACGGCAGGCCCACTGGATTATGTGCTCTATGCAGTGCTGGTGCACTCCGGGTGGAGCTGTCACCGAGGACACTACTTTTGTTATGTCCAAGCTGGCAACGGCCAGTGGTATCACATGGACGATGCCAAGGTTACCGCCTGTGACGTGACGTCTGCCCTGAGCCAAAGCGCCTATGTCCTCTTTTATGCCCAGAAGAGTGCCTTGGAAGGAGACGGTGGGCCAGTGGCACCGGGAGGGGCACCGACGTCCCTGGGGGCTGACCCCACAGGCACTGTCGTGGCCCACAGGGGACTGGAAAGAGATGCCAGCATCAGAGCTCCTGGGTCGGAGGAGCCCCTGGAGGAAACAGGCGTTCAAGCAATCAGCTTAGAGCAGTGGAGACGCCTCCAAGAACACGACCGACCTCGGCCTGAATGCAACCTCAGGAAGGTCGAGTCTGCCCTGCCTGCCGGTGCGGTCGTGATTCACCGGTCGAAATACGCAGCTGGCATGAACCCACAACTGCCTGAACCGGGGAACTACCAGCTCAACCATCCAACCAGGGACAGCCCACCTCAGCGGCCCATCAACATCAGCAACGTCCCTTGTCTCAGCGGGAGGGCCAAAACTACCAAGAAAAAGAACAAGAAGAAGCAGGGGGCTCTGGGTGCATTGCACTAGGCTCCGGTGCACATCCCTGCAGACACGCACACACACCCACGCACCAACCCACACACCCACCCGCTCACACACTTGCTGCCCAACCTACGCTCACCTAGAGGAAATCGGGTGTGCTACACGTGGGAATAATCTACCCTTGTGGAAGGACTGTTAGTCTGCAGTGTTCATGGGACGTGCTATTCACTTGGAACTTCTTACTACTGAGCTTTCAGGCGTGGCTCTCCACTGGCATGCTACTGGGGAGGGTGGGATTGATGACTGGGTCTAAGGACTGTCTCAGCACAATCCACGTCCACGGCACTGGAACAGTCCTTTGGGGATGGGGCGTCTGGTAGGTTTCCTTTGGTTTTAACCCTCCCCTCCCCACCCCCAACCCCTTCATTTGCTGCACTATTGGCTTCTTGTGAAGGACGCAGCCTGGAGGCTCCTCAGAAAGCCTCACGCCCACCCAGGTGAGGAGGAAACCTCCTGAGCCCTTCAGAGGGTCCATGACCCTCTCCTGCCTGCTGGGGTCTCCCCGTCCTGGTCCAGTCAACTGGGGATGACCCCAGCCTCCCAGGTCACCAGCCCCCACACCCCATCCCGCTGCGCATAGCTCAGCACAGCACAGACAAATACGAATATTCCCAAGACCTGGTGCAGGATTCCATGGGAGCCGGGCAAGCAGGCTCTAAGGGTGGCTGTCAATCGGAGGCCTTGTGCAAATGCCTGAAAGGAATGACCCGGCCACCCATTCATCACTTGCCCTGGAGACTTCACAAGGATACTTCTCCAAAGACACCTGGGGCTGGATTTCATTTGAAAGGGATATGTTGGAGACTCTCCAAATGCCAACCAGGAGAAACGATGCAAACCACCCACCCCCGCAGCAACACCAGCAACAACGCCAAAACCCCAACAGCAAGAGACAGACTCGGTACATCTTCTGACAGACCCGCACAGGTGAGAGTGGGATGTCAGGTACTATGGGGACCAGTGTGACAGAGGGGTCTCCACGGTGGGGAGGAGGATCCCTGCGGCAAGTGGGAGCTTGAACACGTCCTCAATTTTCCCTCTAAAGCTGACAGCGATTGCCACTGGTTCACTGATTGCAGGTGCCTGCGAGGACCACAGTGTCTTCTGGCCACAGCACAGCAAGCGCACGAGTGAGCCAGCGGAGCGAGTGAGGGGGTGAGTGCAGGAGCTGTCCCACGAAGGGCAGAGGTGGGGCTCTGTTTCCCTAGCCCTTGGGTCGAATCGTGGGAGGGCGAACCCAGAGGACCTGGGGGGATCGTCAAAGCCCAGGATCCTTCCCCAAGACCGAAGGAAGGAACATAGACATTGGTGAGGAAGGGTTAGGGGGAGGGGGAGTGGACTGTGACCTGGAGGTGCTGTCTCTCCACCTCTGCACCAGGTGCATGGCCATCTCCAGGCAAGGAGAGGCAACCGGAGGAGAAGCCACCAAGAGATCCGTATCCTCTGCAGGTCCACATGGAGGAAGGGGCTCGTTCTACCCTTTGAGAGTCCCTGAGCGGCATAGAACGGGGCACCTCTGGGAACGTGGGCCAAAACAACTGCATCATGCCTGGGAAAGCCTGGGACAACCCCCTGGAGTGGGCCAGTGGCTCCAGGTGAAGGAAGGGGCATTCTTGGCCGAGTTCACAGCACGTCAGTGCTCCCGCTCCCCCTCCTCCCGCCCCTCCCCCTCCCCCTCATCCCTTTATCCCCTGAAGCAAACACTGACTAACACTGGGGCCCAATCAGATTCTCCCTCATGGGGACACAGCCTTGAGGCACATCCACTTACCATGGTTTGTCTTGTAAGTGAGGAAAGCCAAGGTGGAATGCCGAGGACCCCAATCCCCAGGGCGACTCTGCGGGAGATGCCACAGCGCCCGTGTGGGGAGGAGGGGGTGGACAGAATCGGGGAGCCCTTGCTCAGGCCTGCCCAGTGCCTCATCCCCACCCCACACCCCACGCACCGTCCCTCCACGCCCAGCCATCTTCCAGGCCAGCCCCTAGCATGGTGTTCACTCCACTGGAGAATGGATGGTGGAGATCGTGGTTCCGAAGAGCTCCCTGCCTCTAGGATGCCTTTGAGCACGTGGAGTGGAGTGAGAAGCTCCCAGGGTAGCTCCGACCTGGGTTTCAGCCTCGGGGGACCTGGAAGGGGCTCTTAGACTGAGGGTGAAACCGCGAGGGGCAGGCCGTGTCTGACGGACCAGGCTTCCCTCAGACATCCTCAGGCACCTGCACCGTGGAAGGAGCCCTGTGGAGCCCCGCGAGACAGACACCCCGACACCACCTCTGCTAATGATGGGCGTGTCTGGGCCATGGGAAATGGATCAAACGAACCTGGCACAGGACAGGGTTTGGATGCAGTCTACTTGGTAATAAACTGAGTGAAATCATTGGCATGAGTGTTTAATTCGAGAAATGAAGACCTATGAAATTCATCGCGGGGTTGGGGGGGCAGGGCTGTGTATCTCTGGAGAGGTGCCCTGTCTTGTCTGGGCGGAAGTGCACTCCAGAAACCCGGAAGTGTCGTTCTTCAACACCAATGGAAAGCTGTGTTTCTAGAAGGGGTTTTCCTTTGACTCAAGCCACCAAGAGGGACGGTATTGCATGGGTGTTTTGGTGTGTAATCACCGCTGGTCCACGGGATAGGATGATTATTCTCAGTTTCATGTCTGAAGTTCATCCCCCTGGTACCGAGGGCAAACGAGGGTGCCTGTGGCTTCTGAGAAGGGCAGTCCCTTGGATGTCCAGGGCCCCACGCTCAGGAAAGAGGGTTCTGCCAGGTCGGATGGGCCCAGTGATGGGGACGCTGGTCCCCACACTTCCCTCCAGTAGCGCTAGGAGAAAGAGCAAGCAGAGCACAGCCTATGCCTTGGTGCCAGCCAGGCCCATCTCAACCCAGGACCGCTTGCTCCCAGGGGGGTGGCCGCTGCATCTCCGACAGATCCCACTGGGTGCTGAGCCTTCCCTCGCAAAGACAAGAAGGGAGAAGGCAGTGGGTTTGGAGCGAGGCAGTATCTGAGCACCGAAGAGCCTTCACTCCTTCCTAAAATGGGCACAGAGCATCTCCTGTGCTCTCTGAGGTGGGGTAGGGGGCACTGCATGCTGGCCACCATGCTGGGCACTGCAGTCCACGGAGCGCAGTGCATCCTCATGGAGACTTGAAGTGATCACAGTCGAGTCACACATGAGAGTGGAATGCGTACGGTTGTGGAGTTAGAGGATTTCTCAGCTGAGAATTCCTGATTCCCAGGGGGACAGCATTCCAGCAGCAGGGGAGAGAGCAGTTCATTGTATCTGGCGGCAGTTTGGTTCACTTCTCCTAAAGTGCCTGGACGTCCTGTGACATCAGACATTTGGCTTCTGTCTCCCATGTTCATCCTCAAAGGAGCATGCCACCTGAACCTTACAGAAGGTAACTCAACAACACTTCGAGCTCAGGCAAAGAAACCAAACGAACAAATGAAAAACCCTAACCTCCCCACGCCCACCCCCCCACCCCCAACACCAGAAACAACAAAGAAATCCAGAGCAGTGAAAAATGCAGTGAACAGAGCAAACCAAGTGCACAAAATGGATTTGAAAGATTCACAGAAAAGAATCCTGCAGACCTATTGGGAGACGTCTACGGAGAGGGGGAGGCACAAGTACAAACTCTTTGCAGTATGGTATTGGAAAAATGTAAGTTGTGTGTTTGGGTGGTGTTGGCATTGGCATCAGGGTGGTTGGGGGTTAGGGGGTGGGGGTAGGGGTGGCGTGGTGAGCCTCTGTAGGAAAGGGAGGCATTCATACTATAACGTTGTACAAAGAAACCTGCCGACTAGTATTCCAATGATGCCTAAGTAGGAATGTGAAACTCAACGTTCATTTATAAAATCAAAGGTCCTCCCTGCACTGACGGAAGACCCTTCCCTAACGTCGTTGGGGACAGCGAAACCACCTGACTTGCAGCTCTGCCCCTCCTATCTGTCAGTAGGTTCTCATCCAGGTGGTCCCAGGACAGACACACTCCACTGGACCACGTGCAGCTTCGAAGGGGGCTGGGCGGGCTTGGGGGCAGGGTCCGTGGGGGAACTCTCCTCTCCTAGCTGACTCTTCCACTGCCTCAAGATCACATGACCTCGAGGAGTCTCACCCAAGGAACCTTACGTATCACCTTTCTCCTTTCCCTCCCCACGCCCCCACCCCCTGCACCTAAGGTTCGACCAGCACGTTGTGATTGAGCGTCCTCGTGCATTTCCCACTGAGCCGCACAGCTGTGTCTAGTCTATCTGGGGACAGAACCGAGAATCGTTTTTGACAGATGGCTATTTACATATGCCCCCACCAAGATCCCATAGAGAGGGAAAGAAAGACCAATGATTGCCCCCACGAACACAAACAATCATGCCCTGGATAAAGAAGAGGTGACGTGCCCCACAGGGCGGGCTGTGGAGCAGGGTCAGTCGGGGACCTTCCCTCTCCTAGCTGAATCTCTGACTGCCTCAAGGTCACATGACCTCAGGGAGTCTCACCCAAGGAACTTTATCTATCACTTTTTTTTTTCCACACCCTACATCAAAGGGTCAACCGGCACCTTTGCATCCTCAGGCATTTTTGACTGAGCCGGACAGCTGTGTCTAGTTTCTTCGGGGCGGGAAGCAAAGAATCATTTCTCACCGATGCCTATATACATATGCCCCCACCATCATCTCCACAGAGAGGGAAAGGAAGTATAAATATGTCCCCCACAAACACAAACAAGCATGCCCCGGATTAAGAAGATGTAAGACGCCCCCCACTCCACACACCACCTCAGCCACCCCCTCCCCCCCCGGCCGTTTCCAAAACAGACAGCGGAAGACTGCTCAGCCCACCACCCCTCCCCCAAGAAAGAGGAAGGGAATCATGCGTTTGGAGCAATGACGATGGACTTGGGGGGAGGGGGGCTGGGGGGCTGGGGGCGGGAGGGCGTGATGCTGTGAGAAAGACGTCTGACAGAAAGACAAATACCGCACGACAGCGCTTCTATGTAGAATGCAAACCATGACAGCGATGTAGTGGATATATTCGCAACACAGGACAAACTGCTGGGTTACCAGTGGGCAGACGGAAGGCGAGGGGTGTAAGAGGCACACACTTATCAGGTGTGAGATCAGCTAAAAGAATGTCCTGTATGACACCGGGACCTAGAGCCAATACTTTCTAGGAAGCATCAAGGAAATGTAAGCTTTGAGGAATTGTCAATCACTAGACTGTACACCTTCCATAATATTGTAGAGCAAGCATCATTTCAATGAAAGAACAAAACCAAAGAGAACACAACAAAACACCAAAAACCAAAAGGTGGTGGTGGAGGGGGTGGGGGTGGGGAGGGGGGTGGGGAGAAAACAGAAGAGATGAATACAAAATCAAAGCTACAGGTGGGCTGGCTTTGGGACACGATCATCGACATGAAGGAAAAGGACATGTTTCCACACTCCTTGAATCCCTTGCTAGGACACTGAACGCAAGAAGTGGCTCTCCTAACCTATGGGAATTGAAGTGGGAAGCTCTCAAGAACATCTGTCAGGAAAGGAGTAGAGTGGAATTTTGCACCATTGGGAAAAGTGTGAAAGTGTTTGTTTAGCCCTTGGGCAGGAATCGTTTTGAGCAAGTGTGTTGCGAACTGGCTTGTGTTCCCCCCAGTACCTGTGCTCAGCTTCTAAACCCCCGTGTGCATCCCTTGGGGGCAGGCTAAGGCCAACGCATCCCCTTGGCCGGCAAGTCATTTCCATTCTGAGCACCTTTCTACGTGAGCCTCTCAGAGGTGTTTCTGGAGGTGTGTAAACAGACATCCTGGAGAAAGGTGTGCATTGTTCCCGCTGGGGATTGCGAGTGACCACGCCCTCAGGCCCTAAATCCGATCAGAAGCTTGCAGCGCATTGGTGGATTTCGTGCCCCCGGGGGTTGGGATGGGGGCGGAGTGGGTGGTGAGCCATCAAAGGGCTGGTGGGACTGGCCCAGGCTGTCACTTGCAGACCGGCCATGTCCGGGAAGGAGGCATCCCTGCTGCAGCTGGAGCTCCGAGATGGACACTCTCGACACTCTCGTGGGCCTCGTTTGCAGAGACATGGAGGCTGCTTCTCTCGACTTGGGAGGTGAGCCTCCAGCTCAGTTCCACGTCTTTCCCAAACTCCACTCTTCCCGGCCAAGTGCCGCTGCTGTGGATGCCCGCCGGGGACCCTCTCGGCAGGAGGAACCGTGCCCGCCGGCCCAGACCGTTGGGCGCTGCCAGCGTGGTGACTTGGCGCGTGTGTCAGCAGGGCTGGCTCCCGCCCAGACACGTCTCCTGAGTTGGAGGAGACCGTCTGTGGTCGGGGCTGGGCTTTGCAATATGGGGAACACCTGCTACTTGAATGCAGCCCTGCAGTGTCTGACCCACACACCACCCCTGGCCAGCTGGCTGCTGTCCCAGCAGCACTCGACGATCTGTCCAACCCAGACCTTCTGCATGCTGTGTGCTATGCAAGCCCACATCACGCGAGCCCTCCTTCATCCTGGCGAGGTGATCCGGCCCCGCCAGGACCTGCTCACTAGCTTCCACAGGCACGAGCAGGAAGATTCCCACGAGTTTCTGATGTTCACGCTGGATGCCATGCAGCAAGCGTGCTTGCGTGCCTGTGAGCTGTTGGGCTGTCCCTCCAACGACACCACCCTCATCCGTCAGATCTTTGGTGGGTCCTGGCGATCTCAGGTCCAGTGTCTCCACTGCCTTGGGGTTTCAGACACGTTCGACCCTTATCTGGACATCACCCTGGATATCACGGCAGCTCAGAGTGTGGACCAAGCTTTGAAAGAGCTGGTGAAGCCCGAGAAGCTGGACGGTGAAAATGCCTATCGTTGCAGTGTTTGTCTCCAGAAGGTGCCTGCCACCAAGAGGTTGACTCTGCACAGCGCCTCCAAGGTCCTGATCCTTGTGCTGAAACGCTTCACACAGATCGCCGGCGACAAAATGGCTCAGAAAGTGCACTATCCCCAGTGCCTCGACTTGCAACCCTACATGTCCGAGCAGACGGCAGGCCCACTGGATTATGTGCTCTATGCAGTGCTGGTGCACTCCGGGTGGAGCTGTCACCGAGGACACTACTTTTGTTATGTCCAAGCTGGCAACGGCCAGTGGTATCACATGGACGATGCCAAGGTTACCGCCTGTGACGTGACGTCTGCCCTGAGCCAAAGCGCCTATGTCCTCTTTTATGCCCAGAAGAGTGCCTTGGAAGGAGACGGTGGGCCAGTGGCACCGGGAGGGGCACCGACGTCCCTGGGGGCTGACCCCACAGGCACTGTCGTGGCCCACAGGGGACTGGAAAGAGATGCCAGCATCAGAGCTCCTGGGTCGGAGGAGCCCCTGGAGGAAACAGGCGTTCAAGCAATCAGCTTAGAGCAGTGGAGACGCCTCCAAGAACACGACCGACCTCGGCCTGAATGCAACCTCAGGAAGGTCGAGTCTGCCCTGCCTGCCAGTGCGGTCGTGATTCACCGGTCGAAATACGCAGCTGGCATGAACCCACAACTGCCTGAACCGGGGAACTACCAGCTCAACCATCCAACCAGGGACAGCCCACCTCAGGGGCCCATCAACATCAGCAACGTCCCTTGTCTCAGCGGGAGGGCCAAAACTACCAAGAAAAAGAACAAGAAGAAGCAGGGGGCTCTGGGTGCATTGCACTAGGCTCCGGTGCACATCCCTGCAGACACGCACACACACCCACGCACCAACCCACACACCCACCCGCTCACACACTTGCTGCCCAACCTACGCTCACCTAGAGGAAATCGGGTGTGCTACACGTGGGAATAATCTACCCTTGTGGAAGGACTGTTAGTCTGCAGTGTTCATGGGACGTGCTATTCACTTGGAACTTCTTACTACTGAGCTTTCAGGCGTGGCTCTCCACTGGCATGCTACTGGGGAGGGTGGGATTGATGACTGGGTCTAAGGACTGTCTCAGCACAATCCACGTCCACGGCACTGGAACAGTCCTTTGGGGATGGGGCGTCTGGTAGGTTTCCTTTGGTTTTAACCCTCCCCTCCCCACCCCCAACCCCTTCATTTGCTGCACTATTGGCTTCTTGTGAAGGACGCAGCCTGGAGGCTCCTCAGAAAGCCTCACGCCCACCCAGGTGAGGAGGAAACCTCCTGAGCCCTTCAGAGGGTCCATGACCCTCTCCTGCCTGCTGGGGTCTCCCCGTCCTGGTCCAGTCAACTGGGGATGACCCCAGCCTCCCAGGTCACCAGCCCCCACACCCCATCCCGCTGCGCATAGCTCAGCACAGCACAGACAAATACGAATATTCCCAAGACCTGGTGCAGGATTCCATGGGAGCCGGGCAAGCAGGCTCTAAGGGTGGCTGTCAATCGGAGGCCTTGTGCAAATGCCTGAAAGGAATGACCCGGCCACCCATTCATCACTTGCCCTGGAGACTTCACAAGGATACTTCTCCAAAGACACCTGGGGCTGGATTTCATTTGAAAGGGATATGTTGGAGACTCTCCAAATGCCAACCAGGAGAAACGATGCAAACCACCCACCCCCGCAGCAACACCAGCAACAACGCCAAAACCCCAACAGCAAGAGACAGACTCGGTACATCTTCTGACAGACCCGCACAGGTGAGAGTGGGATGTCAGGTACTATGGGGACCAGTGTGACAGAGGGGTCTCCACGGTGGGGAGGAGGATCCCTGCGGCAAGTGGGAGCTTGAACACGTCCTCAATTTTCCCTCTAAAGCTGACAGCGATTGCCACTGGTTCACTGATTGCAGGTGCCTGCGAGGACCACAGTGTCTTCTGGCCACAGCACAGCAAGCGCACGAGTGAGCCAGCGGAGCGAGTGAGGGGGTGAGTGCAGGAGCTGTCCCACGAAGGGCAGAGGTGGGGCTCTGTTTCCCTAGCCCTTGGGTCGAATCGTGGGAGGGCGAACCCAGAGGACCTGGGGGGATCGTCAAAGCCCAGGATCCTTCCCCAAGACCGAAGGAAGGAACATAGACATTGGTGAGGAAGGGTTAGGGGGAGGGGGAGTGGACTGTGACCTGGAGGTGCTGTCTCTCCACCTCTGCACCAGGTGCATGGCCATCTCCAGGCAAGGAGAGGCAACCGGAGGAGAAGCCACCAAGAGATCCGTATCCTCTGCAGGTCCACATGGAGGAAGGGGCTCGTTCTACCCTTTGAGAGTCCCTGAGCGGCATAGAACGGGGCACCTCTGGGAACGTGGGCCAAAACAACTGCATCATGCCTGGGAAAGCCTGGGACAACCCCCTGGAGTGGGCCAGTGGCTCCAGGTGAAGGAAGGGGCATTCTTGGCCGAGTTCACAGCACGTCAGTGCTCCCGCTCCCCCTCCTCCCGCCCCTCCCCCTCCCCCTCATCCCTTTATCCCCTGAAGCAAACACTGACTAACACTGGGGCCCAATCAGATTCTCCCTCATGGGGACACAGCCTTGAGGCACATCCACTTACCATGGTTTGTCTTGTAAGTGAGGAAAGCCAAGGTGGAATGCCGAGGACCCCAATCCCCAGGGCGACTCTGCGGGAGATGCCACAGCGCCCGTGTGGGGAGGAGGGGGTGGACAGAATCGGGGAGCCCTTGCTCAGGCCTGCCCAGTGCCTCATCCCCACCCCACACCCCACGCACCGTCCCTCCACGCCCAGCCATCTTCCAGGCCAGCCCCTAGCATGGTGTTCACTCCACTGGAGAATGGATGGTGGAGATCGTGGTTCCGAAGAGCTCCCTGCCTCTAGGATGCCTTTGAGCACGTGGAGTGGAGTGAGAAGCTCCCAGGGTAGCTCCGACCTGGGTTTCAGCCTCGGGGGACCTGGAAGGGGCTCTTAGACTGAGGGTGAAACCGCGAGGGGCAGGCCGTGTCTGACGGACCAGGCTTCCCTCAGACATCCTCAGGCACCTGCACCGTGGAAGGAGCCCTGTGGAGCCCCGCGAGACAGACACCCCGACACCACCTCTGCTAATGATGGGCGTGTCTGGGCCATGGGAAATGGATCAAACGAACCTGGCACAGGACAGTGTTTGGATGCAGTCTACTTGGTAATAAACTGAGTGAAATCATTGGCATGAGTGTTTAATTCGAGAAATGAAGACCTATGAAATTCATCGCGGGGTTGGGGGGGCAGGGCTGTGTATCTCTGGAGAGGTGCCCTGTCTTGTCTGGGCGGAAGTGCACTCCAGAAAGCCGGAAGTGTCGTTCTTCAACACCAATGGAAAGCTGTGTTTCTAGAAGGGGTTTTCCTTTGACTCAAGCCACCAAGAGGGACGGTATTGCATGGGTGTTTTGGTGTGTAATCACCGCTGGTCCACGGGATAGGATGATTATTCTCAGTTTCATGTCTGAAGTTCATCCCCCTGGTACCGAGGGCAAACGAGGGTGCCTGTGGCTTCTGAGAAGGGCAGTCCCTTGGATGTCCAGGGCCCCACGCTCAGGAAAGAGGGTTCTGCCAGGTCGGATGGGCCCAGTGATGGGGACGCTGGTCCCCACACTTCCCTCCAGTAGCGCTAGGAGAAAGAGCAAGCAGAGCACAGCCTATGCCTTGGTGCCAGCCAGGCCCATCTCAACCCAGGACCGCTTGCTCCCAGGGGGGTGGCCGCTGCATCTCCGACAGATCCCACTGGGTGCTGAGCCTTCCCTCGCAAAGACAAGAAGGGAGAAGGCAGTGGGTTTGGAGCGAGGCAGTATCTGAGCACCGAAGAGCCTTCACTCCTTCCTAAAATGGGCACAGAGCATCTCCTGTGCTCTCTGAGGTGGGGTAGGGGGCACTGCATGCTGGCCACCATGCTGGGCACTGCAGTCCACGGAGCGCAGTGCATCCTCATGGAGACTTGAAGTGATCACAGTCGAGTCACACATGAGAGTGGAATGCGTACGGTTGTGGAGTTAGAGGATTTCTCAGCTGAGAATTCCTGATTCCCAGGGGGACAGCATTCCAGCAGCAGGGGAGAGAGCAGTTCATTGTATCTGGCGGCAGTTTGGTTCACTTCTCCTAAAGTGCCTGGACGTCCTGTGACATCAGACATTTGGCTTCTGTCTCCCATGTTCATCCTCAAAGGAGCATGCCACCTGAACCTTACAGAAGGTAACTCAACAACACTTCGAGCTCAGGCAAAGAAACCAAACGAACAAATGAAAAACCCTAACCTCCCCACGCCCACCCCCCCACCCCCAACACCAGAAACAACAAAGAAATCCAGAGCAGTGAAAAATGCAGTGAACAGAGCAAACCAAGTGCACAAAATGGATTTGAAAGATTCACAGAAAAGAATCCTGCAGACCTATTGGGAGACGTCTACGGAGAGGGGGAGGCACAAGTACAAACTCTTTGCAGTATGGTATTGGAAAAATGTAAGTTGTGTGTTTGGGTGGTGTTGGCATTGGCATCAGGGTGGTTGGGGGTTAGGGGGTGGGGGTAGGGGTGGCGTGGTGAGCCTCTGTAGGAAAGGGAGGCATTCATACTATAACGTTGTACAAAGAAACCTGCCGACTAGTATTCCAATGATGCCTAAGTAGGAATGTGAAACTCAACGTTCATTTATAAAATCAAAGGTCCTCCCTGCACTGACGGAAGACCCTTCCCTAACGTCGTTGGGGACAGCGAAACCACCTGACTTGCAGCTCTGCCCCTCCTATCTGTCAGTAGGTTCTCATCCAGGTGGTCCCAGGACAGACACACTCCACTGGACCACGTGCAGCTTCGAAGGGGGCTGGGCGGGCTTGGGGGCAGGGTCCGTGGGGGAACTCTCCTCTCCTAGCTGACTCTTCCACTGCCTCAAGATCACATGACCTCGAGGAGTCTCACCCAAGGAACCTTACGTATCACCTTTCTCCTTTCCCTCCCCACGCCCCCACCCCCTGCACCTAAGGTTCGACCAGCACGTTGTGATTGAGCGTCCTCGTGCATTTCCCACTGAGCCGCACAGCTGTGTCTAGTCTATCTGGGGACAGAACCGAGAATCGTTTTTGACAGATGGCTATTTACATATGCCCCCACCAAGATCCCATAGAGAGTGAAAGAAAGACCAATGATTGCCCCCACGAACACAAACAATCATGCCCTGGATAAAGAAGAGGTGACGTGCCCCACAGGGCGGGCTGTGGAGCAGGGTCAGTCGGGGACCTTCCCTCTCCTAGCTGAATCTCTGACTGCCTCAAGGTCACATGACCTCAGGGAGTCTCACCCAAGGAACTTTATCTATCACTTTTTTTTTTCCACACCCTACATCAAAGGGTCAACCGGCACCTTTGCATCCTCAGGCATTTTTGACTGAGCCGGACAGCTGTGTCTAGTTTCTTCGGGGCGGGAAGCAAAGAATCATTTCTCACCGATGCCTATATACATATGCCCCCACCATCATCTCCACAGAGAGGGAAAGGAAGTATAAATATGTCCCCCACAAACACAAACAAGCATGCCCCGGATTAAGAAGATGTAAGACGCCCCCCACTCCACACACCACCTCAGCCACCCCCTCCCCCCCCGGCCGTTTCCAAAACAGACAGCGGAAGACTGCTCAGCCCACCACCCCTCCCCCAAGAAAGAGGAAGGGAATCATGCGTTTGGAGCAATGACGATGGACTTGGGGGGAGGGGGGCTGGGGGGCTGGGGGCGGGAGGGCGTGATGCTGTGAGAAAGACGTCTGACAGAAAGACAAATACCGCACGACAGCGCTTCTATGTAGAATGCAAACCATGACAGCGATGTAGTGGATATATTCGCAACACAGGACAAACTGCTGGGTTACCAGTGGGCAGACGGAAGGCGAGGGGTGTAAGAGGCACACACTTATCAGGTGTGAGATCAGCTAAAAGAATGTCCTGTATGACACCGGGACCTAGAGCCAATACTTTCTAGGAAGCATCAAGGAAATGTAAGCTTTGAGGAATTGTCAATCACTAGACTGTACACCTTCCATAATATTGTAGAGCAAGCATCATTTCAATGAAAGAACAAAACCAAAGAGAACACAACAAAACAACAAAAACCAAAAGGTGGTGGTGGAGGGGGTGGGGGTGGGGAGGGGGGTGGGGAGAAAACAGAAGAGATGAATACAAAATCAAAGCTACAGGTGGGCTGGCTTTGGGACACGATCATCGACATGAAGGAAAAGGACATGTTTCCACACTCCTTGAATCCCTTGCTAGGACACTGAACGCAAGAAGTGGCTCTCCTAACCTATGGGAATTGAAGTGGGAAGCTCTCAAGAACATCTGTCAGGAAAGGAGTAGAGTGGAATTTTGCACCATTGGGAAAAGTGTGAAAGTGTTTGTTTAGCCCTTGGGCAGGAATCGTTTTGAGCAAGTGTGTTGCGAACTGGCTTGTGTTCCCCCCAGTACCTGTGCTCAGCTTCTAAACCCCCGTGTGCATCCCTTGGGGGCAGGCTAAGGCCAACGCATCCCCTTGGCCGGCAAGTCATTTCCATTCTGAGCACCTTTCTACGTGAGCCTCTCAGAGGTGTTTCTGGAGGTGTGTAAACAGACATCCTGGAGAAAGGTGTGCATTGTTCCCGCTGGGGATTGCGAGTGACCACGCCCTCAGGCCCTAAATCCGATCAGAAGCTTGCAGCACATTGGTGGATTTCGTGCCCCCGGGGGTTGGGATGGGGGCGGAGTGGGTGGTGAGCCATCAAAGGGCTGGTGGGACTGGCCCAGGCTGTCACTTGCAGACCGGCCATGTCCGGGAAGGAGGCATCCCTGCTGCAGCTGGAGCTCCGAGATGGACACTCTCGACACTCTCGTGGGCCTCGTTTGCAGAGACATGGAGGCTGCTTCTCTCGACTTGGGAGGTGAGCCTCCAGCTCAGTTCCACGTCTTTCCCAAACTCCACTCTTCCCGGCCAAGTGCCGCTGCTGTGGATGCCCGCCGGGGACCCTCTCGGCAGGAGGAACCGTGCCCGCCGGCCCAGACCGTTGGGCGCTGCCAGCGTGGTGACTTGGCGCGTGTGTCAGCAGGGCTGGCTCCCGCCCAGACACGTCTCCTGAGTTGGAGGAGACCGTCTGTGGTCGGGGCTGGGCTTTGCAATATGGGGAACACCTGCTACTTGAATGCAGCCCTGCAGTGTCTGACCCACACACCACCCCTGGCCAGCTGGCTGCTGTCCCAGCAGCACTCGACGATCTGTCCAACCCAGACCTTCTGCATGCTGTGTGCTATGCAAGCCCACATCACGCGAGCCCTCCTTCATCCTGGCGAGGTGATCCGGCCCCGCCAGGACCTGCTCACTAGCTTCCACAGGCACGAGCAGGAAGATTCCCACGAGTTTCTGATGTTCACGCTGGATGCCATGCAGCAAGCGTGCTTGCGTGCCTGTGAGCTGTTGGGCTGTCCCTCCAACGACACCACCCTCATCCGTCAGATCTTTGGTGGGTCCTGGCTATCTCAGGTCCAGTGTCTCCACTGCCTTGGGGTTTCAGACACGTTCGACCCTTATCTGGACATCACCCTGGATATCACGGCAGCTCAGAGTGTGGACCAAGCTTTGAAAGAGCTGGTGAAGCCCGAGAAGCTGGACGGTGAAAATGCCTATCGTTGCAGTGTTTGTCTCCAGAAGGTGCCTGCCACCAAGAGGTTGACTCTGCACAGCGCCTCCAAGGTCCTGATCCTTGTGCTGAAATGCTTCACACAGATCGCCGGCGACAAAATGGCTCAGAAAGTGCACTATCCCCAGTGCCTCGACTTGCAACCCTACATGTCCGAGCAGACGGCAGGCCCACTGGATTATGTGCTCTATGCAGTGCTGGTGCACTCCGGGTGGAGCTGTCACCGAGGACACTACTTTTGTTATGTCCAAGCTGGCAACGGCCAGTGGTATCACATGGACGATGCCAAGGTTACCGCCTGTGACGTGACGTCTGCCCTGAGCCAAAGCGCCTATGTCCTCTTTTATGCCCAGAAGAGTGCCTTGGAAGGAGACGGTGGGCCAGTGGCACCGGGAGGGGCACCGACGTCCCTGGGGGCTGACCCCACAGGCACTGTCGTGGCCCACAGGGGACTGGAAAGAGATGCCAGCATCAGAGCTCCTGGGTTGGAGGAGCCCCTGGAGGAAACAGGCGTTCAAGCAATCAGCTTAGAGCAGTGGAGACGCCTCCAAGAACACGACCGACCTCGGCCTGAATTCAACCTCAGGAAGGTCGAGTCTGCCCTGCCTGCCGGTGCGGTCGTGATTCACCGGTCGAAATACGCAGCTGGCATGAACCCACAACTGCCTGAACCGGGGAACTACCAGCTCAACCATCCAACCAGGGACAGCCCACCTCAGGGGCCCATCAACATCAGCAACGTCCCTTGTCTCAGCGGGAGGGCCAAAACTACCAAGAAAAAGAACAAGAAGAAGCAGGGGGCTCTGGGTGCATTGCACTAGGCTCCGGTGCACATCCCTGCAGACACGCACACACACCCACGCACCAACCCACACACCCACCCGCTCACACACTTGCTGCCCAACCTACGCTCACCTAGAGGAAATCGGGTGTGCTACACGTGGGAATAATCTACCCTTGTGGAAGGACTGTTAGTCTGCAGTGTTCATGGGACGTGCTATTCACTTGGAACTTCTTACTACTGAGCTTTCAGGCGTGGCTCTCCACTGGCATGCTACTGGGGAGGGTGGGATTGATGACTGGGTCTAAGGACTGTCTCAGCACAATCCACGTCCACGGCACTGGAACAGTCCTTTGGGGATGGGGCGTCTGGTAGGTTTCCTTTGGTTTTAACCCTCCCCTCCCCACCCCCAACCCCTTCATTTGCTGCACTATTGGCTTCTTGTGAAGGACGCAGCCTGGAGGCTCCTCAGAAAGGCTCACGCCCACCCAGGTGAGGAGGAAACCTCCTGAGCCCTTCAGAGGGTCCATGACCCTCTCCTGCCTGCTGGGGTCTCCCCCTCCTGGTCCAGTCAACTGGGGATGACCCCAGCCTCCCAGGTCACCAGCCCCCACACCCCCTCCCGCTGCGCATAGCTCAGCACAGCACAGACAAATACGAATATTCCCAAGACCTGGTGCAGGATTCCATGGGAGCCGGGCAAGCAGGCTCTAAGGGTGGCTGTCAATCGGAGGCCTTGTGCAAATGCCTGAAAGGAATGACCCGGCCACCCATTCATCACTTGCCCTGGAGACTTCACAAGGATACTTCTCCAAAGACACCTGGGGCTGGATTTCATTTGAAAGGGATATGTTGGAGACTCTCCAAATGCCAACCAGGAGAAACGATGCAAACCACCCACCCCCGCAGCAACACCAGCAACAACGCCAAAACCCCAACAGCAAGAGACAGACTCGGTACATCTTCTGACAGACCCGCACAGGTGAGAGTGGGATGTCAGGTACTATGGGGACCAGTGTGACAGAGGGGTCTCCACGGTGGGGAGGAGGATCCCTGCGGCAAGTGGGAGCTTGAACACGTCCTCAATTTTCCCTCTAAAGCTGACAGCGATTGCCACTGGTTCACTGATTGCAGGTGCCTGCGAGGACCACAGTGTCTTCTGGCCACAGCACAGCAAGCGCACGAGTGAGCCAGCGGAGCGAGTGAGGGGGTGAGTGCAGGAGCTGTCCCACGAAGGGCAGAGGTGGGGCTCTGTTTCCCTAGCCCTTGGGTCGAATCGTGGGAGGGCGAACCCAGAGGACCTGGGGGGATCGTCAAAGCCCAGGATCCTTCCCCAAGACCGAAGGAAGGAACATAGACATTGGTGAGGAAGGGTTAGGGGGAGGGGGAGTGGACTGTGACCTGGAGGTGCTGTCTCTCCACCTCTGCACCAGGTGCATGGCCATCTCCAGGCAAGGAGAGGCAACCGGAGGAGAAGCCACCAAGAGATCCGTATCCTCTGCAGGTCCACATGGAGGAAGGGGCTCGTTCTACCCTTTGAGAGTCCCTGAGCGGCATAGAACGGGGCACCTCTGGGAACGTGGGCCAAAACAACTGCATCATGCCTGGGAAAGCCTGGGACAACCCCCTGGAGTGGGCCAGTGGCTCCAGGTGAAGGAAGGGGCATTCTTGGCCGAGTTCACAGCACGTCAGTGCTCCCGCTCCCCCTCCTCCCGCCCCTCCCCCTCCCCCTCATCCCTTTATCCCCTGAAGCAAACACTGACTAACACTGGGGCCCAATCAGATTCTCCCTCGTGGGGACACAGCCTTGAGGCACATCCACTTACCATGGTTTGTCTTGTAAGTGAGGAAAGCCAAGGTGGAATGCCGAGTACCCCAATCCCCAGGGCGACTCTGCGGGAGACGCCACAGAGCCCGTGTGGGGAGGAGGGGGTGGACAGAATCGGGGAGCCCTTGCTCAGGCCTGCCCAGTGCCTCATCCCCACCCCACACCCCACGCACCGTCCCTCCACGCCCAGCCAACTTCCAGGCCAGCCCCTAGCATGGTGTTCACTCCACTGGAGAATGGATGGTGGAGATCGTGGTTCCAAAGAGCTCCCTGCCTCTAGGATGCCTTTGAGCACGTGGAGTGGAGTGAGAAGCTCCCAGGGTAGCTCCGACCTGGGTTTCAGCCTCGGGGGACCTGGAAGGGGCTCTTGGACTGAGGGTGAAACCGCGAGGGGCAGGCCGTGTCTGACGGACCAGGCTTCCCTCAGACATCCTCAGGCACCTGCACCGTGGAAGGAGCCCTGTGGAGCCCCGCGAGACAGACACCCCGACACCACCTCTGCTAATGATGGGCGTGTCTGGGCCATGGGAAATGGATCAAACGAACCTGGCACGGGACAGGGTTTGGATGCAGTCTACTTGGTAATAAACTGAGTGAAATCATTGGCATGAGTGTTTAATTCGAGAAATGAAGACCTATGAAATTCATCGCGGGGTTGGGGGGGCAGGGCTGTGTATCTCTGGAGAGGTGCCCTGTCTTGTCTGGGCGGAAGTGCACTCCAGAAAGCCGGAAGTGTCGTTCTTCAACACCAATGGAAAGCTGTGTTTCTAGAAGGGGTTTTCCTTTGACTCAAGCCACCAAGAGGGACGGTATTGCATGGGTGTTTTGGTGTGTAATCACCGCTGGTCCACGGGATAGGATGATTATTCTCAGTTTCATGTCTGAAGTTCATCCCCCTGGTACCGAGGGCAAACGAGGGTGCCTGTGGCTTCTGAGAAGGGCAGTCCCTTGGATGTCCAGGGCCCCACGCTCAGGAAAGAGGGTTCTGCCAGGTCGGATGGGCCCAGTGATGGGGACGCTGGTCCCCACACTTCCCTCCAGTAGCGCTAGGAGAAAGAGCAAGCAGAGCACAGCCTATGCCTTGGTGCCAGCCAGGCCCATCTCAACCCAGGACCGCTTGCTCCCAGGGGGGTGGCCGCTGCATCTCTGACAGATCCCACTGGGTGCTGAGCCTTCCCTCGCAAAGACAAGAAGGGAGAAGGCAGTGGGTTTGGAGCGAGGCAGTATCTGAGCACCGAAGAGCCTTCACTCCTTCCTAAAATGGGCACAGAGCATCTCCTGTGCTCTCTGAGGTGGGGTAGGGGGCACTGCATGCTGGCCACCATGCTGGGCACTGCAGTCCACGGAGCGCAGTGCATCCTCATGGAGACTTGAAGTGATCACAGTCGAGTCACACATGAGAGTGGAATGCGTACGGTTGTGGAGTTAGAGGATTTCTCAGCTGAGAATTCCTGATTCCCAGGGGGACAGCATTCCAGCAGCAGGGGAGAGAGCAGTTCATTGTATCTGGCGGCAGTTTGGTTCACTTCTCCTAAAGTGCCTGGACGTCCTGTGACATCAGACATTTGGCTTCTGTCTCCCATGTTCATCCTCAAAGGAGCATGCCACCTGAACCTTACAGAAGGTAACTCAACAACACTTCGAGCTCAGGCAAAGAAACCAAACGAACAAATGAAAAACCCTAACCTCCCCACGCCCACCCCCCCACCCCCAACACCAGAAACAACAAAGAAATCCAGAGCAGTGAAAAATGCAGTGAACAGAGCAAACCAAGTGCACAAAATGGATTTGAAAGATTCACAGAAAAGAATCCTGCAGACCTATTGGGAGACGTCTACGGAGAGGGGGAGGCACAAGTACAAACTCTTTGCAGTATGGTATTGGAAAAATGTAAGTTGTGTGTTTGGGTGGTGTTGGCATTGGCATCAGGGTGGTTGGGGGTTAGGGGGTGGGGGTAGGGGTGGCGTGGTGAGCCTCTGTAGGAAAGGGAGGCATTCATACTATAACGTTGTACAAAGAAACCTGCCGACTAGTATTCCAATGATGCCTAAGTAGGAATGTGAAACTCAACGTTCATTTATAAAATCAAAGGTCCTCCCTGCACTGACGGAAGACCCTTCCCTAACGTCGTTGGGGACAGCGAAACCACCTGACTTGCAGCTCTGCCCCTCCTATCTGTCAGTAGGTTCTCATCCAGGTGGTCCCAGGACAGACACACTCCACTGGACCACGTGCAGCTTCGAAGGGGGCTGGGCGGGCTTGGGGGCAGGGTCCGTGGGGGAACTCTCCTCTCCTAGCTGACTCTTCCACTGCCTCAAGATCACATGACCTCGAGGAGTCTCACCCAAGGAACCTTACGTATCACCTTTCTCCTTTCCCTCCCCACGCCCCCACCCCCTGCACCTAAGGTTCGACCAGCACGTTGTGATTGAGCGTCCTCGTGCATTTCCCACTGAGCCGCACAGCTGTGTCTAGTCTATCTGGGGACAGAACCGAGAATCGTTTTTGACAGATGGCTATTTACATATGCCCCCACCAAGATCCCATAGAGAGGGAAAGAAAGACCAATGATTGCCCCCACGAACACAAACAATCATGCCCTGGATAAAGAAGAGGTGACGTGCCCCACAGGGCGGGCTGTGGAGCAGGGTCAGTCGGGGACCTTCCCTCTCCTAGCTGAATCTCTGACTGCCTCAAGGTCACATGACCTCAGGGAGTCTCACCCAAGGAACTTTATCTATCACTTTTTTTTTTCCACACCCTACATCAAAGGGTCAACCGGCACCTTTGCATCCTCAGGCATTTTTGACTGAGCCGGACAGCTGTGTCTAGTTTCTTCGGGGAGGGAAGCAAAGAATCATTTCTCACCGATGCCTATATACATATGCCCCCACCATCATCTCCACAGAGAGGGAAAGGAAGTATAAATATGTCCCCCACAAACACAAACAAGCATGCCCCGGATTAAGAAGATGTAAGACGCCCCCCACTCCACACACCACCTCAGCCACCCCCTCCCCCCCCGGCCGTTTCCAAAACAGACAGCGGAAGACTGCTCAGCCCACCACCCCTCCCCCAAGAAAGAGGAAGGGAATCATGCGTTTGGAGCAATGACGATGGACTTGGGGGGAGGGGGGCTGGGGGGCTGGGGGCGGGAGGGCGTGATGCTGTGAGAAAGACGTCTGACAGAAAGACAAATACCGCACGACAGCGCTTCTATGTAGAATGCAAACCATGACAGCGATGTAGTGGATATATTCGCAACACAGGACAAACTGCTGGGTTACCAGTGGGCAGACGGAAGGCGAGGGGTGTAAGAGGCACACACTTATCAGGTGTGAGATCAGCTAAAAGAATGTCCTGTATGACACCGGGACCTAGAGCCAATACTTTCTAGGAAGCATCAAGGAAATGTAAGCTTTGAGGAATTGTCAATCACTAGACTGTACACCTTCCATAATATTGTAGAGCAAGCATCATTTCAATGAAAGAACAAAACCAAAGAGAACACAACAAAACACCAAAAACCAAAAGGTGGTGGTGGAGGGGGTGGGGGTGGGGAGGGGGGTGGGGAGAAAACAGAAGAGATGAATACAAAATCAAAGCTACAGGTGGGCTGGCTTTGGGACACGATCATCGACATGAAGGAAAAGGACATGTTTCCACACTCCTTGAATCCCTTGCTAGGACACTGAACGCAAGAAGTGGCTCTCCTAACCTATGGGAATTGAAGTGGGAAGCTCTCAAGAACATCTGTCAGGAAAGGAGTAGAGTGGAATTTTGCACCATTGGGAAAAGTGTGAAAGTGTTTGTTTAGCCCTTGGGCAGGAATCGTTTTGAGCAAGTGTGTTGCGAACTGGCTTGTGTTCCCCCCAGTACCTGTGCTCAGCTTCTAAACCCCCGTGTGCATCCCTTGGGGGCAGGCTAAGGCCAACGCATCCCCTTGGCCGGCAAGTCATTTCCATTCTGAGCACCTTTCTACGTGAGCCTCTCAGAGGTGTTTCTGGAGGTGTGTAAACAGACATCCTGGAGAAAGGTGTGCATTGTTCCCGCTGGGGATTGCGAGTGACCACGCCCTCAGGCCCTAAATCCGATCAGAAGCTTGCAGCACATTGGTGGATTTCGTGCCCCCGGGGGTTGGGATGGGGGCGGAGTGGGTGGTGAGCCATCAAAGGGCTGGTGGGACTGGCCCAGGCTGTCACTTGCAGACCGGCCATGTCCGGGAAGGAGGCATCCCTGCTGCAGCTGGAGCTCCGAGATGGACACTCTCGACACTCTCGTGGGCCTCGTTTGCAGAGACATGGAGGCTGCTTCTCTCGACTTGGGAGGTGAGCCTCCAGCTCAGTTCCACGTCTTTCCCAAACTCCACTCTTCCCGGCCAAGTGCCGCTGCTGTGGATGCCCGCCGGGGACCCTCTCGGCAGGAGGAACCGTGCCCGCCGGCCCAGACCGTTGGGCGCTGCCAGCGTGGTGACTTGGCGCGTGTGTCAGCAGGGCTGGCTCCCGCCCAGACACGTCTCCTGAGTTGGAGGAGACCGTCTGTGGTCGGGGCTGGGCTTTGCAATATGGGGAACACCTGCTACTTGAATGCAGCCCTGCAGTGTCTGACCCACACACCACCCCTGGCCAGCTGGCTGCTGTCCCAGCAGCACTCGACGATCTGTCCAACCCAGACCTTCTGCATGCTGTGTGCTATGCAAGCCCACATCACGCGAGCCCTCCTTCATCCTGGCGAGGTGATCCGGCCCCGCCAGGACCTGCTCACTAGCTTCCACAGGCACGAGCAGGAAGATTCCCACGAGTTTCTGATGTTCACGCTGGATGCCATGCAGCAAGCGTGCTTGCGTGCCTGTGAGCTGTTGGGCTGTCCCTCCAACGACACCACCCTCATCCGTCAGATCTTTGGTGGGTCCTGGCGATCTCAGGTCCAGTGTCTCCACTGCCTTGGGGTTTCAGACACGTTCGACCCTTATCTGGACATCACCCTGGATATCACGGCAGCTCAGAGTGTGGACCAAGCTTTGAAAGAGCTGGTGAAGCCCGAGAAGCTGGACGGTGAAAATGCCTATCGTTGCAGTGTTTGTCTCCAGAAGGTGCCTGCCACCAAGAGGTTGACTCTGCACAGCGCCTCCAAGGTCCTGATCCTTGTGCTGAAATGCTTCACACAGATCGCCGGCGACAAAATGGCTCAGAAAGTGCACTATCCCCAGTGCCTCGACTTGCAACCCTACATGTCCGAGCAGACGGCAGGCCCACTGGATTATGTGCTCTATGCAGTGCTGGTGCACTCCGGGTGGAGCTGTCACCGAGGACACTACTTTTGTTATGTCCAAGCTGGCAACGGCCAGTGGTATCACATGGACGATGCCAAGGTTACCGCCTGTGACGTGACGTCTGCCCTGAGCCAAAGCGCCTATGTCCTCTTTTATGCCCAGAAGAGTGCCTTGGAAGGAGACGGTGGGCCAGTGGCACCGGGAGGGGCACCGACGTCCCTGGGGGCTGACCCCACAGGCACTGTCGTGGCCCACAGGGGACTGGAAAGAGATGCCAGCATCAGAGCTCCTGGGTTGGAGGAGCCCCTGGAGGAAACAGGCGTTCAAGCAATCAGCTTAGAGCAGTGGAGACGCCTCCAAGAACACGACCGACCTCGGCCTGAATTCAACCTCAGGAAGGTCGAGTCTGCCCTGCCTGCCGGTGCGGTCGTGATTCACCGGTCGAAATACGCAGCTGGCATGAACCCACAACTGCCTGAACCGGGGAACTACCAGCTCAACCATCCAACCAGGGACAGCCCACCTCAGGGGCCCATCAACATCAGCAACGTCCCTTGTCTCAGCGGGAGGGCCAAAACTACCAAGAAAAAGAACAAGAAGAAGCAGGGGGCTCTGGGTGCATTGCACTAGGCTCCGGTGCACATCCCTGCAGACACGCACACACACCCACGCACCAACCCACACACCCACCCGCTCACACACTTGCTGCCCAACCTACGCTCACCTAGAGGAAATCGGGTGTGCTACACGTGGGAATAATCTACCCTTGTGGAAGGACTGTTAGTCTGCAGTGTTCATGGGACGTGCTATTCACTTGGAACTTCTTACTACTGAGCTTTCAGGCGTGGCTCTCCACTGGCATGCTACTGGGGAGGGTGGGATTGATGACTGGGTCTAAGGACTGTCTCAGCACAATCCACGTCCACGGCACTGGAACAGTCCTTTGGGGATGGGGCGTCTGGTAGGTTTCCTTTGGTTTTAACCCTCCCCTCCCCACCCCCAACCCCTTCATTTGCTGCACTATTGGCTTCTTGTGAAGGACGCAGCCTGGAGGCTCCTCAGAAAGGCTCACGCCCACCCAGGTGAGGAGGAAACCTCCTGAGCCCTTCAGAGGGTCCATGACCCTCTCCTGCCTGCTGGGGTCTCCCCCTCCTGGTCCAGTCAACTGGGGATGACCCCAGCCTCCCAGGTCACCAGCCCCCACACCCCCTCCCGCTGCGCATAGCTCAGCACAGCACAGACAAATACGAATATTCCCAAGACCTGGTGCAGGATTCCATGGGAGCCGGGCAAGCAGGCTCTAAGGGTGGCTGTCAATCGGAGGCCTTGTGCAAATGCCTGAAAGGAATGACCCGGCCACCCATTCATCACTTGCCCTGGAGACTTCACAAGGATACTTCTCCAAAGACACCTGGGGCTGGATTTCATTTGAAAGGGATATGTTGGAGACTCTCCAAATGCCAACCAGGAGAAACGATGCAAACCACCCACCCCCGCAGCAACACCAGCAACAACGCCAAAACCCCAACAGCAAGAGACAGACTCGGTACATCTTCTGACAGACCCGCACAGGTGAGAGTGGGATGTCAGGTACTATGGGGACCAGTGTGACAGAGGGGTCTCCACGGTGGGGAGGAGGATCCCTGCGGCAAGTGGGAGCTTGAACACGTCCTCAATTTTCCCTCTAAAGCTGACAGCGATTGCCACTGGTTCACTGATTGCAGGTGCCTGCGAGGACCACAGTGTCTTCTGGCCACAGCACAGCAAGCGCACGAGTGAGCCAGCGGAGCGAGTGAGGGGGTGAGTGCAGGAGCTGTCCCACGAAGGGCAGAGGTGGGGCTCTGTTTCCCTAGCCCTTGGGTCGAATCGTGGGAGGGCGAACCCAGAGGACCTGGGGGGATCGTCAAAGCCCAGGATCCTTCCCCAAGACCGAAGGAAGGAACATAGACATTGGTGAGGAAGGGTTAGGGGGAGGGGGAGTGGACTGTGACCTGGAGGTGCTGTCTCTCCACCTCTGCACCAGGTGCATGGCCATCTCCAGGCAAGGAGAGGCAACCGGAGGAGAAGCCACCAAGAGATCCGTATCCTCTGCAGGTCCACATGGAGGAAGGGGCTCGTTCTACCCTTTGAGAGTCCCTGAGCGGCATAGAACGGGGCACCTCTGGGAACGTGGGCCAAAACAACTGCATCATGCCTGGGAAAGCCTGGGACAACCCCCTGGAGTGGGCCAGTGGCTCCAGGTGAAGGAAGGGGCATTCTTGGCCGAGTTCACAGCACGTCAGTGCTCCCGCTCCCCCTCCTCCCGCCCCTCCCCCTCCCCCTCATCCCTTTATCCCCTGAAGCAAACACTGACTAACACTGGGGCCCAATCAGATTCTCCCTCGTGGGGACACAGCCTTGAGGCACATCCACTTACCATGGTTTGTCTTGTAAGTGAGGAAAGCCAAGGTGGAATGCCGAGTACCCCAATCCCCAGGGCGACTCTGCGGGAGACGCCACAGAGCCCGTGTGGGGAGGAGGGGGTGGACAGAATCGGGGAGCCCTTGCTCAGGCCTGCCCAGTGCCTCATCCCCACCCCACACCCCACGCACCGTCCCTCCACGCCCAGCCAACTTCCAGGCCAGCCCCTAGCATGGTGTTCACTCCACTGGAGAATGGATGGTGGAGATCGTGGTTCCAAAGAGCTCCCTGCCTCTAGGATGCCTTTGAGCACGTGGAGTGGAGTGAGAAGCTCCCAGGGTAGCTCCGACCTGGGTTTCAGCCTCGGGGGACCTGGAAGGGGCTCTTGGACTGAGGGTGAAACCGCGAGGGGCAGGCCGTGTCTGACGGACCAGGCTTCCCTCAGACATCCTCAGGCACCTGCACCGTGGAAGGAGCCCTGTGGAGCCCCGCGAGACAGACACCCCGACACCACCTCTGCTAATGATGGGCGTGTCTGGGCCATGGGAAATGGATCAAACGAACCTGGCACGGGACAGGGTTTGGATGCAGTCTACTTGGTAATAAACTGAGTGAAATCATTGGCATGAGTGTTTAATTCGAGAAATGAAGACCTATGAAATTCATCGCGGGGTTGGGGGGGCAGGGCTGTGTATCTCTGGAGAGGTGCCCTGTCTTGTCTGGGCGGAAGTGCACTCCAGAAAGCCGGAAGTGTCGTTCTTCAACACCAATGGAAAGCTGTGTTTCTAGAAGGGGTTTTCCTTTGACTCAAGCCACCAAGAGGGACGGTATTGCATGGGTGTTTTGGTGTGTAATCACCGCTGGTCCACGGGATAGGATGATTATTCTCAGTTTCATGTCTGAAGTTCATCCCCCTGGTACCGAGGGCAAACGAGGGTGCCTGTGGCTTCTGAGAAGGGCAGTCCCTTGGATGTCCAGGGCCCCACGCTCAGGAAAGAGGGTTCTGCCAGGTCGGATGGGCCCAGTGATGGGGACGCTGGTCCCCACACTTCCCTCCAGTAGCGCTAGGAGAAAGAGCAAGCAGAGCACAGCCTATGCCTTGGTGCCAGCCAGGCCCATCTCAACCCAGGACCGCTTGCTCCCAGGGGGGTGGCCGCTGCATCTCCGACAGATCCCACTGGGTGCTGAGCCTTCCCTCGCAAAGACAAGAAGGGAGAAGGCAGTGGGTTTGGAGCGAGGCAGTATCTGAGCACCGAAGAGCCTTCACTCCTTCCTAAAATGGGCACAGAGCATCTCCTGTGCTCTCTGAGGTGGGGTAGGGGGCACTGCATGCTGGCCACCATGCTGGGCACTGCAGTCCACGGAGCGCAGTGCATCCTCATGGAGACTTGAAGTGATCACAGTCGAGTCACACATGAGAGTGGAATGCGTACGGTTGTGGAGTTAGAGGATTTCTCAGCTGAGAATTCCTGATTCCCAGGGGGACAGCATTCCAGCAGCAGGGGAGAGAGCAGTTCATTGTATCTGGCGGCAGTTTGGTTCACTTCTCCTAAAGTGCCTGGACGTCCTGTGACATCAGACATTTGGCTTCTGTCTCCCATGTTCATCCTCAAAGGAGCATGCCACCTGAACCTTACAGAAGGTAACTCAACAACACTTCGAGCTCAGGCAAAGAAACCAAACGAACAAATGAAAAACCCTAACCTCCCCACGCCCACCCCCCCACCCCCAACACCAGAAACAACAAAGAAATCCAGAGCAGTGAAAAATGCAGTGAACAGAGCAAACCAAGTGCACAAAATGGATTTGAAAGATTCACAGAAAAGAATCCTGCAGACCTATTGGGAGACGTCTACGGAGAGGGGGAGGCACAAGTACAAACTCTTTGCAGTATGGTATTGGAAAAATGTAAGTTGTGTGTTTGGGTGGTGTTGGCATTGGCATCAGGGTGGTTGGGGGTTAGGGGGTGGGGGTAGGGGTGGCGTGGTGGGCCTCTGTAGGAAAGGGAGGCATTCATACTATAACGTTGTACAAAGAAACCTGCCGACTAGTATTCCAATGATGCCTAAGTAGGAATGTGAAACTCAACGTTCATTTATAAAATCAAAGGTCCTCCCTGCACTGACGGAAGACCCTTCCCTAACGTCGTTGGGGACAGTGAAACCACCTGACTTGCAGCTCTGCCCCTCCTATCTGTCAGTAGGTTCTCATCCAGGTGGTCCCAGGACAGACACACTCCACTGGACCACGTGCAGCTTCGAAGGGGGCTGGGCGGGCTTGGGGGCAGGGTCCGTGGGGGAACTCTCCTCTCCTAGCTGACTCTTCCACTGCCTCAAGATCACATGACCTCGAGGAGTCTCACCCAAGGAACCTTACGTATCACCTTTCTCCTTTCCCTCCCCACGCCCCCACCCCCTGCACCTAAGGTTCGACCAGCACGTTGTGATTGAGCGTCCTCGTGCATTTCCCACTGAGCCGCACAGCTGTGTCTAGTCTATCTGGGGACAGAACCGAGAATCGTTTTTGACAGATGGCTATTTACATATGCCCCCACCAAGATCCCATAGAGAGGGAAAGAAAGACCAATGATTGCCCCCACGAACACAAACAATCATGCCCTGGATAAAGAAGAGGTGACGTGCCCCACGGGGCGGGCTGTGGAGCAGGGTCAGTCGGGGACCTTCCCTCTCCTAGCTGAATCTCTGAC
This sequence comes from Hippopotamus amphibius kiboko, assembly GCF_030028045.1. Taxonomy (NCBI): domain Eukaryota; kingdom Metazoa; phylum Chordata; class Mammalia; order Artiodactyla; family Hippopotamidae; genus Hippopotamus; species Hippopotamus amphibius. The sequence goes on from NC_080193.1 coordinate 33,519,670, forward strand.
TGCCTCAAGGTCACATGACCTCAGGGAGTCTCACCCAAGGAACTTTATCTATCACTTTTTTTTTCCCACACCCTACATCAAAGGGTCAACCGGCACCTTTGCATCCTCAGGCATTTTTGACTGAGCCGGACAGCTGTGTCTAGTTTCTTCGGGGCGGGAAGCAAAGAATCATTTCTCACCGATGCCTATATACATATGCCCCCACCATCATCTCCACAGAGAGGGAAAGGAAGTATAAATATGTCCCCCACAAACACAAACAAGCATGCTCCGGATTAAGAAGATGTAAGACGCCCCCCACTCCACACACCACCTCAGCCACCCCCTCCCCCAACCGCCCGTTTCCAAAACAGACAGCGGAAGACTGCTCAGCCCACCACCCCTCCCCCAAGAAAGAGGAAGGGAATCATGCGTTTGGAGCAATGACGATGGACTTGGGGGGAGGGGGGCTGGGGGGCTGGGGGCTGGAGGGCGTGATGCTGTGAGAAAGACGTCTGACAGAAAGACAAATACCGCACGACAGCGCTTCTATGTAGAATGCAAACCATGACAGCGATGTAGTGGATATATTCGCAACACAGGACAAACTGCTGGGTTACCAGTGGGCAGACGGAAGGCGAGGGGCGTAAGAGGCACACACTTATCAGGTGTGAGATCAGCTAAAAGAATGTCCTGTATGACACCGGGACCTAGAGCCAATACTTTCTAGGAAGCATCAAGGAAATGTAAGCTTTGAGGAATTGTCAATCACTAGACTGTACACCTTCCATAATATTGTAGAGCAAGCATCGTTTCAATGAAAGAACAAAACCAAAGAGAACACAACAAAACACCAAAAACCAAAAGGTGGTGGTGGAGGGGGTGGGGGTGGGGAGGGGGTTGGGGAGAAAACAGAAGAGATGAATACAAAATCAAAGCTACAGGTGGGCTGGCTTTGGGACACGATCATCGACATGAAGGAAAAGGACATGTTTCCACACTCCTTGAATCCCTTGCTAGGACACTGAACGCAAGAAGTGGCTCTCCTAACCTATGGGAATTGAAGTGGGAAGCTCTCAAGAACATCTGTCAGGAAAGGAGTAGAGTGGAATTTTGCACCATTGGGAAAAGTGTGAAAGTGTTTGTTTAGCCCTTGGGCAGGAATCGTTTTGAGCAAGTGTGTTGCCAACTGGCTTGTGTTCCCCCCAGTACCTGTGCTCAGCTTCTAAACCCCCGCGTGCATCCCTTGGGGGCAGGCTAAGGCCAACGCATCCCCTTGGCCCGCAAGTCATTTCCATTCTGAGCACCTTTCTACGTGAGCCTCTCAGAGGTGTTTCTGGAGGTGTGTAAACAGACTTCCCGGAGAAAGGTGTGCATTGTTCCCACTGGGGATTGCGAGTGACCACGCCCTCAGGCCCTAAATCCGATCAGAAGCTTGCAGCGCATTGGTGGATTTCGTGCCCCCGGGGGTTGGGATGGGGGCGGAGTGGGTGGTGAGCCATCAAAGGGCTGGTGGGACTGGCCCAGGCTGTCACTTGCAGACCGGCCGTCTCCGGGAAGGAGGCATCCCTGCTGCAGCTGGAGCTCCGAGATGGACACTCTCGACACTCTCGTGGGCCTCGTTTGCAGAGACATGGAGGCTGCTTCTCTCGACTCGGGAGGTGAGCCTCCAGCTCAGTTCCACGTCTTTCCCAAACTCCACTCTTCCCGGCCAAGTGCCGCTGCTGTGGATGCCCGCCGGGGACCCTCTCGGCAGGAGGAACCGTGCCCGCCAGCCCAGACCGTTGGGCGCTGCCAGCGTGGTGACTTGGCGCGTGTGTCAGCAGGGCTGGCTCCCGCCCAGACACGTCTCCTGAGTTGGAGGAGACCGTCTGTGGTCGGGGCTGGGCTTTGCAATATGGGGAACACCTGCTACTTGAATGCAGCCCTGCAGTGTCTGACCCACACACCACCCCTGGCCAGCTGGCTGCTGTCCCAGCAGCACTCGACGATCTGTCCAACCCAGACCTTCTGCATGCTGTGTGCTATGCAAGCCCACATCACGCGAGCCCTCCTTCATCCTGGCGAGGTGATCCGGCCCCGCCAGGACCTGCTCACTAGCTTCCACAGGCACGAGCAGGAAGATTCCCACGAGTTTCTGATGTTCACGCTGGATGCCATGCAGCAAGCGTGCTTGCGTGCCTGTGAGCTGTTGGGCTGTCCCTCCAACAACACCAGCCTCCTCCGTCAGATCTTTGGTGGGTCCTGGCGATCTCAGGTCCAGTGTCTCCACTGCCTTGGGGTTTCAGACACGTTCGACCCTTATCTGGACATCACCCTGGATATCACGGCAGCTCAGAGTGTGGACCAAGCTTTGAAAGAGCTGGTGAAGCCCGAGAAGCTGGACGGTGAAAATGCCTATCGTTGCAGTGTTTGTCTCCAGAAGGTGCCTGCCACCAAGAGGTTGACTCTGCACAGCGCCTCCAAGGTCCTGATCCTTGTGCTGAAACGCTTCACACAGATCGCCGGCGACAAAATGGCTCAGAAAGTGCACTATCCCCAGTGCCTCGACTTGCAACCCTACATGTCCGAGCAGACGGCAGGCCCACTGGATTATGTGCTCTATGCAGTGCTGGTGCACTCCGGGTGGAGCTGTCACCGAGGACACTACTTTTGTTATGTCCAAGCTGGCAACGGCCAGTGGTATCACATGGACGATGCCAAGGTTACCGCCTGTGACGTGACGTCTGCCCTGAGCCAAAGCGCCTATGTCCTCTTTTATGCCCAGAAGAGTGCCTTGGAAGGAGACGGTGGGCCAGTGGCACCGGGAGGGGCACCGACGTCCCTGGGGGCTGACCCCACAGGCACTGTCGTGGCCCACAGGGGACCGGAAAGAGATGCCAGCATCAGAGCTCCTGGGTCGGAGGAGCCCCTGGAGGAAACAGGCGTTCAAGCAATCAGCTTAGAGCAGTGGAGACGCCTCCAAGAACACGACCGACCTCGGCCTGAATTCAACCTCAGGAAGGTCGAGTCTGCCCTGCCTGCCGGTGCGGTCGTGATTCACCGGTCGAAATACGCAGCTGGCATGAACCCACAACTGCCTGAACCGGGGAACTACCAGCTCAACCATCCAACCAGGGACAGCCCACCTCAGGGGCCCATCAACATCAGCAACGTCCCTTGTCTCAGCGGGAGGGCCAAAACTACCAAGAAAAAGAACAAGAAGAAGCAGGGGGCTCTGGGTGCATTGCACTAGGCTCCGGTGCACATCCCTGCAGACACGCACACACACCCACGCACCAACCCACACACCCACCCGCTCACACACTTGCTGCCCAACCTACGCTCACCTAGAGGAAATCGGGTGTGCTACACGTGGGAATAATCTACCCTTGTGGAAGGACTGTTAGTCTGCAGTGTTCATGGGACGTGCTATTCACTTGGAACTTCTTACTACTGAGCTTTCAGGCGTGGCTCTCCACTGGCATGCTACTGGGGAGGGTGGGATTGATGACTGGGTCTAAGGACTGTCTCAGCACAATCCACGTCCACGGCACTGGAACAGTCCTTTGGGGATGGGGCGTCTGGTAGGTTTCCTTTGGTTTTAACCCTCCCCTCCCCACCCCCAACCCCTTCATTTGCTGCACTATTGGCTTCTTGTGAAGGACGCAGCCTGGAGGCTCCTCAGAAAGGCTCACGCCCACCCAGGTGAGGAGGAAACCTCCTGAGCCCTTCAGAGGGTCCATGACCCTCTCCTGCCTGCTGGGGTCTCCCCGTCCTGGTCCAGTCAACTGGGGATGACCCCAGCCTCCCGGGTCACCAGCCCCCACACCCCCTCCCGCTGCGCATAGCTCAGCACAGCACAGACAAATACGAATATTCCCAAGACCTGGTGCAGGATTCCATGGGAGCCGGGCAAGCAGGCTCTAAGGGTGGCTGTCAATCGGAGGCCTTGTGCAAATGCCTGAAAGGAATGACCCGGCCACCCATTCATCACTTGCCCTGGAGACTTCACAAGGATACTTCTCCAAAGACACCTGGGGCTGGATTTCATTTGAAAGGGATATGTTGGAGACTCTCCAAATGCCAACCAGGAGAAACGATGCAAACCACCCACCCCCCCGCAGCAACACCAGCAACAACGCCAAAACCCCAACAGCAAGAGACAGACTCGGTACATCTTCTGACAGACCCGCACAGGTGAGAGTGGGATGTCAGGTACTATGGGGACCAGTGTGACAGAGGGGTCTCCACGGTGGGGAGGAGGATCCCTGCGGCAAGTGGGAGCTTGAACACGTCCTCAATTTTCCCTCTAAAGCTGACAGCGATTGCCACTGGTTCACTGATTGCAGGTGCCTGCGAGGACCACAGTGTCTTCTGGCCACAGCACAGCAAGCGCACGAGTGAGCCAGCGGAGCGAGTGAGGGGGTGAGTGCAGGAGCTGTCCCACGAAGGGCAGAGGTGGGGCTCTGTTTCCCTAGCCCTTGGGTCGAATCGTGGGAGGGCGAACCCAGAGGACCTGGGGGGATCATCAAAGCCCAGGATCCTTCCCCAAGACCAAAGGAAGGAACATAGACATTGGTGAGGAAGGGTTAGGGGGAGGGGGAGTGGACTGTGACCTGGAGGTGCTGTCTCTCCACCTCTGCACCAGGTGCGTGGCCATCTCCAGGCAAGGAGAGGCAACCGGAGGAGAAGCCACCAAGAGATCCGTATCCTCTGCAGGTCCACATGGAGGAAGGGGCTCGTTCTACCCTTTGAGAGTCCCTGAGCGGCATAGAACAGGGCACCTCTGGGAACGTGGGCCAAAACAACTGCATCATGCCTGGGAAAGCCTGGGACAACCCCCTGGAGTGGGCCAGTGGCTCCAGGTGAAGGAAGGGGCATTCTTGGCCGAGTTCACAGCACGTCAGTGCTCCCGCTCCCCCTCCTCCCGCCCCTCCCCCTCCCCCTCATCCCTTTATCCCCTGAAGCAAACACTGACTAACACTGGGGCCCAATCAGATTCTCCCTCATGGGGACACAGCCTTGAGCACATCCACTTACCGTGGTTTGTCTTGTAAGTGAGGAAAGCCAAGGTGGAATGCCGAGGACCCCAATCCCCAGGGTGACTCTGCGGGAGACTCCACAGGGCCCGTGTGGGGAGGAGGGGGTGGACAGAATCGGGGAGCCCTTGCCCAGCCCTGCCTGGTGCCTCATCCCCACCCCACATCCCACGCACCATCCCTCCACGCCCAGCCATCTTCCAGGCCAGCCCCTGGCATGGTGTTCACTCCACTGGAGAATGGATGGTGGAGATCGTGGTTCCGAAGAGCTCCCTGCCTCTAGGATGCCTTTGAGCACGTGGAGTGGAGTGAGAAGCTCCCAGGGTAGCTCCGACCTGGGTTTCAGCCTCGGGGGACCTGGAAGGGGTTCTTGGACTGAGGGTGAAACCGCGAGGGAAGGCCGTGTCTGACGGACCAGGCTTCCCTCAGACATCCTCAGGCTCCTGCACCGTGGAAGGAGCCCTGTGGAGCCCCGCAAGACAGACACCCCAACACCACCTCTGCTAATGATGGGCATGTCTGGGCCATGGGAAATGGATCAAATGAACCTGGCACGGGACAGGGTTTGGATGCAGTCTACTTGGTAATAAACTGAGTGAAATCATTGGCATGAGTGTTTAATTCGAGAAATGAAGACCTATGAAATTCATCGCGGGGTTGGGGGGGCAGGGCTGTGTATCTCTGGAGAGGTGCCCTGTCTTGTCTGGGCGGAAGTGCACTCCAGAAAGCCGGAAGTGTCGTTCTTCAACACCAATGGAAAGCTGTGTTTCTAGAAGGGGTTTTCCTTTGACTCAAGCCACCAAGAGGGACGGTATTGCATGGGTGTTTTGGTGTGTAATCACCGCTGGTCCACGGGATAGGATGATTATTCTCAGTTTCATGTCTGAAGTTCATCCCCCTGGTACCGAGGGCAAACGAGGTGCCTGTGGCTTCTGAGAAGGGCAGTCCCTTGGATGTCCAGGGCCCCACGCTCAGGAAAGAGGGTTCTGCCAGGTCGGATGGGCCCAGTGATGGGGACGCTGGTCCCCACACTTCCCTCCAGTAGCGCTAGGAGAAAGAGCAAGCAGAGCACAGCCTATGCCTTGGTGCCAGCCAGGCCCATCTCAACCCAGGACCGCTTGCTCCCAGGGGGGTGGCCGCTGCATCTCCGACAGATCCCACTGGGTGCTGAGCCTTCCCTCGCAAAGACAAGAAGGGAGAAGGCAGTGGGTTTGGAGCGAGGCAGTATCTGAGCACCGAAGAGCCTTCACTCCTTCCTAAAATGGGCACAGAGCATCTCCTGTGCTCTCTGAGGTGGGGTAGGGGGCACTGCATGCTGGCCACCATGCTGGGCACTGCAGTCCACGGAGCGCAGTGCATCCTCATGGAGACTTGAAGTGATCACAGTCGAGTCACACATGAGAGTGGAATGCGTACGGTTGTGGAGTTAGAGGATTTCTCAGCTGAGAATTCCTGATTCCCAGGGGGACAGCATTCCAGCAGCAGGGGAGAGAGCAGTTCATTGTATCTGGCGGCAGTTTGGTTCACTTCTCCTAAAGTGCCTGGACGTCCTGTGACATCAGACATTTGGCTTCTGTCTCCCATGTTCATCCTCAAAGGAGCATGCCACCTGAACCTTACAGAAGGTAACTCAACAACACTTCGAGCTCAGGCAAAGAAACCAAACGAACAAATGAAAAACCCTAACCTCCCCACGCCCACCCCCCCACCCCCAACACCAGAAACAACAAAGAAATCCAGAGCAGTGAAAAATGCAGTGAACAGAGCAAACCAAGTGCACAAAATGGATTTGAAAGATTCACAGAAAAGAATCCTGCAGACCTATTGGGAGACGTCTACGGAGAGGGGGAGGCACAAGTACAAACTCTTTGCAGTATGGTATTGGAAAAATGTAAGTTGTGTGTTTGGGTGGTGTTGGCATTGGCATCAGGGTGGTTGGGGGTTAGGGGGTGGGGGTAGGGGTGGCGTGGTGAGCCTCTGTAGGAAAGGGAGGCATTCATACTATAACGTTGTACAAAGAAACCTGCCGACTAGTATTCCAATGATGCCTAAGTAGGGATGTGAAACTCAACGTTCATTTATAAAATCAAAGGTCCTCCCTGCACTGACGGAAGACCCTTCCCTAACGTCGTTGGGGACAGCGAAACCACCTGACTTGCAGCTCTGCCCCTCCTATCTGTCAGTAGGTTCTCATCCAGGTGGTCCCAGGACAGACACACTCCACTGGACCACGTGCAGCTTCGAAGGGGGCTGGGCGGGCTTGGGGGCAGGGTCCGTGGGGGAACTCTCCTCTCCTAGCTGACTCTTCCACTGCCTCAAGATCACATGACCTCGAGGAGTCTCACCCAAGGAACCTTACGTATCACCTTTCTCCTTTCCCTCCCCATGCCCCCAACCCCTGCACCTAAGGTTCGACCAGCACGTTGTGATTGAGCGTCCTCGTGCATTTCCCACTGAGCCGCACAGCTGTGTCTAGTCTATCTGGGGACAGAACTGAGAATCGTTTTTGACAGATGGCTATTTACATATGCCCCCACCAAGATCCCATAGAGAGGGAAAGAAAGACCAATGATTGCCCCCACGAACACAAACAATCATGCCCTGGATAAAGAAGAGGTGACGTGCCCCACGGGGTGGGTTGTGGAGCAGGGTCAGTCGGGGACCTTCCCTCTCCTAGCTGAATCTCTGACTGCCTCAAGGTCACATGACCTCAGGGAGTCTCACCCAAGGAACTTTATCTATCACTTTTTTTTTTCCACACCCTACATCAAAGGGTCAACCGGCACCTTTGCATCCTCAGGCATTTTTGACTGAGCTGGACAGCTGTGTCTAGTTTCTTCGGGGCGGGAAGCAAAGAATCATTTCTCACCGATGCCTATATACATATGCCCCCACCATCATCTCCACAGAGAGGGAAAGGAAGTATAAATATGTCCCCCACAAACACAAACAAGCATGCCCCGGATTAAGAAGATGTAAGACGCAGCCACTCCACACACCACCTCAGCCACCCGTTCCCCCCCCCCGGCCGTTTCCAAAACAGACAGCGGAAGACTGCTCAGCCCACCACCCCTCCCCCAAGAAAGAGGAAGGGAATCATGCGTTTGGAGCAATGACGATGGACTTGGGGGGAGGGGCGCTGGGGGGCTGGGGGCGGGAGGGCGTGATGCTGTGAGAAAGACGTCTGACAGAAAGACAAATACCGCACGACAGCGCTTCTATGTAGAATGCAAACCATGACAGCGATGTAGTGGATATATTCGCAACACAGGACAAACTGCTGGGTTACCAGTGGGCAGACGGAAGGCGAGGGGCGTAAGAGGCACACACTTATGAGGTGTGAGATCAGCTAAAAGAATGTCCTGTATGACACCGTGACCTAGAGCCAATACTTTCTAGGAAGCATCAAGGAAATGTAAGCTTTGAGGAATTGTCAATCACTCGACTGTACACCTTCCATAATATTGTAGAGCAAGCATCGTTTCAATGAAAGAACAAAAGCAAAGAGAACACAACAAAACACCAAAAACCAAAAGGTGGTGGTGGAGGGGGTGGGGGTGGGGAGGGGGGTGGGGAGAAAACACAGAAGAGATGAATACAAAATCAAAGCTACAGGTGGGCTGGCTTTGGGACACGATCATCGACATGAAGGAAAAGGACATGTTTCCACACTCCTTGAATCCCTTGCTAGGACACTGAACGCAAGAAGTGGCTCTCCTAACCTATGGGAGTTGAAGTGGGAAGCTCTCAAGAACATCTGTCAGGAAAGGAGTAGAGTGGAATTTTGCACCATTGGGAAAAGTGTGAAAGTGTTTGTTTAGCCCTTGGGCAGGAATCCTTTTGAGCAAGTGTGTTGCGAACTGGCTTGTGTTCCCCCCAGTACCTGTGCTCAGCTTCTAAACCCCCGCGTGCATCCCATGGGGGCAGGCTAAGGCCAACGCATCCCCTTGGCCGGCAAGTCATTTCCATTCTGAGCACCTTTCTACGTGAGCCTCTCAGAGGTGTTTCTGGAGGTGTGTAAACAGACTTCCCGGAGAAAGGTGTGCATTGTTCCAGCTGGGGATTGCGAGTGACCACGCTTTCAGGGCCTAAATCCGATCAGAAGCTTGCAGCGCATTGGTGGATTTCGTGCCCCCGGGGGTTGGGATGGGGGTGGAGTGGGTGGTGAGCCATCAAAGGGCTGGTGGGACTGGCCCAGGCTGTCACTTGCAGACCGGCCGTCTCCGGGAAGGAGGCATCCCTGCTGCAGCTGGAGCTCCGAGATGGACACTCTCGACACTCTCGTGGGCCTCGTTTGCAGAGACATGGAGGCTGCTTCTCTCGACTCGGGAGGTGAGCCTCCAGCTCAGTTCCACGTCTTTCCCAAACTCCACTCTTCCCGGCCAAGTGCCGCTGCTGTGGATGCCCGCCGGGGACCCTCTCGGCAGGAGGAACCGTGCCCGCCGGCCCAGACCGTTGGGCACTGCCAGCATGGTGACTTGGCGCGTGTGTCAGCAGGGCTGGCTCCCGCCCAGACACGTCTCCTGAGTTGGAGGAGACCGTCTGTGGTCGGGGCTGGGCTTTGCATTATGGGAAACACCTGCTACTTGAATGCAGCCCTGCAGTGTCTGACCCACACACCACCACTGGCCAGCTGGCTGCTGTCCCAGCAGCACTCGACGATCTGTCCAACCCAGACCTTCTGCATGCTGTGTGCTATGCAAGCCCACATCACGCGAGCCCTCCTTCATCCTGGCGAGGTGATCCGGCCCCGCCAGGACCTGCTCACTAGCTTCCACAGGCACGAGCAGGAAGATTCCCACGAGTTTCTGATGTTCATGCTGGACGCCATGCAGCAAGCATGCTTGCGTGCCTGTGAGCTGTTGGGCTGTCCCTCCAAAAACACCACCCTCATCCTTCAGATCTTTGGTGGGTCCTGGCGATCTCAGGTCCAGTGTCTCCACTGCCTTGGGCTTTCAGACACGTTCGACCCTTGTCTGGACATCACCCTGGATATCACGGCAGCTCAGAGTGTGGACCAAGCTTTGAAAGAGCTGGTGAAGCCTGAGAAGCTGGACGGTGAAAATGCCTATCGTTGCAGTGTTTGTCTCCAGAAGGTGCCTGCCACCAAGAGGTTGACTCTGCACAGCGCCTCCAAGGTCCTGATCCTTGTGCTGAAACGCTTCACACAGATGGCCGGCGACAAAATGGCTCAGAAAGTGCACTATCCCCAGTGCCTCGACTTGCAACCCTACATGTCCGAGCAGACGGCAGGCCCACTGGATTATGTGCTCTATGCAGTGCTGCTGCACTCCGGGTGGAGCTGTCACCGAGGACACTACTTTTGTTATGTCCAAGCTGGCAACGGCCAGTGGTATCACATGGACGATGCCAAGGTTACCGCCTGTGACGTGACGTCTGCCCTGAGCCAAAGCGCCTATGTCCTCTTTTATGCCCAGAAGAGTGCCTTGGAAGGAGACGGTGGGCCAGTGGCACCGGGAGGGGCACCGACATCCCTGGGGGCTGACCCCACAGGCACTGTCGTGGCCCACAGGGGACCGGAAAGAGATGCCAGCATCAGAGCTCCTGGGTCGGAGGAGCCCCTGGAGGAAACAGGCGTTCAAGCAATCAGCTTAGAGCAGTGGAGACGCCTCCAAGAACACGACCGACCTCGGCCTGAATTCAACCTCAGGAAGGTCGAGTCTGCCCTGCCTGCCGGTGCGGTCGTGATTCACCGGTCGAAATATGCAGCTGGCATGAACCCACAACTGCCTGAACTGGGGAACTACCAGCTCAACCATCCAACCAGGGACAGCCCACCTCAGGGGCCCATCAACATCAGCAACGTCCCTTGTCTCAGCGGGAGGGCCAAAACTACCAAGAAAAAGAACAAGAAGAAGCAGGGGGCTCTGGGTGCATTGCACTAGGCTCCGGTGCACATCCCTGCAGACACGCACACACACCCACGCACCAACCCACACACCCACCCGCTCACACACTTGCTGCCCAACCTACGCTCACCTAGAGGAAATCGGGTGTGCTACACGTGGGAATAATCTACCCTTGTGGAGGGACTGTTAGTCTGCAGTGTTCATGGGACGTGCTATTCACTTGGAACTTCTTACTACTGAGCTTTCAGGCGTGGCTCTCCACTGGCATGCTACTGGGGAGGGTGGGATTGATGACTGGGTCTAAGGACTGTCTCAGCACAATCCACATCCACGGCACTGGAACAGTCCTTTGGGGATGGGGCGTCTGGTAGGTTTCCTTTGGTTTTAACCCTCCCCTCCCCACCCCCAACCCCTTCATTTGCTGCACTATTGGCTTCTTGTGAAGGACGCAGCCTGGAGGCTCCTCAGAAAGGCTCACGCCCACCCAGGTGAGGAGGAAACCTCCTGAGCCCTTCAGAGGGTCCATGACCCTCTCCTGCCTGCTGGGGTCTCCCCCTCCTGGTCCAGTCAACTGGGGATGACCCCAGCCTCCCAGGTCACCAGCCCCCACACCCCATCCCGCTGCGCATAGCTCAGCACAGCACAGACAAATACGAATATTCCCAAGACCTGGTGCAGGATTCCATGGGAGCCGGGCAAGCAGGCTCTAAGGGTGGCCGTCAATCGGAGGCCTTGTGCAAATGCCTGAAAGGAATGACCCGGCCACCCATTCATCACTTGCCCTGGAGACTTCACAAGGATACTTCTCCAAAGACACCTGGGGCTGGATTTCATTTGAAAGGGATATGTTGGAGACTCTCCAAATGCCAACCAGGAGAAATGATGCAAACCACCCCCCCCGCCCGCAGCAACACCAGCAACAACGCCAAAACCCCAAGAGCAAGAGAGAGACTCAGTACATCTTCTGACAGACCCGCACAGGTGAGAGTGGGATGTCAGGTACTATGGGGACCAGTGTGACAGAGGGGTCTCCACGGTGGGGAGGAGGATCCCTGCGGCAAGTGGGAGCTTGAACACGTCCTCAATTTTCCCTCTAAAGCTGACAGCGATTGCCACTGGTTCACTGATTGCGGGTGCCTGCGAGGACCACAGTGTCTTCTGGCCACAGCACAGCAAGCGCACGAGTGAGCCAGCGGAGCGAGTGAGGGGGTGAGTGCAGGAGCTGTCCCACGAAGGGCAGAGGTGGGGCTCTGTTTCCCTAGCCCTTGGGTCGAATCGTGGGAGGGCGAACCCAGAGGACCTGGGGGGATCATCAAAGCCCAGGATCCTTCCCCAAGACCAAAGGAAGGAACATAGACATTGGTGAGGAAGGGTTAGGGGGAGGGGGAGTGGACTGTGACCTGGAGGTGCTGTCTCTCCACCTCTGCACCAGGTGCGTGGCCATCTCCAGGCAAGGAGAGGCAACCGGAGGAGAAGCCACCAAGAGATCCGTATCCTCTGCAGGTCCACATGGAGGAAGGGGCTCGTTCTACCCTTTGAGAGTCCCTGAGCGGCATAGAACAGGGCACCTCTGGGAACGTGGGCCAAAACAACTGCATCATGCCTGGGAAAGCCTGGGACAACCCCCTGGAGTGGGCCAGTGGCTCCAGGTGAAGGAAGGGGCATTCTTGGCCGAGTTCACAGCACGTCAGTGCTCCCGCTCCCCCTCCTCCCGCCCCTCCCCCTCCCCCTCATCCCTTTATCCCCTGAAGCAAACACTGACTAACACTGGGGCCCAATCAGATTCTCCCTCATGGGGACACAGCCTTGAGCACATCCACTTACCGTGGTTTGTCTTGTAAGTGAGGAAAGCCAAGGTGGAATGCCGAGGACCCCAATCCCCAGGGCGACTCTGCGGGAGACGCCACAGGGCCCGTGTGGGGAGGAGGGGGTGGACAGAATCGGGGAGCCCTTGCCCAGCCCTGCCCGGTGCCTCATCCCCACCCCACACCCCACGCACCATCCCTCCACGCCCAGCCATCTTCCAGGCCAGCCCCTGGCATGGTGTTCACTCCACTGGAGAATGGATGGTGGAGATCGTGGTTCCGAAGAGCTCCCTGCCTCTAGGATGCCTTTGAGCACGTGGAGTGGAGTGAGAAGCTCCCAGGGTAGCTCCGACCTGGGTTTCAGCCTCGGGGGACCTGGAAGGGGTTCTTGGACTGAGGGTGAAACCGTGAGGGCAGGCCGTGTCTGACGGAAAAGGCTTCCCTCAGACATCCTCAGGCTCCTGCACCGTGGAAGGAGCCCTGTGGAGCCCCGCAAGACAGACACCCCAACACCACCTCTGCTAATGATGGGCATGTCTGGGCCATGGGAAATGGATCAAACGAACCTGGCACGGGACAGGGTTTGGATGCAGTCTACTTGGTAATAAACTGAGTGAAATCATTGGCATGAGTGTTTAATTCGAGAAATGAAGACCTATGAAATTCATCGCGGGGTTGGGGGGGCAGGGCTGTGTATCTCTGGAGAGGTGCCCTGTCTTGTCTGGGCGGAAGTGCACTCCAGAAACCCGGAAGTGTCGTTCTTCAACACCAATGGAAAGCTGTGTTTCTAGAAGGGGTTTTCCTTTGACTCAAGCCACCAAGAGGGACGGTATTGCATGGGTGTTTTGGTGTGTAATCACCGCTGGTCCACGGGATAGGATGATTATTCTCAGTTTCATGTCTGAAGTTCATCCCCCTGGTACCGAGTGCAAACGAGGTGCCTGTGGCTTCTGAGAAGGGCAGTCCCTTGGATGTCCAGGGCCCCACGCTCAGGAAAGAGGGTTCTGCCAGGTCGGATGGGCCCAGTGATGGGGACGCTGGTCCCCACACTTCCCTCCAGTAGCGCTAGGAGAAAGAGCAAGCAGAGCACAGCCTATGCCTTGGTGCCAGCCAGGCCCATCTCAACCCAGGACCGCTTGCTCCCAGGGGGGTGGCCGCTGCATCTCCGACAGATCCCACTGGGTGCTGAGCCTTCCCTCGCAAAGACAAGAAGGGAGAAGGCAGTGGGTTTGGAGCGAGGCAGTATCTGAGCACCGAAGAGCCTTCACTCCTTCCTAAAATGGGCACAGAGCATCTCCTGTGCTCTCTGAGGTGGGGTAGGGGGCACTGCATGCTGGCCACCATGCTGGGCACTGCAGTCCACGGAGCGCAGTGCATCCTCATGGAGACTTGAAGTGATCACAGTCGAGTCACACATGAGAGTGGAATGCGTACGGTTGTGGAGTTAGAGGATTTCTCAGCTGAGAATTCCTGATTCCCAGGGGGACAGCATTCCAGCAGCAGGGGAGAGAGCAGTTCATTGTATCTGGCGGCAGTTTGGTTCACTTCTCCTAAAGTGCCTGGACGTCCTGTGACATCAGACATTTGGCTTCTGTCTCCCATGTTCATCCTCAAAGGAGCATGCCACCTGAACCTTACAGAAGGTAACTCAACAACACTTCGAGCTCAGGCAAAGAAACCAAACGAACAAATGAAAAACCCTAACCTCCCCACACCCACCCCCCCACCCCCAACACCAGAAACAACAAAGAAATCCAGAGCAGTGAAAAATGCAGTGAACAGAGCAAACCAAGTGCACAAAATGGATTTGAAAGATTCACAGAAAAGAATCCTGCAGACCTATTGGGAGACGTCTACGGAGAGGGGGAGGCACAAGTACAAACTCTTTGCAGTATGGTATTGGAAAAATGTAAGTTGTGTGTTTGGGTGGTGTTGGCATTGGCATCAGGGTGGTTGGGGGTTAGGGGGTGGGGGTAGGGGTGGCGTGGTGAGCCTCTGTAGGAAAGGGAGGCATTCATACTATAACGTTGTACAAAGAAACCTGCCGACTAGTATTCCAATGATGCCTAAGTAGGAATGTGAAACTCAACGTTCATTTATAAAATCAAAGGTCCTCCCTGCACTGACGGAAGACCCTTCCCTAACGTCGTTGGGGACAGCGAAACCACCTGACTTGCAGCTCTGCCCCTCCTATCTGTCAGTAGGTTCTCATCCAGGTGGTCCCAGGACAGACACACTCCACTGGACCACGTGCAGCTTCGAAGGGGGCTGGGCGGGCTTGGGGGCAGGGTCCGTGGGGGAACTCTCCTCTCCTAGCTGACTCTTCCACTGCCTCAAGATCACATGACCTCGAGGAGTCTCACCCAAGGAACCTTATGTATCACCTTTCTCCTTTCCCTCCCCACGCCCCCACCCCCTGCACCTAAGGTTCGACCAGCACGTTGTGATTGAGCGTCCTCGTGCATTTCCCACTGAGCCGCACAGCTGTGTCTAGTCTATCTGGGGACAGAACCGAGAATCGTTTTTGACAGATGGCTATTTACATATGCCCCCACCAAGATCCCATAGAGAGGGAAAGAAAGACCAATGATTGCCCCCACGAACACAAACATCATGCCCTGGATAAAGAAGAGGTGACGTGCCCCACGGGGCGGGCTGTGGAGCAGGGTCAGTCGGGGACCTTCCCTCTCCTAGCTGAATCTCTGACTGCCTCAAGGTCACATGACCTCAGGGAGTCTCACCCAAGGAACTTTATCTATCACTTTTTTTTTTCCACACCCTACATCAAAGGGTCAACCGGCACCTTTGCATCCTCAGGCATTTTTGACTGAGCCGGACAGCTGTGTCTAGTTTCTTCGGGGCGGGAAGCAAAGAATCATTTCTCACCGATGCCTATATACATATGCCCCCACCATCATCTCCACAGAGAGGGAAAGGAAGTATAAATATGTCCCCCACAAACACAAACAAGCATGCCCCGGATTAAGAAGATGTAAGACGCCCCCCACTCCACACACCACCTCAGCCACCCCCTCCCCCCCCCCGGCCGTTTCCAAAACAGACAGCGGAAGACTGCTCAGCCCACCACCCCTCCCCCAAGAAAGAGGAAGGGAATCATGCGTTTGGAGCAATGACGATGGACTTGGGGGGAGGGGGGCTGGGGGGCTGGGGGCGGGAGGGCGTGATGCTGTGAGAAAGACGTCTGACAGAAAGACAAATACCACACGACAGCGCTTCTATGTAGAATGCAAACCATGACAGCGATGTAGTGGATATATTCGCAACACAGGACAAACTGCTGGGTTACCAGTGGGCAGACAGAAGGCGAGGGGCGTAAGAGGCACACACTTATCAGGTGTGAGATCAGCTAAAAGAATGTCCTGTATGACACCTGGACCTAGAGCCAATACTTTCTAGGAAGCATCAAGGAAATGTAAGCTTTGAGGAATTGTCAATCACTCGACTGTACACCTTCCATAATATTGTAGAGCAAGCATCGTTTCAATGAAAGAACAAAACCAAAGAGAACACAACAAAACACCCAAAACCAAAAGGTGGTGGTGGAGGGGGTGGGGGTGGGGAGGGGGGTGGGGAGAAAACACAGAAGAGATGAATACAAAATCAAAGCTACAGGTGGGCTGGCTTTGGGACACGATCATCGACATGAAGGAAAAGGACATGTTTCCACACTCCTTGAATCCCTTGCTAGGACACTGAACGCAAGAAGTGGCTCTCCTAACCTATGGGAATTGAAGTGGGAAGCTCTCAAGAACATCTGTCAGGAAAGGAGTAGAGTGGAATTTTGCACCATTGGGAAAAGTGTGAAAGTGTTTGTTTAGCCCTTGGGCAGGAATCGTTTTGAGCAAGTGTGTTGCCAACTGGCTTGTGTTCCCCCCAGTACCTGTGCTCAGCTTCTAAACCCCCGCGTGCATCCCTTGGGGGCAGGCTAAGGCCAACGCATCCCCTTGGCCGGCAAGTCATTTCCATTCTGAGCACCTTTCTACGTGAGCCTCTCAGAGGTGTTTCTGGAGGTGTGTAAACAGACTTCCCAGAGAAAGGTGTGCATTGTTCCCGCTGGGGATTGCGAGTGACCACGCCCTCAGGCCCTAAATCGGATCAGAAGCTTGCAGCGCATTGGTGGATTTCGTGCCCCCGGGGGTTGGGATGGGGGCGGAGTGGGTGGTGAGCCATCAAAGGGCTGGTGGGACTGGCCCAGGCTGTCACTTGCAGACCGGCCATCTCCGGGAAGGAGGCATCCCTGCTGCAGCTGGAGCTCTGAGATGGACACTCTCGACACTCTCGTGGGCCTCGTTTGCAGAGACATGGAGGCTGCTTCTCTCGACTCGGGAGGTGAGCCTCCAGCTCAGTTCCACGTCTTTCCCAAACTCCACTCTTCCCGGCCAAGTGCCGCTGCTGTGGATGCCCGCCGGGGACCCTCTCGGCAGGAGGAACCGTGCCCGCCGGCCCAGACTGTTGGGCGCTGCCAGCGTGGTGACTTGGTGCGTGTGTCAGCAGGGCTGGCTCCCGCCCAGACACGTCTCCTGAGTTGGAGGAGACCGTCTGTGGTCGGGGCTGGGCTTTGCAATATGGGGAACACCTGCTACTTGAATGCAGCCCTGCAGTGTCTGACCCACACACCACCCCTGGCCAGCTGGCTGCTGTCCCAGCAGCACTCGACGATCTGTCCAACCCAGACCTTCTGCATGCTGTGTGCTATGCAAGCCCACATCACGCGAGCCCTCCTTCATCCTGGCGAGGTGATCCGGCCCCGCCAGGACCTGCTCACTAGCTTCCACAGGCACGAGCAGGAAGATTCCCACGAGTTTCTGATGTTCACGCTGGACGCCATGCAGCAAGCGTGCTTGCGTGCCTGTGAGCTGTTGGGCTGTCCCTCCAACGACACCACCCTCATCCGTCAGATCTTTGGTGGGTCCTGGCGATCTCAGGTCCAGTGTCTCCACTGCCTTGGGGTTTCAGACACGTTCGACCCTTATCTGGACATCACCCTGGGTATCACGGCAGCTCAGAGTGTGGACCAAGCTTTGAAAGAGCTGGTGAAGCCCGAGAAGCTGGACGGTGAAAATGCCTATCGTTGCAGTGTTTGTCTCCAGAAGGTGCCTGCCACCAAGAGGTTGACTCTGCACAGCGCCTCCAAGGTCCTGATCCTTGTGCTGAAACGCTTCACACAGATCGCCGGCGACAAAATGGCTCAGAAAGTGCACTATCCCCAGTGCCTCGACTTGCAACCCTACATGTCCGAGCAGACGGCAGGCCCACTGGATTATGTGCTCTATGCAGTGCTGGTGCACTCCGGGTGGAGCTGTCACCGAGGACACTACTTTTGTTATGTCCAAGCTGGCAACGGCCAGTGGTATCACATGGACGATGCCAAGGTTACCGCCTGTGACGTGACGTCTGCCCTGAGCCAAAGCGCCTATGTCCTCTTTTATGCCCAGAAGAGTGCCTTGGAAGGAGACGGTGGGCCAGTGGCACCGGGAGGGGCACCGACGTCCCTGGGGGCTGACCCCACAGGCACTGTCGTGGCCCACAGGGGACCGGAAAGAGATGCCAGCATCAGAGCTCCTGGGTCGGAGGAGCCCCTGGAGGAAACAGGCGTTCAAGCAATCAGCTTAGAGCAGTGGAGACGCCTCCAAGAACACGACCGACCTCGGCCTGAATTCAACCTCAGGAAGGTCGAGTCTGCCCTGCCTGCCGGTGCGGTCGTGATTCACCGGTCGAAATACGCAGCTGGCATGAACCCACAACTGCCTGAACCGGGGAACTACCAGCTCAACCATCCAACCAGGGACAGCCCACCTCAGGGGCCCATCAACATCAGCAACGTCCCTTGTCTCAGCGGGAGGGCCAAAACTACCAAGAAAAAGAACAAGAAGAAGCAGGGGGCTCTGGGTGCATTGCACTAGGCTCCGGTGCACATCCCTGCAGACACGCACACACACCCACGCACCAACCCACACACCCACCCGCTCACACACTTGCTGCCCAACCTACGCTCACCTAGAGGAAATCGGGTGTGCTACACGTGGGAATAATCTACCCTTGTGGAAGGACTGTTAGTCTGCAGTGTTCATGGGACGTGCTATTCACTTGGAACTTCTTACTACTGAGCTTTCAGGCGTGGCTCTCCACTGGCATGCTACTGGGGAGGG